>NC_137934.1:22123156-22160656 GCF_963969265.1 Rhamphochromis sp. 'chilingali'
TGTTCTGTTGTGAAGCCGTTTTGTTTTGTGTGTCAGTGAGGGCACTAATGAATGTCACAAAGGCACATTTGCAATGTAAACACTGTTACTAAGTAGAAAACCAGCGGAGTGATACACCTGTTGTCAGGCCTGCAGGTTTATCCCTGTGCTGTTCTCCTCTGTCTTTTGGTGGACAAACTTTTTTTTACTGGCACATATCTTTTGTGGGGCATCTTAGTGCGACACCTGATTGTTCTCTCACTTTGGTTTTAGTAATATTTTTAAATGGTCATACAAAATGAAAAAAACGGCAGGTGTATTGGCTGCATTTTTAGATAAATAGTTGTGTTTACAAAATGTACATTTTATATTTGCATTTCAAGTTATAAAAATTTACTCAACATGTCTTTTTTTTAGATTACAGTTTTTTCTGATTGCTTAAGCACATTTTTTGTAACTATTGGCTAATTTTGCAAAACTCTTCACACAAATAAGAAAACCTGTCACCCAATAATCAAAACATTGTAGTTCTCTTGCAAAAGCAAACACAGCTAGATTAACTCTTCACACCTTCGTAAAAATGGTGTTTCCGTATCAAACAGTACACACAAGCCATCATCTACTAAGCACACAATGCGCCAACTGCACACTGATGGTATGAATACAAAACACATCTGGCTTTTGCTTTCTCTGTGCACAAGGTAGGCTATGTCAGTTTGAGCTCATACTTCTGTCATAGATCCATAAGCATAGAGGGATCCAAACTTCAAGTACATCAAAACAAACACAAGTGTTTATTTCCAAGTATAGGATTATTTGCAATCGCCATAATGACTATATGGGTTACTTGGTCTGCAGTGAACATGCTTCCTCTGCCCCCAGCATCTGGTCATCTAGCAATTCTGTAAAGTAACAATTTCAGTATTTTTACATCAATGGTATTGGTGTGTTTCTCATTGGCATATGGCAGTGCTACAAATCTTTGTGCGAAGTGACTGTACTAACCGATTCTCATTTCAAGATGTCCTTATGGTACTTGCTACAGTGTAGCGGCTCGAGTTAGGCTGGACCCGTTGGCCAGCTACCCTCAGGGTCATTCCACGGTTGATTACATGGTCCACTATTGTAGCTCTGATGTCATCAGCAATTCTATTTCTTACTCTTCCTACCCTTCCTCTCCCCCCTCCTCATCTTCCTCTCCTCCCTCCTCATCTTCCTCTTGCTCCTCCTTGTCCTTGTCGTCCTCTTCATCCTACTTCTTCACCTCCACGTCCTCTTCCTCGGCCTCCTCTACTTCTCACTCTTTCTGCTCCCTCCATTGTACTCCGCACACACAGCTTACCTGTATTATAGTGCTTAGGCTGATTGCAAAGTGAACTAATTATCTAAAAAAGTTTTCACATGTGAAAGTGTGCCAGACAGTTGGCAAATTAGTGTTAATGATAGCCATACATGTGTATACTTTTGCTAGGAGTGTGTTGGAAATTTGGTAATTGAGTGTTGTGCAGTGAATTGTGCCTACAGTTTTGCAAAGTGTGTGTTACAAAATTGCAAACTGAGTGCAAAGCAGTTTTTGTGCTTTTAGTTTTGCAAACTCAGTGAGTGGTTTTGCAATAAGTCTGAATAGTTTTGGAGATTGTGCTACAGGAATCACAGTTAGGGTTTAAGCATTCAGAAAAAACTGTAAAAAAATACTACTAGGATTTTAAGCTCTTTGTGTGATTTCAGATCAGTAATAGTACTGTTAATAGTAATCGTAGTACTAATGCAGTATGTCATTGAAAAAAAAAACCCAACTAAATTTAGTTGAGCTGAAAAGACACCAAACAAGGCAAGGGGAAAAAATGAAATGAAACAATTTGAGGGTGAAATACAAATGTAAACTCAAAAGGAGTCAAAAAATTTCAGACCTCAGTGGGTTAATCCAAGAAATCATGAAAAATTAGGTTTAGATTTTTGTTCATGACAGTGCAGATTTCTGACATTTTGTGTAATTTAAGCTGTAACAATGTGATTGTTTTCTAACAAAAAACAGTGACACTTAAGTTAGACTTGCGTTTGTAAATGAACCGCCCAAGTTGTGTAGCTTTCTGGACTTTATACTTATTGGGCTACATATTTATTTATTATACAGTACATAACATCAAAACTCACATGTTTTATGTAACTAAAGTGTGTAATTATGTGGGCTCCAGACAATAATTAAGTGTTAGACTTTATTTATATGAAAAACATGTATCCTTAGTGCATTTGAATTAGTTTAACCACATATAACCACCTGCATATGTGTTTGAAAAAAAAGGCTTTGATTTTGCCACCCCATTTGATTTCTTTGCCACCCTCATGCCACCCTAAGAAAATTTATCTAGATCCACCCCTGAGAGGAGGTCGCAGCATGTGTTTTCAATTTTAAGTGGTATTGTGTAAAAGATGACAACAGTGTTAGTTGTGTTTAACTTCTGTAGCCTGTGTGCATCATTCTGGGTACGAGTGCACCACACTGGCAAATGAGTTTTGCGGTTGAGAATGTGTTTAGAGTTTTGGTAAATGAGTGATTCAGATTCGCAAATTGTGTCCCAACAAGATGAATAGTGTAGTACGTAGCAATTCAGCTTTTTTTTTTTTTTTTTTACCAGGAACATTAATGACTGTGTATCATAATTTAGCTGCTGATTCTTTTACAAGCAAAAGAGCACAAGACTAAAGAAACATTTGGTCATGCACTTGTTTCCCTAACAAAAGAGGAATATGTATGGTTTCAACGCTTTGTGTACTGCTGCAGATAACCTGGTGAATCATCACAATTCATTTTTGCCAACACCAATAGAGGGCCTTATTCTAAGATGCTGACATTATTTCAAAATGCATGGAGGAAGTTTGGCATCCCAGGAAAACCAGCTTCTCTCTGATTAGGAAAATGTGAAAAGGAGGACCTAACAGCAAGCAAGCATCACTGACACAGACAGCAGCAAAGATGAAAGTAACAATGAAGTTACTTTATTGACCTGACAGTAGGAAGCACATCTGGAAAACACTCACATATGAAGACTGGCCGGGGAAAAGCGGAAGCGAGGGCAGAAGAAGACACAACAGGTGATGAAGATACACCAGGGATGGGGACTACAGAGAGTAGTGAAGAGGAAGATTGTGACGATAATTGTGAACACATTGGCCTTACAGCAGAAGGTATATTGGGATCCACTAAAGACAAAGAAAATGCTGCAGAAAAAGGAAAAGCCATGGAGAAAGAAGACACAAAGGACACAGAACACTTGTCCTACTGAACTTCTTAAAAAGTATAAATGTTGGAATTCTCCTAAAATTAAAAAATATACAAACAGTCACTACAGATAATGAAGAAGACAAAAATGAAAATGGTCCCCTGGTGAACACAACAGACAAAGAAGGTTCTAGTCACCTGCAGAAAGAAACTACATACAAAATCAAAGCTCTGAGCACAGAGAACAGACAAACATGGATCACAGACAACCAAGGAAAAAGACCATTTCAAAGCAGAAGATACAAGAGAGGAAGGAATGAGAGCACAGAGAGAGACCAAAGAAAAAGACCAAGGATTGAGCACAAAAGACTTAGCTGAAGATGTAAAAAGGCATCATAAAGGCAACAAATAAAGACAAGGCACTGGGCACAGAGGATGCAGCCAAAAATGAACCAGAACCACAGATAGAAACCCCAGCTAAAGAAAAAAAACTATTTGAGAGCAGAAGATACAACAGAGGATGAAAAGAGAGCACAGACAGCGATTACAGATAAAGACGAAGCATTAAGGGCATATGGCATAGCTAATGAAGGTCATGGGCAACACAGAGAGACTAGAGAACCAGACAACGCTTTGAACGCACAGGACACAGGCAAAGATGAGCATGAACAAAACAGAGACTGCAGATAAAAATAAAGACAGTTTGAGAGCAGAAGGAACGGCTTGTGGAGCCACAAGTTTGCCTCTCTTTCGTCCACTTTTGTCTCTACGCAATGTTACTCGGCCTCGCCACTCTCCTTCACTGAACACATCTCCTCCCCCTCCCCCATTTCTTCACCTGCAGGCAACGACAAGATGGACACAGCAAATCTCTGTTAACGAGTTGCTGCGCATTGCCCCGTGCGTGGGGCTGGACGGGGGGCTTGATGATTGTGAACCGATTTTATGTGGTACACGGCGCTCAGCAATCTGTCAAAAAATGTTTTAGTACAACTTTGGTAAGCTACGGAGCTGCACCACTTGATTAATTGTCGAAGCATTACGGCTACAGAGGAGCCTCGCAGAGTGATACATACTGTGCCTCAACGTAATATTACCGTACTGTGTTTGCATAAGGACCATAAATGGCACCTGTTCAGCGACGTGGTTACAAAGAGGATTTCAAACTCCAGGCTGTCAGTCACATAGTAGAACTTGGAAACAGAGCAGCTGTGAAATCTGTCTGTCTTTGTTATTATGGTCACCGTATTTTAGTTTACATTTTGACTGCACGATTGTGAGCTTTTTGTTATGCACAAAAACAACATTGTTTTCTTTTATTTATGGAGCATTATTATTTAATAAATGCTCATAATTTATTTTTGAGTAAGTTTTTCATGTATATCTCTATGCTGTATGTTAATAAAAGTGCTTGTGTGACATCTGGGACAAAGCTTTGACTAGGAACTCTCTTTTTGTTCTCACCTTATGGCTTAAAAAAATAATAATAATTGAGATATATATCGTATATCACCATCCAGCTAAAAATATCGAGATATGAATTTTGGGTCATATCGCCCAGCCCTACTACCACACACTCCAGTTGTTGGTACTTCCTGGCTTGTGTAGCCACTAGGTACCAAAAGCTCAACACTTTGCCTAGCATCCTGGAGCACTTCTGTTGTGTTTTGTACGTGCTTCGGAGTTTTTAATGTGTTGTGGAGTTTTTACGTGTTTTGGAGTTTGTACGTGCGCCGGGGTTTTTACATGTTTCGGAATTTGTACGTGCTTTGTCTCAAGGGGCCACTGTAAATTAGTGATGGGATTTCTGGCTCTTTTTAGAGAACCGGCTCTTTCGGTTCGGCTCACTAAAAAGAGCCGGCTCTTCAGGTTGTTTTGTCACTTTAAATTTATTTAATTATTTAATTTAATATAAAATTATGCACAAAAGGAATTACAAATGTTTAAAAAAGTGGTTGTATTTATATATGTTTATATACAAATATATGCGGTGGCCCCTAGAGACAAAACACGTACAAACTCCAAAAAGCACATACAAACAAAACACATTTCTAGCATGAACTGAACTTCCAAAACAGAGCTACCTAGATCACTTAAATTACACAATTGAAAGCATATGTGTATTGTTTGTGTATTTATACACAAGCATTCATATATAGTCAAATAATAAAAAAAATTTTTTTAACCCTCCTCTCGTGTTAGGGTCGGCACCGACCCATTTTAAATTTCAAATGCATAAAAAAATCACATACATTTGTTTATTGTATCAAGGCTTTTTGACTTTGTCAGGAACCTCTATTTCTACAAAATAAAACAAAAAAAATATATTTTCACTAAATTATAAAATGCCCTAGTTGAAATTATGACCTTTGTGTTGTTAGGGTCGGTTTCGACCCAGGTATAATATTATGAGTATAAAGCAATAATTAAAGCCAAAACTGAAATCATAAGTGCACTGTCAGCTAAAACACTTACAGCAAGCGACTCTCCTAATCATATGAGCTTTAGGGGATTCTTATTTTGCATGTTTTTTTGCAGTATACCTGCACAAAAACAAAACAAAATAAACACGGGCATGTGAGGTGAATTCACTATTTGAGTGGCCATTTGACTTCCAGAGTGCACATTTACAATTTGCAGCATACAAAAAATGAGAAGAAGATTCACAGTGAGCTAAGTTCAGGATCATACTTTTGGTGAAAATGAAGGAGAGGACACAGAGCAGCATAGCGATTCAGATGGGCAGGTTTCTACAGAGGAAGGCAATGTGGACTATCATCCAGAAGACACAGACACATCTGATCAGAGGTGGAGGTCACTGGTGCTGAAGCTACTCCTGCTGAAAGATTCAAGTCCAAAAATGGTAAGATCTTTTGGAGCTCAGTACCTCATGATGTACATGGCAGGGCAGCTGCTGCAAATGTCATCAAAATGACCCCTGGAATCACAAGGTTTGCTCTGACCAAAGTCAGTGACATCAAGAGATGTTTTAAGATATTTATGCCATTGTCACTAAAAAGAATCATCATTACTATGATAAACCTTGAAGGGAAAAAAGTCCATGGCGACATGATGAGGAATACCTGGATGCTTTCGTTGGTATTCTTCTTGCTGGAGTGTACAGATGCTGCAATGAGGCCACTGATCGTCTATGGGATGCATCGACAGGCAGAAACATTTTCTGGGCAACGATGTCACTTCACACATTTGATATCATTTTGATTCAAGAGTCCTCAGATTTGACAACAGAGAGACCAGACCGAGGTCTGACAAGCTCGCTCCCATCGGGGATGTCTGGGAGAGATGAGTGCAGCTTCTTCCACTGATGTTCATCCCAGGGCCAGTGACAGTGGATGAACGTCTTGTCCACTTTTTGAGGAAAATGCCCCTTCCGGCAATATATACCCAGTAAGCCAGGGAAAAACGGCAGAAAAATCTGGGAAGCCTGTGATGCAAAAACCAACTATGCCTGGAATGTACAGATTTTCACAGTCAAAGCTGTGAGTGGCACCCCTGAGAAGAAACAATGAAAATGTGTGGTCCTCCATATGACCACTGGACTGCAGGATCACAATATGAGCTGTGATATTTTATTTTATTTTTTACCAGATATGACCTCGGACAAGAACTTCACAAAGGAAACTGAGGTGAAGCTGTATCATTGGGAAGTGATAAAAAGCCCACAATTACCCACGGCTATGACCAAAACAAAGGAGAAGTGGACTTTTTCTTTTTTTTTCAGTTTATATTAAAGGTCTACTGCTGAAAAAAACAAACTTTTTTTGTCTTTTCTTGATGTAAATGTATATGGGTCAGAATTGACCCGTAACACCATAGATGTTATTTTAGTTATTAATCTTAAAATGAAAAAAATCAATAAAACAGATTTATTTAAGAGCTGTGTCCTATACCCCTCAGTAATACTCAGGTAACACAGAAAAATTTATTTATTAATATGATTCTCTTGAGGTTAATTTTACAATTTTTTTTTATTGAAATTGAGGGGTATAGTGACAAAAAAAAGACCCAGAGGCCCACGCCAAAAGTATTAAAACCAACATTTTCATGGATAAGGAAGCCTAACAAGGTAACCAAGAGATGAGAAACAAATTGGATGAGAACTTATTGTTTTTAGTATATTTTATAGCTGATTTAATTCACGGGTCAAAACCGACCCGCTAACATAAGAAATGATAACAGAAAGCTAACACGAGAGGAAGGTTAAAAAGTTCATTTCCCTGTTATTACCACACACCAAATCCGGTCGTTGCTACTTGCTGGCTTGTGTAGCCACTAGGTAACAAAAGTTCAACACTGCCCCTAGCATCCTGGAGCACTTCTGTTGTCTTTTGTTTGTGTTTTGAGTTTTTATGTGCTTCTGAGTTTTTACGTGTTTTGGAGTTTGTACGTGCTTCGGAGTTTTTACGTGCTTCGGAGTTTGTGCGTGCTTCGGAGTTTGTGCGTGCTTCGGAGTTTGTGCGTGCTTCGGAGTTTGTGCGTGCTTCGGAGTTTGTGCGTGCTTCGGAGTTTGTGCGTGCTTCGGAGTTTGCGCGCGTTTTGGAGTTTTTGCGCGCGTTTTGGAGTTTTTGCGCGCGTTTTGGAGTTTTTGCGCGCGTTTTGGAGTTTGTACGTGCTTTGTCTGTAGGGGCCACCGTAAATATACTTTTATTTATTCACTCCACAAAATGTAATAAATAAATCATATAATACAAAAATCAACTATTCACATTTCAACTTTTAACTCTTTAAATTTTCAGCTTTTTCCTTTTACAAATTTGAAGTGAAACAACACAAAACACTGCAAACCACAACACAATTAAATATAAATTATGAAAACAAAAAGAAGATGCATATTCTCTGTCACAAGGGCGTAGATTTGGCATAGACGGAAGGGACATGTCCCCACCAATAATTTGATCTCTTCGAGTAAAGAAAAACAAAACTGATAGAAAGAAAAAAAAAAACGATCGGTAAGCATCTCATTCACCTAGTGGTGCAGAAAGAGTTAAATAGTGGGGATAGTTACAAAGCTTTCTTCGTTATGAATTAGCATACATGTTTTTATTGAACATTTGAAGAACTAGCAAAAAAAAAAAAAACTATGGCTACTACTGCTGCTACTTAGATTTAGTATTACTCTTGTTACTCTTTCTGGGTTGCAAAATAAACTTTTAACATATTTTCAGGCGAGAATGTAGCTGTGTCAACTTCAAATATCTGAGTTGACGAGAAAAGCAAACTCACGGCGCATCGTTTTAGGCTTTGGCCACATCAGTCTAAAATTTTATGTACAGTAACCATGAATAACGTGTTGCCATGTCCACCAGGAGAGACTGGACAATATAGATGTAAAACAAATATGCCAGCAGTTCATCTCAGTTAACAAGAGGGGAAGGCATGTGTATGGCTCCTTCACATAGTGGACATTGGTTGTGTGGGGCACCAGTAGTCCATGTGTGTTGCTGTAACAGTAGTTCACAGCATTCGTACACCTTTTTCAGGAAAAAATTCAAGCACTTTTTAAGCACTTTCAAGGTCCATGTTCAAGTTTTTCCAGCACTGTCATAATTTACATATTTATACAAAAACGCACATACTCATAATGATTTCACTTTTTTGTAAAAATGAGAAATAATAGAATTTGTCTTTCAGGTAGGCATTGTATTAAAGTATTGTGGAAATCTATGGGCTCAAAATGTGGTCATAACTATTTTGTACTTGTAAAAAAGATTTGTATATGTAAAAAAGATTTGTACTTGTAAAAAAGATTTGTGTGTGCGTAAAAAAGATTTGTGTGTGCGTAAAAAAGATTTGTGTGTGCGTAAAGAAGATTTGTATGTGTAAAAAAGATTCGTGTGTGGACTTAGAAAAAAAAACCCCTGCAAGTTACAAGTACGGATTTTGACCCTATTTTTCTTCCTTTCATCTGATTGGTCAATGTCATGTCAATCACAAATGTAACAATCCAATCAGAGAACAGATGGGTTTGGCTGTCAGAGGGGCGCTTTTTTGAACTGCAGGTCTTTGAAGGGAATAAATGCCCTTTTACATGCCAACCCAGCATTTTCCTTCATCACCACGAAGGAAAACAGTCTGTGGTCGTCCGAGTTTGGTGATTTTTGTGTCACAGGTCTACGTGTTTAATACAGGGACTTCCACAGCCTTTTCAACAGCGCTGCGGACCGCGGGGTGGGGGCAGGCAGTGTTTTGGAAATGACAGTCTTCATTACAAAGCTTTCTTCGTTATGAATTAGCATACATGTTTTTATTGAACATTTGAAGAACTAGCAAAAAAACCAAACTCTTGTAGAGGACATAAAGTCAGAGATAGAAAAGACAAGGAGCAGGTGCATCTAATACAGGTAGAGCTGCTGCAAAAACCCACAGAGCCCAGCAGCCAGCGTAACAAATTCTGGATCCTTTGCTTTTAGTTAGCAGTTAGCATTAGCAGCACATCCTGCGTCCGATGTGAAAGGACTTTTATGCTGCGCACTGTGACTCACAGCAATGGTCCTGGGTCAGCTCTGACTTTGTGTTAAACTAATCCTAAAGTAATAATGGTATTTCTAACCACTGATATACCACAACTTTTTCCTTTCAAAAGCTACTGAAAGTTAGGGGACCTAGCTGCTATCGGATATTTATATAGCGATCCCCCAGCTTCAAACTGTATCACCCTTCAAGGACCTGCAGTTCAAAAAAGCGCCCCTCTGACAGCCAAACCCATCTGTTCTCTGATTGGATTGTTACATTTGTGATTGACATGACATTGACCAATCAGATGAAAGGAAGAAATATAGGGTCAAAATCCGAACTTGTAACTTGCAGGGGGGTTTTTTCTAAGTCCACACACAAATCTTTTTTACACATACAAATCTTTTTTACGCACACACAAATCTTTTTTACACATGCAAATCTTTTTTACGCACACACAAATCTTTTTTTACGCACACACAAATTATTTTTACACATACAAATCTTTTTTACAAGTACAAAATATTTATGACCACATTTTGAGCCCATAGAAATCATACAAAGAGTTAATGCAAAAACAATTTGAAATAGTGCAAAAATACATGGTGGAACTCTGGTAGGGGGGAAAACTGCATTTTAAGGGCCTATTTAGTAAGTAAGTAAAACTTTATTTATATAGCACCTTTCAAGATAGAAATCACAAAGTGCTTCACAGAAGCTAAAACCTAAAAATAAAAATCAACTAAAATAAGTTTAAAAAGATGGGTTTTTAGTTGTTTTTTAAAAGCGACCACTGAGTTCACAGATCTCAGGCTCCACAATCTGGGAGGCCACAGTTCCAAAAGCTTTGTCGCCTTTTGTTTTCAGCCTCGTGTGCTGGACAGCAAACAAGCCCTGGCCACATGACCTCAGGGACCTGCTGGGAATGTATGGATGCAAAAGTTCACTTATATATGTTGGTGCTTGTCCATGCAGGGCCCTGAAAGTAAAGGTCAAAACCTTAAACTGGATCCTGAATTTAACGGGGAGCCAGTGCAGCTGAATCAGCAGGGGTGTGACATGGGAAAACTTGGAGGACTTGGTCAGAAGCTTTGCAGCAGCGTTCTGAACAACTTGCAGACGCTCCAAAGAGGCTTTACATAAACAAGTAAACAAAGAATTACAGTAGTCCAGACGAGATGAAACAAATGCATGAATGACAATTTCTAATTCGGAGCGCGATACAATGGGACTCAGCTTAGCAATGTTTCTCAAATGATAAAAACAGGAGTGAACCAAAGATTTTACATGGGCATCCAAAGTCAGAGCTGAGTCATTAATGAGTGTCTTTCAGTTCCTTGAGTTTGTCAGTTAGCTGTTTCTCCAAAACCTCCAGAGTTTTAACCTTTTCTTTTGCAGCTCTTCGAAGCCCATTGGACTTTGAGATACAGCACAATTTTCCTTCCGACTCAGCTTTTTCTGCATTCAGATCAGCAGACTTTAGGAGAACCTGCATATCCTCCTCCATTCTTTTCTTTTATCTCTGTTATCTCCTCCATGAGTCCTTTGTGTAGCCTACATTGTGCAAACCTCCAACATGGTCAATAATGACCCGCTGAGCAATCAGTGAATGCTGTTTAAGGTTCTCAACCATCACCTCCTTGTTAACGGAAAAACCTCTCTCAATAGAGGCTTGACCATGTGAGAGAACCAAGACAAGTTTTACTACCTTCCACAGGTGGTGAAAGTCTGGTTTGTTGGATAAATGTTCATTGTAAAATTCATCTACCTTCCACTTAGTGGGTTGAAGTTCCTGAAAGAATCTGATGCTAAATCATGCTGTGGTCATAAAAATGGCCAAACTCCCTCAGAATTTTATTTTATTTAAACTTTCTGAATCCTTTATCATCTGCAACTGAAAATAGCTGTGGATTATTAACTACTGTGGAAATATCGTGATAAAATATGGGTAAAACATGCATGTGCAGTGCCTTTGTTTTCATGCGCACATGGCCAAAAAAGCATGGGTAACGGAGAATGAGAAGGGAGAAAGTGGATCATTGAGTGAAACTGATGAACCAGAATTGGTTTGTAAAAATGGTGCAACTTCAGTGATGTGGAACTGGTTTGGTGTTTGTCCGTCAGATACCCACCAAAGCACTTTTTTTTTTTAGAACAGGCAAGCGGGCTGTCGTTATTGCCGTATTTGTCGGACTAAGGTGCTCGTAAATCTGGGAGTAATCTGGGTCCTAAACTCTGTCTCTTCAGGTCCCAAAGTCAAACGAACACTGCAGCATCACTGAGAGTTAAAAACTGTCTAAATTCTTTCATCTTTAATAAAACGATCAGCATTGCTGCTTTACCAGGTGTAACTATGAAGTTTAACATCTAGGCATCCATGAAAACAGAATTTATTACATTTAACGAAGTTAGAAGGAAGTTAGCTCGCTAGTTTCGCTAGTTACCTGAGCATGATATAGCATGTTCTGACTGAGAGATTTCTTAAAAAAATTCAAACGTACAGCCCTGCTATCATTTCCAACATAAATGAAGACAGGAAACTAAACAGATGTGACGTTTGTAGGGTTACAGAAGTTGGGCTAGCTGGTATATAATGATGTGCTACGTAGCACATCATTATATACATCATAATATACATCATATAATAGCCATATCGCGCCATCGGCCCCTCTGGCCAACACCAGTAGGCAAGTAGGGTAAAGTGTCTTGCCCAGGGACACAACGACCAGGACAGAGAGCCCAGGGATCAAACCGGCGACCTTCCGGTTACAGATGCGATTCCCAACCCCCTGAGCCGGGTCGCCTACATCATTATATACCAGCTAGTGACACAGCTATGTTAGCATAACATAAACAGTGAAGCTGGAGGATGAATGCTAACTTTTTTTTCCACTCGATAAAAGTTAACGTGAAGGTTCCTGATGGTTAGAGACAAATGCAATCGCATGGCAGGATGCTGTTGTTGAGGGTGTGGCTTTGTGTCCTTTTTCATCTGTTCATGATAGAGTGATTCAGCTTTACCCACAAACACGCTTTTGTGCGTCAAAGCGAGTTCTTATGCCAGGACAGCTGCCTCCTGCAAAGTGGCAACTTTTTGTTCATTCAGGTACAGCACTGTACGGTCAGGAACACAGTTTTTTTTTTTTATTCCTCCAACAATACCAGTTCACGCAGTGCGTTAAACTCTGAAACTTTGCTTGCTTGACACCACCTATCAAATAGTATCCCTTTTTTCCTTGCAAACTCAAGGAATGTTTGAGCAGTGGATTTCCTCAGGGTCCTGAAAAACTGCCTGTAAGCTTCAGGCCCCAACTCATAGGCTCTGAGTATAGCGCTTTTGACATTGTCATACACAAGACTGTCCTCGATTGTGAGAGCTGCACATACTTCCTGTGCTTTACCAATTAATTTGCACTGAAGCAAAAGGGACCAAACCTCCTTGGGCCAATGTAAAGCCATAGCAATGCGCTCAAACGCATTAAAATAGGCCTCCACCTCAGTCTCCCTGAATGGTGGAACTAGGGCAATGTTTTTGCCTACATCAGGTGCAGGAGCAGGGGGAGAATTATCTGAAGGATTACTATTGTTATCTTCATCCTTCACTGAAGGTGGAGCAGAAGGCTCAGGAGACAATTTGTTAGCTTGCAACTCCAGTTGACGCAACCTAATAGATGTCTCAGCTTCTAGCTGCCGACACTTTAGCTTGAACTCAAGCTCATCCTTACGTTCCCTTTCTTTGGCCTCAAGTTCAAGACGAGCTAAACGTACCTTTAAGCGCGCACTAACACTGGGATTACTGGATTCAACAGAGAAGGGCTCAAACCGTGGAAGAGAGGCTGGTGGCTTTCCCCCACCTGGTTTGTCCCCGCCCCCTCCTCAGCACAAACCTCAGGCTGATCAGAGGTGTCGAGGAGTGACGCGGCATCCCCCGAGTCCACATCTAAAGGGAACACACCTTTCCCAACCAACCTTCTGACAACAAGAGACTTGCTCTTCTTCATGGACTTAGCCACAGGGATTTCATAATGCGCGGCAACAGCACATAAATCCTCCTTCCCACATGCATCAAGCTGGTCTAATGCAGGCCTAGCTATAAAATCACCCAGGATAAACTGTGCCATATCCAAAATTAATCCCGGACGAGCCCCCACTTATGTTACGCCCCACTTAAAAACGAAGTGTTGACTGGGGTGAGGGGTAACACAAAGTGAAAGAGAAAACATGAGCTACCGGAGAATAGATGTCATTAAACAAGATTTATTGCCCAAAACTACTACAGTAAAAATAAACACAGGGAAGCTCTTTTCTTCAGGGTCTCCAAGGCCAAAACAACAAACAAAACACCCCCTTTAGCTAAAAATCAAACCAAGTACTCACTAACCGAAACAAAATACAATGGCTGAGCTCCCTGTCTAACCAAAACAGGAGAAAACAGTTGAAACGAAAATGGCAGAGAACCCCTACCTGCTTCCACAACGACGAACTAATTAACACAGTAATGGCACACCTTTGCTTACAATAAAAGAAAGAAAACCAAAGTTTCACAGAGTTCAAGTTCACTTGTTCACTCACTCACTCATTCTAAGGCCTGCTGCCCAAAACACTATAGCTCACAGCAGTTTAGGTGTGGCAGTTTAGTATGGCAGACTATATGCCGTGGATGACGAGCTGGAACACACCTCAGCTGTGGCTCATGAGGCAGACCTGCAACACAAGAAAAAGGAGAAAAAAAACTCTTCCACAGAGGGAGAGCCACTAGAGGTCAGCGACCGTAACACTGTAAACGGACCAAACTTCAGTTAGGAGAACAACTAAGATAATCCATCCACAATACGAGGTCAGTCATTAATATACTGCAACAACATGGGAATAGAGCAGCTGTGATAGAATACAGCATTAATGAATCAATGGTACAGAAGTGGAGGAAGCAAGAAGAATGAGTTGAATAAAGTTTGATTTATCTGACAGCTTTGTTTCGCTTAATGTGTCTTATAATCCCGTGCACCTTATGGTCCGAAATATACATATTTGACTTTTTTATTTGGCACACTGCAGTTTAATGTTGCAAAGCACCTCTTTTTAACTTCAGTGGATATTATACTAGGTTATGCTCAGGATATGTCAGCCCATTTCTACTGGAAATGTTTTTTGGTTAAACTTTCAGCAAGGAATTTGCATTTGCACTGTTAAATTTTTATATATCTTTAATGCACATAAAAAACAGCTGCTTATTTAAGTGAAAATAAATGGATGGGGGTTTTTTTGTGCTAGTAAAGTTGTGGAGTTGTATTTTGTCAGTTATATCGTTATCGCAAATTTTCAAATCTATATTGTGATAAATATTTTTGGCCATATCGCCCTGCTCTACTAGCGAGCTTGACTTTGGGACCTGAAGAATTCGGAGTTTTGGACCCAGATTACACCACGAGGCTCCTGACTACGGCAGCCATAATGCTCCAATGATCCATCAGTCGGTGCGGCTTCGTAGCTTACCAAAGTCATACTAAAACATTTTTGACAGATTTTTGAGTGCCGTGTAGCACATAAAATCGGTTCGAGGTCAGTAAACACAACCAGAATTCATACATAAGGCGCAAGGACAATTTTTGAGAAAATTAAAGGATTTTAAGTGCGCCTTATAGTGTGTAAAATATGGTATATGGTTTTCCTTTGATCTTAGCAAATATCTACGCCCCTGATTGGGACAATCGCAGTTTTTTCACTAATGTCTTTTCGCGTCTCCCCAATATGTCATCACACAATATCATGTTTGCGGGAGACCTAAACTGCTCATAATGTGCTATGGACCTCAGTTCACACATAAGTACGCTTAGTCAAAAGTCACCAGGCATCATTCAGAGCTTTCTTGATAATTATGGGCTAGCTGATGTTTGGAGATTTCGTTATCCTGCTTCACATCAATACACTTTTTTTTTTCCATAAAACGTATACTCGTATAGACTATTTTTGGGGGGAATAAAAAAAAAACTTATCCCTTTAGTTACAGAATGTGATTTCAGATCATTCTCCTGTTGTTTTTTCAATGCGTATTCCTGATGCCTGCTCTGGAGATTAAACTCCATGTTGATAGCGAATGAAGAGTTCGTCAGTTACAAAAGGTCATAATGAGATTTTTTTTTTTCCTCGCTATCAATCAGACCCCAGAGATGTCATCATCAGTCATTTGGGAATCTCTAGAAGCATCTGAGAAGCATCAAATAATTTCATTTTGTGCCAAACAGAATAAAAGTGCCCCTCTCAGTTAGCTGATGAAATTACATGCTGTGTATAGCCACTCTCCTGAGCCTGTATTATATACACAGCAGTTAAAATCCCAAAATGAATACAATCTCACAAAACAGGCTGAGTATCTGATTTCAAAGTTGCGCAGCTATGCTTTTGAACATGGAGAAAAAACAGGCAAGTTGTTAGCTCACCAGCTATACGACAAAGAACAGCTAACCAACTATCCTTGAGATCCACAATGAACAGGGAATAAGGTCCACAGGTAACCAAGATTTAAATAGGTTTTTAAAAATACTATCAGACTTTATACAGCTCCTCCCAGGCAAACGATGACATAGCGCTAGAAAACCTTTTTGAGAGACTTGATATTCCCTCTTTGGGAGAAGATGCGATTGCTAGTGTGGAGGAACCTATCTCTAAATTTGAAATTGAAACGGCCATACGGAGCATGCAGTCTGGAAAATTTACTGGCTCCGATGGGTATCTGATTTTTTTTCATAAAGTTTTCTGACCAACTGAATTCACTGTTAAAATCAACTTTTGACAAATCCTTCCTCTCACAATCCTTGCCTCCAACAATGAATCAAGCAGTGATCTGTTTAATTGTAAAACAGGAAAAATACCATTTACAGTGGGGCAAAAAAGTATTTAGTCAGCCACCGATTGTACAAGTTCCCCCACTTAAAATGATGGCAGAGGTCAGTAATTTGCACCAGAGGTACACTTCAACTGTGAGAGACAGAATGTGAAAAAAAAAAATCCATGAATCCACATGGTAGGATTTGTAAAGAATTTATTCGTAAATCAGGGTGGAAAATAAGTATTTGGTCAATAACAAAAATACAACTCAATACTTTGTAACATAACCTTTGTTGGCAATAACAGAGGTCAAACGTTTACTATAGGTCTTTACCAGGTTTGCACACACAGTAGCTGGTATTTTGGCCCATTCCTCCATGCAGATCTTCTCGAGAGCAGTGATGTTTTGGGGCTGTCGCCGAGCAACACGGACTTTCAACTCCCGCCACAGATTTTCTATGGGGTTGAGGTCTGGAGACTGGCTAGGCCACTCCAGGACTTTCAAATGCTTTTTACGGAGCCACTCATTTGTTGCCCGGGCGGTGTGTTTTGGATCATTGTCATGTTGGAAGACCCAGCCTCGTTTCATCTTCAAAGTTCTCACTGATGGAAGGAGGTTTTGGCTCAAAATCTCACGATACATGGCCCCATTCATTCTGTCCTTAACACGGATCAGTCGTCCTGTCCCCTTGGCAGAAAAACAGCCCCATAGCATGATGTTTCCACCCCCATGCTTCACAGTAGGTATGGTGTTCTTGGGATGCAACTCAGTATTCTTCTTCCTCCAAACACGACGAGTTGAGTTTATACCAAAAAGTTCTACTTTGGTTTCATCTGACCACATGACATTCTCCCAATCCTCTGCTGTATCATCCATGTGCTCTCTGGCAAACTTCAGACGGGCCTGGACATGCACTGGCTTCAGCAGCGGAACACGTCTGGCACTGCGGGATTTGATTCCCTGCCGTTGTAGTGCGTTACTGATGGTGACCTTTGTTACTTTGGTCCCAGCTCTCTGCAGGTCATTCACCAGGTCCCCCGTGTGGTTCTGGGATCTTTGCTCACCGTTCTCGTGATCATTTTGACCCCACGGGATGAGATCTTGCGTGGAGCCCCAGATCGAGGGAGATTATCAGTGGTCTTGTATGTCTTCCATTTTCTAAAGATTGCTCCCACAGTTGATTTTTTCACACCAAGCTGCTTGCCTATTGTAGATTCACTCTTCCCAGTCTGGTGCAGGTCTACAATACTTTTCCTGGTGTCCTTCGAAAGCTCTTTGGTCTTGGCCATGGCGGAGTTTGGAGTCTGACTGTTTGAGGCTGTGGACAGGTGT
The DNA here is from genome assembly GCF_963969265.1 of Rhamphochromis sp. 'chilingali'. Taxonomy (NCBI): domain Eukaryota; kingdom Metazoa; phylum Chordata; class Actinopteri; order Cichliformes; family Cichlidae; genus Rhamphochromis; species Rhamphochromis sp. 'chilingali'. The sequence goes on from NC_137934.1 coordinate 22,140,988, forward strand.
CTTTTATACAGATGATGAGTTCAAACAGGTGCCATTCATACAGGTAACGAGTGGGGGACAGAAAAGCTTCTTACAGAAGACGTTACAGGTCTGTGAGAGCCAGAGATTTTCCTTGTTTGAGGTGACCAAATACTTATTTTCCACCCTAATTTACGAATAAATTCTTTACAAATCCTACTATGTGAATTCATGGATTTTTTTTTTCACATTCTGTCTCTCACAGTTGCAGTGTACCTCTGGTGCAAATTACTGACCTCTGTCATCATTTTAAGTGGGGGAACTTGTACAATCGGTGGCTGACTAAATACTTTTTTGCCCCACTGTAGATTGTAGTTCATGTTGTCCAATATCAACACAGACACCAAGATCCTGGCTCAAGTGTTGGCCCGTCGCTTACACAAGTATTTGTCCTCCATTATTTCACCAGACCAGATGGGCTTTAATAGGCATTCTTTTTTTTTAACAGTAGAGGTCTATTAAATATAATTTATACCAATGTTAAAAGTACATTGGAAACGCTTAAAAAAATTGGCTTTTATGTTCCCCTCTAGCAGCCCTCCGGACTAACAATAATCTGTCCCCCATGACAGGGATGCCCTCTGTCTCCTCTTCTTTTTGCTGTTTCAATTGAACCACTAGCTATTGCTCTGAGACAATGTGTTGGTGTTGAGGCAAAACATTGAGAGGGTATCGAACATGATGTCTCTCTTTATGCCGACAACATGCTTTTATTTATTTCCAACCCATTGAATAGCCTCCACAAACTTTTGGATATACTTATAATAATAATAATAATAATAATAATACATTTTATTTATAGACATCTTTAAGACCCTCAAGGTCACCTTAATGCATACTTGAGGAATTTGGGACAATTTCTGGATATAAAGAGAATTTTGGGGAGAGCCAGGCAATGCCTATCGGTATGACAACTGGGGAATTTATTGTCTATTTTAGCCCCATTTAAACCCAGCTATAACAACTTTAAGTACATCTGGGTGACACAAAAAGACTTGTATAAAACTATCTGCCTTTATAGTCGAAGCTTAAAGAGGATTTTGGAAAACTGGAGTTTTGCTTCTTTCGCTGGGTGGTAGAATAAATTAGGGGTGTCAAATTATCGCGTTAATTGCGATTAATTAATTACAATGCTATTTAGCGCGTTATGTTTTTTAATCTCGTTAATCTAATTTTTAATCTCTTGACGTCATTGATTTTGTATGAGAGTTGCTATGTTATAAAATCCGTTTTTATGTGCTGGGCTCCTTGTGCTTGACTTGTTGGGGGTGGAGTCACGTCGTGAGGTCAAGGTGAGAAGTGGTGATTAGCTTACAGTGTGGATATGGAGGCGCATCTGAGAGTTGTTGGCCCAATGAACGGGAAATTTGTATTTCATAAACGCCCCGACGGCACCATTGACAAAGGTAAAGTGGTCTGCCTAGAGTGTAAGAAGGAGTTTGCTTACCACCGAAGCAGCTCAAGTTTGGCCTATCACCTCAACGCAAAGCACCCAGCCGCGAGTGCAGCAACAGCTAGCAGTGAAGACGTTAGCAATATAGCAAGCCAGAGCAAAGCTTTTCGCCAAACAAAACTAGAGAATACCCCTCGTATGAGCAAGTCTGCGACCGACAGGCTGACTAATGTTATTGCCAAGTGGATAGCGATGAACTGTAGGCCGATAAATATAGTAGAGGACGAAGGATTGACAGAGGTGTTGCAAATTGCGTCCAATGACCCGTCATACAAGCCGCCGTGCAGGACTACAGTAACGACCAAAATCAGCAAAATGTACGACGGCGAAAAGAAAAACAAACTTGAGATTTTGGCGGAGGATTCTCCCAACTGTGTTGCTATAACCGGAGATCACTGGACCTCAGCTGGCAACCACAGCTATTTTGGGGTGACTGGACACTTTATTGATAGTGAGTGGAACCTCAACTCATTTGCACTGACCGTCATGAGAACAGAAACCAGGCACTTTGCTGATAAATGCGCCGAACAGTTCCTCAAGGTAGCAAATGACTGGGGTATTGAAAACAAGATATCCACCATTGGCACAGACAGCGCAGCAAACATGCTGGCTGCTATGAGAGCACTTCCATATGAGCACATCGCCTGCAATGCTCACATTCTCCAGAGGACCATCACGGTATGTCTCGATAGCAGTGGTTTTGTCGGTGTACTGGCAAAGTGCCGCAAGATTGTTGGTCATTTTAAACAAAGCCCTGCGAGTACCACAGAACTTAACCAACAACAAGTAGCACTCGGAAAGAAGAGCGATCAACTTATACAGGATGTACCCACCAGGTGGAACTCGACTCTCGCAATGGTCTCACGCCTCCTATGTAACCGAGAGGCTGTCCAGGCTACGTTGGACCAACAGAACCACAGGTTGGTCTTGCCAACCGAAGCTGAGTGGGCGAAACTGCAGAGGCTGGAGCTCCTGCTTGAACCATGCAAGTAAGTTCAAATAAACACCTTCCCATTTTAATTATATAAACTACTGTTACATGTGTAAAATCAAAATTAATGAACATAACAAGGAACTTTTAAGGACAATTAAATTGGAAATCAGTTACACTTTGATTTAAATGAATCCAGCTAGGTTTATTTAGCAAACCTCTCCACCTCTGCAGGTATGTGACAGAGCTGCTGGGTGGTGAGGCCTACGTCTCTTGCTCTGTAGTGCTGCCTGCTTTTCGCCATCTGTACCGTGTCATGGACATTACTGATGATGATCCTGCCTACGTGGTGAAGTTCAAGAATGCCTTCCAGAAGGATCTGGCAGCACGACGAGCTAATGGCAACGAGATATGGTTCGAGGTGGCCACAGCATTGGATCCACGGTTTAAGGATTTGAAATGTCTTCCAAGAGAAAAGAGGGAACAGGTAGGACAATAAGGTTAAGCTGGACTAATGAGTCCAATTCATTATCAAATCAAACTTTTATTTATTATATGGAACACAAAGTTCTTTACAAGATTAAATAAAATTAAAAAAAGCACTTAGTTTTAATCACAATCATTCATTCATTCATTCATTCATTCAGGTGTGGACCATTCTGGAGAATATGCTCCAGGCAGCAGAGCCCAGAAGAGCAGATAGTCTCCAGCCCTCCACAGAGGATGATGGACCAGCTCAGAAGAAGAGGAGGAGCGAACTCCTTCTGGGGTCTGACTCTGACTCAGAAGATGGAATTGAGTCTGGAGAGCTGCAGCGCTACAGAGCAGAACCCAGCATCAGTATTGATGACTGTCCCCTGCAGTGGTGGTATGCTCACTCAGGAGTCTATGAAAAGCTGTCAGTCCTAGCACAAAAGTACCTGGCCTCCCCAGCTACCTCTGTACCCTGTGAGAGACTCTTTAGCCTTGCAGGCCACATAGTGCAAAAGAAAAGGGCAGCCTTGCTTCCAGAAAATGTTACCAGGCTGGTGTGTCTTAGCGACTGGCTGAGGAAGAAGAAATGAGACACATGTGGTCAGCATAGCTGCTGTGTCATTTGTAGCCTACTAGAATAGATTGCTTGATGTTCAGCACTTTTTTTTGTGATGGAAGAATACTTTGATGTGCTAACTTGCAGCACTGCAATGTCAGTTTTATTTTTCATTATCTGAAGCAGAGGAATTTCAGTGCTGTATTGCTCAGAAAAGAGCAACTCTGATGTGCTAACTTGCAGCACTTAATTTATTTGATTTTATTTGTATTTATTTTTCCACTTATTTTACAAAAGAATACAACAGTATGTAAATGGTTGCATCTGTTTAACGTTTGTTAAACAATAAATGACTTTATAAAGTCACTTTCTTTGTTATATCAGTCTTTTGGTCTGCCACAATAAGTTGAGGGCTTTCCTCAGCTATTTTTAGGTGAGATTAAAAAAGAGATTAATTAGATCAATTAATAAAAAATCATAATTAATTAATCTCTATTTTTTTTTAATCTCTTGACAGCACTAGAATAAATATCATCAAGATGAGCATATTTCCTAAATTTTAGTATTTTTTTTCAATGTTTTTAACAAAGTCTTTTTTTAACAATCTGAACAGTCACATTTCTTCCTTTATTTGGACCAAAAAGCCACCCTGTAAAAAGTCTAACATGCAGTCATTCATTCAATCTAATAAGTGCCATTCAAAACAGAATAAAATCATTGATTTGATTGTGAAACCCTTTCTTTTTGCATTTTAAAATACCACTTTTGATTTGGATGAAACTAAATATCTGTACAAAGGACACAACGCAAAGTTTTTGATTTCTCTCAAAACATATATTCCTTTTCATGTTGAACAGATAATATCTTTAATTTGAGTCAAAGTGATTTGCACTTGAACACGCCCACCAGAAATAGACCGGGACCAATTTTTATTCTGCATGGCTGCTGGAAACATCGTGTCACATCTTTGATTAATTTCATCTGAAAATAAACGTAAGTAAAGCCAAGTGTGTTACAAAAGCTTTTATAATTTGTATTGCCAAAATTGCAGAAAATAACCCCATTTAAGCTGGGTCGACAGCCACCCCCAATTTTTGCATGATTGTAGCTGCTAGCTACAAGCTAGCTAGCTATCCGGCGCGACGTTAGAACTGGTTACCAGAAACCGACCATCACAGTCAGGAATGCAAGTTAGGCAAAAAGCCGTTTTTTACCAGTATACTAACTGGCTAGCGTTACCACGATGCATCGGTGGTGGATACAGCTAGCTAGCTTAAGTTCATAGTTCATAACATTCATAGTATAACTCCGTGCTCCGCTTCGTTTGAATTTTTCTGGTGAGCTCGCGGTTTCTAGACACAAGCTTGTGTTTGTGCGCGCACGTTTGTCTCTGTCTCTCTTCATATAAATATCTGTGTGTTATGTGTGTGTACACCGAGCGCAAAAGATAATTATTAATGTGCATGATTTAGAGACAGAAATAACAAGCCAGCATGTAAGATCAATGACATAAGACTAATTCCTTCAATTGACTTTCAGGCGCGGCTCTGAAAAATGTGCATTTTCTGAAGAAATTTTGATTTTAACAGCAAAAAACTGACCCTATGCCAAACTTAGTCGCTAATGGCTGGTCTGTAGACTGTTTGGTAAACCTAAATCAAATTATAGTACTAGCTTTTTATAAGGATGTGTATGTCATGTTACGTATTTCTTGGTTTTTCTATGTTATGTGTTTTATAGAGAAGTAACATTATTCTTTTTTTTTCTGTATGCTTTCAGAACCACAGATTGCTCCATCCATTCCATGGCTGAAGCATACATTTTCATTTAATCTGAACAGGTATCATTTTGCATTTACACTGCACATCCTTTTTAAACATGTCATAATAATCTAGACCCTCCCTCATTATCCTCTCATTCACCTTGCTGATGTGTTGGCACTATTGTGTGCAATAATTGCTCTCTCGGCTTCACCCAGGTGTGTGCTCAGTGCTGGTTGTGTAGGGAGATGTGCCCCATTTCCCCTTTTCTAGTCTTTGTAATTGAAAAGCACTCTGAAAATCACTTTTGTAGTAGTAAGTAATATTGCTATTGCATTAGTTACATCCATATTGTGAGTTAGTAAGAGATACTTGTCCACTAATTTCCTCTGTCCAGTTATAAATGCAGCAACATTTTCTATGGAGGGCAAATGGAACATTTCATTTTGGTTGTGTCCTGTTATTTTGGAGTGTAACTACTTAAAGAGTAACTGAAGCCTAACAACTTGTTTTGCTTAGAAACTGTTATAATGGGTTTTTACAACGCAATCTTCCAGTTTTGGGCAGTTTTTGACATTTCTGTGTAAACTTGTTAAATTCTACCCTTTTTGGTCTAACTCTTACACATGGTTTACATTGGCCACAGGAACACTTCGAAGTGGTGTGCTTAGGAAAATCATACACTGTCAGCTGCTCCGCTGTTCATACCAGATGCATATTTCTCCACAACGGTCCAAAAGCGCTTCTGTTCATCTGTTTATTCAGAGCTAACCCCCCCCCCCCCCCCCAAGTAACTGGCTTTGAGTAATAAAATACCTGTTTGAGACCAACCACTTGTCATTCATTCGGAAGCTACATTCATTTATATTTTTCCAAAATGATTTGGCGACCCCAAGAATTATCTCGCGACCCCAATTGGGGTTGGGACCCCAAGGTTGCGAATGTGTCTTAGAGACGATGCTGGTGACTGGCATGTACCGCTGACGTAGGCATGAACTGCTTTCAGCCAATCACAAAATTCAAATGCAATAGCCACCTTTCAACCCTAAGAGGGCAGCACTAAGACATTTTTAGACCAAAAAGTGTAGAATTTAACAAGTTTACATGAAATTGTAAAAGAAATGCCCAATAACTGAAAGGTTGCATAGGTAAAGACTCACTAATACAGTTTATAAGCAGAAAAAAGCTGTTTTGAGGGTGAATTGCTGTTTAAGTAGTGCGACGTGTCAATCACAGCTCAGCCTGCCACCCACATGAATGCTGATCCATCAGGCACCGCCCCCTTCTGAGGCATTTCTTCAAACGGAGTTTGACTAGGGATGTAATCTTGGGGGGGGGAATTACTCTCAACACAAAAAGGAAAAGCCCTCCATTATTTTCTCATTCTCATACTGATGGAAAGGGGTGGTCAAATAAATTGTCATTGCAGCAGATGGACAAATTCATTTTCATTTATTCATTTATATATATTTCATTTATATATCCGCGCTAAACTGAACTGCTCTCAAGCGCACCGTGCCGATTTGTCGGTGGAAAAGGGGCATTAGTCACCTCATGAGGATAGAGAGGTGAAAAAAAATTCCTCTCACGCAGCATACTCTCCATATTGCATAGTAACAATTTTAACTGTTCCTGCAGGATGCTGATGCTGACATTAGGAGGGAGTGTATACTTAAATCTCTCATTATCTACCTTGGAGAACGTGTTGAGGACTTGATAAAAGAATACATGGTATGTCCATATCTGTTCTGTCTCTACATGAGACGCAGTCTCTTGATGTAAATTTGACAACTCTGCTATTAAATGCAGTGATTAATGTAGGACAGCAACGATTAATCAACTCATCAAGTTAATATCTTAGGGTTCTGTATTGTTTTCTTTTTTTCTTGGGCTTTGTGGAACATTTATGAAAATGTTCCACCATTGATTTAATTTAATGATTATGCAATTCACAATCTGATTAGTCAAATAATTGTTCTAATAGTCTGTGACCAAACAACTATCAAAATAGTAGTTTATTATGGTCAAAGATTTATCAGGTGTGCCAGACTTCAGTTCTTCACTTGTACATTTTGTTCCATATTTTACCTCAAGATATCCCAGAAAGATGAAGCTGAGGAAGAGCTGCAGAGTGCCACCATGGCACTCTTCGTCTTCAGGGACAACTCAAGCCTCCTACATCAGCCTCGAGACATCGGGATAATCATTGATGGTGTGGAAGTCCTGAATGAGTTGCCTTCTGTGGCAGCTGGAGTGGCAGTGATCTTTGGACTCTGTTATGCTCTTAATATGGAATATCCACGAGGATTCAGGTTCACCTTTGAGGCTCTTCAAAAGATTATGATGGAGCTTGACTTTAACAAGATGACCTCTAAGATTCGCAAACTTAATTGTGAACTTAACACTGCACAGTAGTGCGTTTGCATGCATGTGTGCATGTGCACATGCATGTGCATGTGTGCTTGGTTATTTTGCTTGGTTGGCCTGCAGTGGTATTCTACATTCAAAATTTATAAGAACACCCATTTGAAAGGGAGATTTAAGTTGATTTCATTGATACATGTGTAGATTTTTTTTATTTTTTTTTACATTGTAGAGGCACAGTGCACATATAAACATTTTTGAGTACTTGCAAATTGGTTTAAAAAGAGTTTTTATAATAGTTTTATTCCAGTTTTAGACAGGTTGCAGGTTTTATACTGGTTTTCAAAAGATTGCAGGTTTTATAAAACAAACATTTCTCTAATCATTTCTGCCGTAGCACTAAATCTGTATATTACTAATCCTCTCTATTGATTATAGTTAAAATGGTTTGGAACAATAAATAATTTTGAAATAATTGGTTGGCCAACTGTCTTGTTTTTTATAGGAAATGCAGAGCATTTTTGAACTGAAATAAAATGAAATGTAAAAAATATAGTTTGAATATATGTAAATCAATTACCTGGCTTCAACACAAACATATTAGTTCATGTTAATTTGGTTCGATGTGAATACATTAGGTTGGTTAAATTTCAATATATTAGCTTGGTTCAATAATTAAAATATGGTTCTATGTAAAAAAATCAATTTGGATCAATGCAAAATTTAAAGTTTCAGTCAAGTCTAGTAATATTGTTTATATCAACATAAAAGTATCAGGTCATATCAAGTGACTCAATTTGGATTCTATGAAGTCAAATATTTTGGATGTGACAATTGGACATCATTTTTTTAAATTTGAATAGGGTTATTCTTTTTACAGTGTAAGCTGAAACAGAGTTTATTAAAAAGACCGTGGAGGGCAGGAGGCAAGTTTTTTGTTGTATTACTCACTTATACTGGGTAAAAGATCATGATAATCTTTTTTCATGGGTAAAACTGGAACAGTGAATCGATGCTCCCTGTTTTGGTTACTGGCTGGGCCGTGGTTGCATTGTTTTGGATGGGTTGGGGGGGCTGTTTACTAATACTGCTGTAATTGGTGTCAAATATAATTTTTTGTTCGACAAAAAAAAAGTAAAACCCTCATATTATCTTATAGATGATGTGTCTAAACAGTTTGATAGGATCCAGAGGTGACTGCCATTGGAAAGAGTTATTTTTTAAACACAGGCTTGAAAAAGTCTTCAAATATTTTGTTTTCAGTTATTTAAAAGTTATTAAAAGTAAATTGAAATTGTTATAATTGCTATAAATTCAACAAAAAGTGATGTGTTACCCCAGAATGGTTCAGACAGCAACATTGTTTTCTTAGCCTTATAATCACACTGACAGTTTTTTTATTACTACAATTCAGGATTACTAGTAACAAAAAAGTATATCATTATCTTTATCTACATGTAAATTAAAAAAAATAAAAGTCTGTGTCCTGGTGGTGTCCAGTCAAACACGTCTCTGTGAAAGCTTCAATCCAACAGGCTCCAAAATCCTTCTGCTCATTTCCTCGCCGGGTTCTTGATGCTCTTGTACCATCTCTCCGTCATCCTCCTCGCTCCGTCTTTGCACTCACAGGCTTTTGTGCAACATTAACACTCACATGTGGAAAACCAAAGTTTTACTGAGCAGAAGATGATCATCAGTGACGCTGTCTTTAAAATACTCTTGTTAGAAATGTTCGACTTTAATGTGAAACATTGAGAGTTTTTTCTCTTGTTGTGTTTGTTTGAAGCTACTTGCTGTTGGCTTCAGCTGTTTGGAGTTTCCATTTTCCAAACTTCTACATTCTGAACCTTCTTCAGCTCGGAACAGATTATGAAACACTGAATGATTTCAAGCTCACACTTTGTCTAATAAACTTACATCTTTCCTTCTTTATACAGATTGAGTGTCTGTGGTTTGTCAAAGATCAGCTGTGATTATCTGGCAGAGGGGCTGAAGTCCAACCTCTCCCATCTGAGAGAGCTGGACCTGTATAACAACAACCTCCTGGATTCAGGAGTGAAGCATCTGTGTGGTTTTCTGGAGAGTCCAGGATGTAGACTTGAAACTGTGAGGTCAGTCGGCATGTTTTAGTTGTGCTGAGATGAATATATTATGTGAAAGTTATGCTGACACTAAACCGCAGACATCAGGCTGATATTATACTGATCCACACTGAGGACCTTCATGGTAAAGTCTGTTTTCTTCTTCTCTGGTTTAGTCCATTGACTGTAGCAGAACAATGTTCACATTTTAAACAGTGATACTCAATGTATCGCCTGCGGCCCACACGTGGCCTGCCCACCTTTCCCAATTCAGAGAGAGGGGAACCTGATTAACTGTGTATCGTTCTTCCTCACAGTTCTAAGTATCAGACACAACAATGAATAATCCATAGCTGACTCTCTTTAGCAGGTCAAAGGTCACGGCACACAGCAGACAGTCAGAAATATTCTAATTCTGATCATTTATCAGTTCTGACACTGTGAGACTTGATCAGAGATGTGATCATCACAGCAGAGGCCTTTGTGTCAAAGTAACTGAGTATCAAACAGAAACAGATTTTCATGTTCTGGCTTTTTATAGCAGATAACCTTCAAAATATTCTGCAGTCAATCAAAAACTGAAGAAAACCACGAATCAACATGTGAACATGACCTGATGCTGCTGAAGTGAAGCAAAGTTACAGAGGGTTTGATTACAGACACAGCTGAGAGTTTGTAATCTGTGATCATTTTAAAAAGTTTACATTGAACAGCAGAAATGAGGCTTTACTGTCAGAGGCCGACAGCACTGAACACAACAGCAGACTGGTGGGTAATAAACAGTGAATGATGCAGAAACAGATTTTTGAAGGTAAACTGTTCTGGAGTACACTGAGAGAGAGAGAGATGTGCAGGCAGTAACAGCCAAAGTCAGAGAGAATGTCACGGTTCTGGGTCAGTGTTGACCCAGCATTTTCAGTTTTATGTTTTGGTTTATTTTTGCATCATGGATTATTTTCTGGAGCTTTGTTTATTATTTTTATAGATCTGTTTCAGTTATTCTTGGTGAGGAATTAGTTCTTAGGTTGTGTCTCGTGTTTAGTTTAGGTTTATTCTGCCCGTGTAAAGTCTGTGTTTCTTAGTCTGCATCTTTGTTTCTTGTTTCCTGTTTTACTTTGAAGGTTCATGTTCATGTCTGATGTCTGTGTTTCTAGCTTTGCTCCCCCTGTCTCATTAGGTCTCATTCCTCCCAGCTGTATTCCCCTTCTGTGTCTTACTCCCTCATTATCCCTCTGTGTATTTAAGCCTTGCGTTTCACTGTGTTAGTTGCTGGTTCGTCTGTGTGTCTACCCCTGTATTTCTGCTGTATGTGCTGCCATGGTCCAAGGGTTCACGTGTCAGGTTTTCAAGTTTCTCATTGCAGGTTTTTGTTGTTATTTTGTAGTTATTCCTAGCTTAGGTTTTTGTTAGCATAGCTCCCTGCAGTGCTCTGCTTTGGTTTTTATTTTGCCTTTCATTGTTAATAAATTTTCTCACAGCTACGCTATTGTCCGTGCTTGCGTTTGGGTCCAAATCCTCCTCCTCCAGACGCAGATCGTTACAGAGAATTAGTGAGCATATTTATCAAACGTGAAGAAGAGTTTTGATCTTTTGCTGCTGGTTCAGTCAGTTTTGGTTGGAGAGAGATGAAACCTGCAGCTTCAGGATCTGTGAGCTGTTGACTTTCAGCCTCGACGGCGTGTCCGTGTATGTGGCGTCGAGTGAAAGTTCCACGCTCTGTGTTTCCATCTTTGTGTGTTTAGCTGCTCTCATTTACTGTTTTAGCTGTTTGCTGGTTGTTGAAATAGTTTGAACTTTAACCTGAGATTCTGGCAAAATACATCTATATTAAAAATTGATTAATTCAAATTAAAACAATTTAAATGGGAAAATTAATTTTTTACACCTGCCTCTGCTGCTGGGTAATGTCAGCTGGTCTATGTGCAGCTGGCTGTGAGGCTCAGGGAGCGTCTACAAAGTGTAACCCTGAAAGACCATCCATAAATATTAATAACTGGACTCTCATACAGCGAGACTAAAATGCCTTTAAATATCAGGTTATCCTGCTGATCCAAGTCCAACACTGAGTTTGTAAAAACATGTTTGTCAATCATTTTATTTGGTTTATGAGGAAAATGATTCAATAACTTTTTGAATCATAATTCGCTGTGGAACTCTCAAACTCTTCATTCCACCTTAAAGTCTTTCTGACACTGAAATCCATACCAAAATGGCCGTTTGCTTTACAGACAGCAGTCCAACACAAACATACACACATCATCCAAAACACAGTCCAACATCCAAATCTCCTCCACTACCAGCATGAATGATGGGAAAGAGAAGGAGGAACACTCTGACATTCAGGGTTAGAATGAGTTTCATAAAGCAGACTGTGAAGATCAAAGCTGCATTAGAAAGCTTACATGAATGAATGAGTGGACAGAAGTGGACAGAGATCATCTGAAACACTTCAAAGGCTTTAAATCATCACATTTCTCTTTATTCTTTATCAACTCTGTTAGTTTCTATCATTTTCTGTGGAATGAACCTAAGCAGCATTTCATTGGACTGTGGGAGAACATCCAACCTCCACAGAAAGGCCCAGCTGACCAACAAGCTTCAACCTACAACCTTCTTGCTTTAAGGCACTAGTGCTAACCACTTTTCCCCATTTCAGCCCAAATCCTGCATTTTCCTGTTTCTGACTCCAGGCCAGCTCCACTAACACTTTCTCATCAGATACTGCCACCTAGTGGAAGATGTCTTAGTTCCATTTGAAGCTTCAGATTACAGTTAGTTCCTTTACAAAGCGGTGGAAGTGGTGGGCCCACAGCACCATCATCACTGAGTGCCATAGGACACTTAACCTTTGTTTCCATATGCTGGGAACTTCCTGTTGTTCCAAGGAGGACTGGAAAATGTGTGAAAATCTCCCAGTCAGTTCCTCACAGCACACTTCAATCATTTCCCTCCCAAAGCATCAGGACCAGGGCCTTTTCTCTCTTTGATCCCACTAAGAGATTTCCACACAAACACCTTATCAGTGGGACTCTCAGAGCTACCAGCCCTTTGCTAAAATCACAAAGCTCTTCATTGAAATCAATGATATCAAAGCTGGAATCAAATGAGTCCAAGTCTTCTGCTGATTTAGCATCACATTCATCTTTGGTCCTTGTTCTGCATCCCCACCATGGACTTCATTCCTTTCCAAGCCAGCCTTGAGTGTCCTTTATTCAGCTCATCCTCTGCTTTACTTTTAGACCTGATTTTAGCTGCTTTATCTCCCTTTCAACAAGTTTATGTGCCTCAGTCTTTTTCTTCTCTCCCTCATAACAAGACAGCTTCTTCTGCCTGAGAACATGTTTGAGTGATTTACTAATCCAAGGCTGCTTATTGGGGAAAATACTTCCTCTTTTCAAAGTAATCCCCATTTTTCCCAGGAAAAAAATGTATGTCGATGATCTAAGTGAGAACATGAGCCTTTAAAAAGTCCCAGTGGGTGCAGTCAAAGCAGTCCCTCAGTTCCAGTATAGTGTCTTTGGTCCAGACTGGAACAACTGTGTGCCCAGTTTGAGCTCTCTTCAGTCCTTTAATCTGACAGACCCAGAGGGGCCATCACATCACATTTAGAAGCTCCCCTGATGGAGCCACAATAACATGTCCAATTAGACAAATGTCCTGTTAGACAAACTGGAATAAATTATTCAAGGAGTTAGTCACAGAACAGAGATTCAAATCTCCAAAATCCAACTGGCTGCATCGCGGCATATAGTCTGAAAAATCTGCACAGTTTCCTGTTTGAAGCTACTTGCTGTTGACTTCAGCTGTTTGGAGTTTCCATTTTCTGAACTTCTACATTCTGAACCTTCTTCAGCTCGGAACAGATAATGAAACACTGAATGATTTCAAGCTCACACTTTGTCTAATAAACTTACATCTTTCATTCTTTATACAGATTGAGTGTCTGTGGTTTGTCAAAGATCAGCTGTGATTATCTGGCAGAGGGGCTGAAGTCCAACCCCTCCCATCTGAGAGCACTGTTCATGTATAATAACAACCTGAAGTATCCAGATATGAAGCAGCTGTCTGGTCTTAAGGAGAGTCCAGACTACAGACTGGAGTAGCTGGGGTCAGTAGAGTGATGGAGTGAGTGGGTGGTGCTGTCAGCAGTGTTGTACTAAACACAGTCAGTATGAAACAAAGATCCAGTGTTTCCTGTAAAGCTGCAGCTTCTCAGTGAAACTGTGAGAGGAGAATGGTGACAGGCTTCAGGATTGGACCCAAACACTTCCTGTTTCTGCCTTTTTGTCACCTTTATGGTCACCATAGTAACGGCTGACATGCTCTGATCAAACGCTGTCAACAGCCAATCAGCTCTCTGAACAAAGCAGCATGCAGACCAATGACTATATTCATTTCCAAGTTTAAAGCAGTGAAGAACACAGTCTGTAGGTGAGGAAGAATTTAGTGAGAGTAGATGTTTGGATGGAATTGCTCCAGTTAACAGCTGGAACCGTCCATCATGATTGTTGTGGTTGTTGTTGGGGTTCCTACAGAGCTGAGAGTGGACAGACCAAGGTTATGTTAATGAATAAAAGTCCAAACTTAAACTAGGAGTGAAAAACATTTTCATCAAAAGTGAAGCAACAATGAGTCCTAGTACAGTCCCAGCACTGAAGTCCCTGCTGCTCTTTATACTGGATGTGCTGCATCACTGACTGACAGCTGATGAAGAGTCTCTGGAAACACTCTTTTATCTCCTCTGCTCTTCCTTCTTCTCTCTGCAGGTGGACGTTGACACATATAGGAGGGTGTATGTGATGAGAGAGGAGGAGCTGTGTCCTGATGATACAGAGAGGTTGAAGCAGCAGCAGCTTGTGTGTAGAGCCACTCTGACTGGGCCATGTTACTGGGAGGTGGAGTGGAGAGTCCAGCATCATCCAGCAGTGACTGACAGAGGAATGAGAAGAAGTGCAGATGACTGTCAGTGCTGCAGAGTGAACTGCTCTGAGAACAGCTCCACTGTCAGACACAATGTAAAGTCCAGCATCATCCCTGTGTGTCCCTCTGGATCTGACAGAGGATCATCAGTGTATCTGGACTGCTCTGCTGCTGCTCTGTCCTTCTACAGTCTCTGCACAGTCTATCTGACTCTGTAAATATTTTACAACTTGTTGTAATTACAGAACATTAATATTATATTCAAACATGTGATCTTATCTTCTGAATCTTTACCAAATAAAGAAAAACCAAACTAACAAACAGAAACTGTCGTGTCCTTTTTCACCACATCTATGAATCTTTTCTGTGTTTTCCTCTTTTCCTCCTTCCTGGCAGCTCCATCTTCATCATTCTGTGTCCAGTATATGTGAACATGTCCAAAGCATATGAGCCTCATGTTACCCGTTTGTGTGAGTTACGCCTGTCAGTGCGTTGTGTTCTTGTGTATAAATAAGGGGCAGGAGACAGTGCTGGATCTCTGAGTTCTTTACTGTCAATTTATGACAGCACTGCTGAATCTACTGAACCAGGATCGGAGACATGGTTGGGGTGCCCCAATCGAGGCCCTTGTGTTCCTCTTCTGGCTGGCGAGTGGAGCAGCCTACAGGGTTGTGTCCAGGGTGTTCGCAATACCCCATTCCACTGTCCACTGCATCGTGCACAGGGTCACAGAGGAGGTGGTGGCCACGCGCCATCAGGTCATCCACCTCCCACGGACCCCAAAAGACCAAGATGCCATGTCCAATGGGTTTGCACAGCTGGCAGGCCACAGGGCCTTTGTGAAGGCTGCTGGTGCAATTGACTGCTGCCATGTCCGCATCAATCCCACCAGCGGTCCTGACGCTCAGTGCTACAGGAACAGGAAGTTGTTCCCGTCCATAATCCTGCAGGCGGTTTGTGACCATCAGGGCTATTTCATTGATACATATGTGGGCTGGCCGGGGTCAGTGCATGACTCCAGGGTGCTCCGCAACAGCCCATTTACCCTCCTCCAGGGCACTTCATCCTTGCAGATGGAGGGCACCCATGTCTCCAGCATCCACTCCACCTCATCACTCCCTACAAGAGGCCAGTCCAAGGTGTTGGAGCCCTGCGCTTTAACTCCCATCATTCCAAAGGCACGCTCTATTATAGATCGTGCCTTTGGAATGATCAAGACAAGGTTCTTCTTCTTCCTCCAAGCGCAGGAGGTGCACCACACCTTTGTCCCACATGTAAGTCAGTAGGATACATAAGCAGTGTTTCAATAATAATCATCATGATATAATGGGGACTACAGTGTATGTTTGTGTATTAATACGTTATGTACAACTCAAAACATCTGTTTCAGGTCATAACAGCATGTGCCATCCTGCACAACATCTGCCTTGGTGTCGGGAATCTTGTGGCCCTGGAGGATGAGCCCGAGGATGACGCGCAAGAGGGGGAGGCTGGTTTGGAGGCAGGCAGTGGTGCTCTCTGGTGGGATTCGGCTATCTGCAGAGGTGTCTGCCCTGGAGGGGGTACCCCTGGACCACGATTATTGTTAGAAGGCAGGTATGCTGTTTATAGTGCATTGTTAGAGTGCTAGAATATTACATGTGACATCCATATTAACAGGATTGTGTGCACTTTGTCCTTGCATCTTTCTCCATACATTTCAGGGACATGGCAGCTGTCAGTTACACCAGCCCTGCAAACCCAAGTGATGAGATGATGTGGTGGACAGTGGAAACGAGCACACCTAAATGACTCCCGGCCACCAAGCTGGAGATGCTCCACTCAGTAGCTGAAAATGCAAACCAAGGGTCTCACTTGAGGCACCTCATTCCTTTCTGTGGTCCTGGTCCAGCAGATTGAGCAGTACTGCCTGAGACTCCCTGCTCAGCCACATAACAGGCCTAGTTAACAGTGCCTATGCATAATGGGACACTCAGGTTGATCCTGGACTGGAGTGATGAGTCCTAGTGAATGATTGTCATTTTGTGTTTGGGTGTCTTGTGTCATTTGTGTTGCACTGATGGTATTCCCTCAGTTCACACACTGACTATCCTTATTCAGTTACACATATATTGTGACGTTGTATGCAGTATGACTGACTGCTCCAAATACAGTTGGAGTGTAACAATTTTTTTTTATTCACAGGACTTTGTACATTCTGTTCATTTTTCACATTTGTTCAACAATTCAAATCAAAAGTGCAACTTGTATTAACAGAACTTAAATTATTTCGTCCACATTTCACATATCCTGCACAAACAAATATGAGAACTGTAAGTGTTTGTACAATGGGTCCTATTCACACTACCTTACTCATTTTGTTTTTCCACAACCTTCCAGTAGACGTATGATCCCGTCCATTTGCTCGGCACATCTTTCTTCAATCTCCTTCTGTAGCCTTATTTCCTCTTTGATCAATTCCAGGACTTCATCCTCCCTGTTCCTCTTCCTCTTTTCTGGTTTTGCCTCCAGCTGGGTCTCATTCTCCCGCCGTTCCACATCCTGCCCTTGGGTGCCCACTGCTTTGCTGGGCCTTGGAGTGTCCTCCTGGATGGAGGCAATTAGAACTGGACACCTGGTAGAAGGCCTCTGTCCTAGGACCTCATCCATTGGGACAAACCAGGGCCAAGTGGCAGCAATGATCTTCCCACTCACCCCCTCACCTGATGTGGGATACTTGCAATCCAACAGGCAGAGGGAATCAAACTGGCAGTTCACCGCAACAGCAACAGTACAGGTTTACATGACTAGGTTCATATGATTTATATTCCAATGGTACTGCACATACTTTGTATTTTTTCTTTAGGTTGTCCCATTTTTTCCCCCGCCTGCAACGGGGGGATTTGGCCCGCCAGGCCCATCTGCTCCAGGATTTCCCTGGTAGACGGAATATGATAGGACATGTCAATGTTAATCCTTGCACAGGATCCTCAGCAATATGTGCCAACTTCAAACTACAGAGCAGGACAGATTTATGCATGCATACTGTTGCTATACCTCCAACCCGCAGCGGCTGAGTTCCTGGCACCAGTGAACAGGTGTTCGTTTTCACTCCGGAGTTTGAAAGCTCAGCCGTCTCCTTCTTACTCCCTGGAATATGACAGGACATTGGAATACTTTTTCTACCATCTTACACTTCTGTGTCATCATTTTTCTGTTTGACGTGTCGTATAATACATTTGTCTTGATGCATTCTCAATCATCCAGGAAAGTAAATCTCCAAAAGTTGATTCTGTTCATCTGGACATAGCGTTTTGTGGGAGAAACATTTTGTAACTCATCCAAGTGACTTCTTCAGTCTCAGCTGACTGCAGGTTTCTCCAATCTTATAAACAGTACATTTGCATAATGACTGAAACCAGCCCACTGAAGGAGCAATGGGCTGGGAGGTCAGTTCCTTAATCGTAACTATGCAAATTCTCATGACCATTGATCAACAACCACTGACCAAAACCCACTGATCAAAGACCACTGATCTATGGCCATGAGTACCATTCACAGAGAGTTGGGGAATGGCTGCAATCACAACATTGTAAGATGGCAAAAGATGTACCCTATAATACATTTGCACATTCAGCTGTGTGCAGACTCCCAACTTCACTCTCAGCTAAGCCGATTTTTGTCAGGAACAAATACAACACTATCATAGGCCAAGCAATAACATTTGTAAGTTTCTTGGGTGACTTCTGTGACATGTTCAACCTGAGTGGTGACAGAGCGCGGGTGGAGGCGTTGGAATGGAGTATGCTGTTCTCGCCGGCTGGATAAGTTATCGGTAACAGATGTCTCCGTCAACGTAGGCACACTTGTGCAGATATGTGATGTGTTTCCACATTGCACAGATATTTGGAATTTACACGGCTACATTTTTGTATTTTGTTATCTTCAGGTTTTTGTTGGTGACCCTCACAGGGTAATATAAAAACGGACCAGTTACAAATCAGCGGGACTGTGTATTTACAGTTACCTACGTGTGATGGCAGTGGATAAATTCACCGTGACATGTACAATTACACTGCCATTATCTTTTGCGTTTTTGACAATTGTGTCGGTACTATTAAAATCGTCGACGACTAATTTAATAGTCAACGCGTCGTTTGAAGCTTTGTAAAATCACAAAAGACGCAGGAATAAGTAGTAGGATTTAAGAGTATAATAATGGACTGAAACAGAAGATGGCAGCACTGCATGTACAAGGATGCCAGCTGCCGTTAAACCCCGAAGAAGAAGAAGCTGTGTCCCAGAATTCATAGCGCGGCCCTGCTCAGTTTCCAACAATGGCGGTAGCTAATTAGTTTTAATATTACTCTTATTATTCTTTCTGGGTCACAAAATAAATGTTTAACATATTTTCAGGCAAGAATATAGTTGTGTAAACCTCAAATATCTGCTCAGTTTATCAAGACTCAACATATTTTCAAAAGCGCTCCGACGTTTTCGGAGAAGTCTGTTACCCACCAGCTCGATAGCTAGCTGGGGTTCAAGGCTCACTAGAGCCCGTGAGAACAGCGGACTCCCGGCAAATTGTTTTCAACCTCACCGCCATCTTTCGCTACTCAGGTTAAACATATATAAGTCACTTAGATTACTTAAATATGTTATTGTTTGGCCTTTTTACAGTGTTTTATTTGATCCTGAATAAATCGGTTTGGCTGAGATTAAAGTTATAGTTTTTACACAGCTGAATAAACGTCAAGCAGACAGCTGATTATCAGACGTGTGAGATGCTCGAGAATATACTCCGGTATCCCGGTATATTTTAGATAGCAAGGAGCAGACGGCTGAGTTTATTAAACTCCTACGAAAAAATCTACAAATTTCATAAAATATCATCTTGTCTTTATTTTTAGTTAGCACATACCTTAAACACTTAAAGCTGTAAGCTAATGATAATTATATAAGAGCAGATGCATGCTGGTGCAATAAGCTGTACGTTGTACGTCCAATGGATGCATGATCTGATTAGTCAACTAATTGGAAAAATAATCGGTGACTAGTTGACTATCAAAATAATCGTTTGTGGCAGCCCTAGTCCATATATATATATATATATATATATATATAACCTGCCTC
>NC_137934.1:22765656-23150656 GCF_963969265.1 Rhamphochromis sp. 'chilingali'
CAGTCTGATGGCGTGTGGGACAAAGGAGTTTTTAAGTCTGTTAGTTCTTGTCTTGGGGAGAAGCAACCTGTCACTGAACAGACTCTTCTGGTTGTTTATGGCCGTGTGCAGAGGATGCCTGGCATTGTCCATAATGTCCAGCAGTTTCTTTAGTGTCCTTTTCTCTGCCACTGTCACCAGAGTGTCCAGCTTCATGCCGACCACAGAGCTAGCCCTCCTGATCAGTTTCTCCAGCCTGGATGAGTCCCTCTTTGCTGTGCTGCTCCCCCAGCACACCACAGCATAGAAAAGTACTCCAGCAACCACTGACTGGTAAAACATCCTCAGGAGCTTCCTGCAGATGTTAAAAGACCTCAGCCTCCTGAGGAAGTACAGTCGGCTTTGGGCTTTTTTATACAGGTGCTCTGTGTTGCATGACCAGTCCAGTTTATTGTCCACCCACAGCCCGAGGTACTTGTACTTGTTGACCACCTCCACCTCCTCCCCCTCTATCTGAACTGGCAGTGGACCTTCTCTGGACCTCCCGAAGTCCACAACCAGTTCCTTAGTCTTTGAGGTGTTGAGTTGCAGGTGGTTTGTGTGACTCCATGCGACAAAGTTCCTCACCAGACTTCTGTACTCCTCTTCCTGATCATCCCAGATACACCCCATGATGGCTGTGTCATCTGCAAACTTCTGAATGTGGCATAATTCAGAGTTGTAGCAGAAGTCAGAGGTGTACAGGGTGAAGAGAAGAGGGGACAGCACAGTTCCCTGTGGTGCTCCTGTGCTGCTGACCACTGTGTCAGACATGATGTCCTTCAGCCTGACGTACTGTGGTCTGTCGGTGAGGTAGTCGGAGATCCAAGCCACCAGGCAGGGGTCCACCTCCATCCTGTTCAGTTTTTCCTGAAGCATACAGGGCCGGATGGTATTAAAGGCACTGGAAAAGTCAAGAAACAGGATCCTGACCGTGCCTTTTCCCCCATCCAGGTGTGAGTGGGCTCTGTGTAGGAGGTACAGGATGGCATCCTCCACTCCGACACCCACCTTGTATGCAAACTGTAGTGGGTCCTGGGCATGTTGTACCTGTGGTCGGAGGAGGTTGAGGAAGAGCCGCTCTAGAGTCTTCATAAGATGTGACGTCAGTGCCACCGGTCGGAAGTCATTCAGCTCATTGGGCCGGTTCTTTTTGGGGACCGGGACGATGCAGGATGTCTTCCATAGGGCGGGCACTCTCCCCAGTCGCAGACTGAGGTTGAAGACTCGTTGTAGCGGCTCCCCAAGTTCAGCGGCACACGCCTTAAGCATCCTAGGACACACCTTGTCTGGGCCTGCTGCCTTTCTGGGGCGAAGCTTCCTCAGTTGCCTCCTGACCTGATCCACTGTGACACTGGGAGATGTTTGGGAGGAGGGGAGGGGGGGAGATGTCTTGCTGCTGAGAGAGGGATTGGAGGAGGGGGGTGTCATGGTGTCAGGAAGGGGGGGAAGCGAGGGAGGCAGGAGAGTGGGGAGAGGACTCTGTAGTGAAGGTGAGGGTGAGGGTGGGGGGGTTGTGGGCTGGTCAAACCTGTTGAAGAAGTTGTTGAGTTCGTTTGCCTTCTCCACAGTCCCCCCCACTGTGCTTTTCTTGGTGTTGTGGCCTGTGATGGTTTTCACACCATTCCAGACCTCCCTCATATTGTTCCTCTCCAACTTCTGCTCCACCTTCCTCCTGTAGGTGTCCTTTGCTTCCCTCAGGCAGCGTTTCATTAAATTAAATTAAATTAAATTTCATTAAATTAAACACAGGACGTAGCACTAAAAGCAAGGCAGACGAGACAAGGACTCACAAAATAAGATAGAAGTAACCTAACAGACACTTGACAGAGAAAACTCTAGGAAGGCTAGATTGACCACATAATTACATTTTAAAAATCAATATATATACAAACTATAAAATGATAATATTAAAAATGACAATCTTATTCTTAATCTTGTCACACAGTGTACTGACCACACCCTGATTTTAGAGTCCTACGTCACCGCACGTGTTTGATATGGTTTTAGGATTTCAGTTAAGAGCAAAAATAGTCATGAGAGTCTGAAACTATCCAACTCCAACTTCTCTGCTCCATGTCGAGTTCACCTTTAAGGAAATCTGAATTCTCAGCACACAGACTGACAAATTCACACACAGATAAGTAAATAAAATAAATAAGCGGTGACAGGCAGGGAGACATATGTGCGCAGACAGACACTTTGTCAGACCTGAGCTCAGCCCTGTGATCGTTTCTCTGCTTTCTCCCTCTATTCTTGTTTTCCTGTCAGTCATCCCGCACTCACATTACTCACTGTGTGAGAATGTGATGTTTAAATTGCTATATATTTTCCCCTTGGCAACACCAATCTGTCACAGGCATGATTTACAACAGCACAAGCATGCAGTTCTAACTGTGTGTGTTTTTGTCGTGTGAGCTGCTGTTGTGTCAGATATAATTGTTACGAAACAAAAATATTGTGTTACTCCATGTTACATTACTTCATACTGTGTATGAACTTGTAGTATTGTTTGTCATGCTTGCGGTGAGGGAATTTTATCTTTTCTTTTATTGTCTTTTATTTTATCTCACCAAAGATAAGGCATACCTCTGAATTTCAACTTTTCAACTAGGTTGCTGTGTTTACTGTTTTGTTGTAGCATTTGATTTTTGCTGTGCATGACGGGCTTTTTATTGATGAGTTTCCACACTGCTAACTATCTGCTCTTCACTGTTTTTCTAAACAATGCAGAAATATTTGACAGGCATGAATGTGTTGTTTTTTTCTACCTCTAGTTCATTTTAAATATACGTCTTTGCTGGGCATTTAACTCAGGAAGAGGTTTTTTAAATTTTATTTTAACAACATAGTTTAAAGAGAAAAACAAATCAAAATACAACAGCACAAACACAAACAAGAGCAGCACATGGATCCACATGTTTTTGAAAGTGCTCAGTTATTACATGCACTGCATGGCGCCTCCATAGGACTGTGCTGGAGGCTTAGCTCTGCTTGCTTATGACAGATAGCATGATTAGTGTTTGATTAAAGTGTGAGAATTGTTATTTCAGTTAGCTTTCATACACACTGAGTGTCATTGTAAGTAAGAGGAAGGATAGCAGTGACATTCATCAGGGACATCTTTTTTTTTCCTGCTGGAGCGTACAAAAGAAGAAAAAATAAGTAGAGATCAGTGAGAACATGAGTCCCAGTCAGACTATAATTGTGTCCTAAAGGGTTAAAAAGGGATGGATCAGTGTTTTACAATATAATAGTCAATGTAATTTCAAAAAGAGAAATAGTAATCTTGAACATCAAGACCTTCTTGACACCAGGAGTGAAATTTTCCAGTTAATGTAAATTTAAACATGGTTTCAACTCATATTCTTCATGTTTAAAAGGCAGGTGGGATATTTTCCCTAGTGACCCACGGTTTCCAGATTGGTGTCAACTGGCCTCTAGTCCTGTGTGATTGGGGCCTAATCAAGTTTGTCAGAGTCAACTGATAGCTTAGCACACTGCTCTGTCTTCCAGATATTGTCACTCATAGCTCCAAACACAATGAAACAATGGCGGCAGCTGAAACATTCAAAATATGGCATTCACTATAAACATCAATGTGTGGTGCAATGATGCCGTCTACCTTTTTCACATCAAACCAACATTTTCCCTTTTTCGTAGGTTGCTACACTAAGAAAAGAGTTTTTAGTGTGTAACCTAACCAGCTCATGAACACAATATAACAAAGGTGTGAACAATCTTCTCCTGGCTGACAAACCTGTTATTCATACCCCCACCATCTTGCCCTACCATGGCTGGTATGCCAAAGATTCAGTGCCAGAAGACTCGCGAATAATGGTGAGATGCAGAAGGCATCTGACAAAACACCATTACTTGACACCCTGTGGTGAGAACACATTGTTACAGTCATAACATGCAGTCTGGTAGGAAATTTCTCTAATTTCACGTCCCATGTTACCACTGGTGATGTGGCACAACTTCTGAATCACTGAGTACCTGAACGCATCATTACACTTGGTCTCTGTGAGGTTAGTCAGAGAAACCCATGATGACTGTGTAATCAGGCAGCTTGATTTTAAATTAGCTCATTTAAAGTTTGGATTCATGTTTTTTCCTCTCCTCACTTATAAATTTGAAAGGCAGAGACTGAAGGAGGAAAAGAGGAGTGGAAGGAAAGTAAATAAAGAAAGAGGAGAGAGGGTTTTCATCCCCGGAGGAGCTAAAAAGTAAAAGAAGAAAGGGAGAGCAGAGGGAGAGAAGCCCTCCAGCCAAAAGAAATAAATCAACCTGACACACCTGTTTGTCTTTCTGTCCGTGTGAAATAAGAAATAAGAAAAACAACTGAACTGAATATTTTAAATGTTGCAAATATTGAATTACTGGGAAAGCACATAAAGAGCAGTCTATAGGTTATATTTGTTGCTTAAAGAATCTTAGTATCTTTTCCCTTCTTCTTTTTTTATATCCCCTGCAACCTTCCTCTCTAATCACAGCCTGGCAGACTGCTCTGTGTGTGTGTGTGTGTGTGTGTGTGTGTGTGTGTGTGTGTGTGAGAGAGAGAGAGAGAGAGAGGAAGTGTGAAACATTTGGGGGGGGGGGGGGGAGTTTAAAAAAATAAATTTAGTGAGAATGAGGAGTAAGAGAGAGAGATTTTAGTCGCCTCAAGACAGAAAAACAGCTGCTGCAGATGAAAAACTAAAAACACACGCACACTAATGGCTGGACGAGGACAGTTGGCATGTGTGTATGTTTGAGCACAGATGTTCCTAATTTGTTCTAATTATCATTTCTTCAATCTGTTTGTTCTCTGAGACGTGGAAAGAACTCGCTCTACCTCAGATGGCTGAGGAGTGGTGCTTTAGGAACAACACAACAGTAGTTTTGACCATTTTACCGCTGGGTGTACTTGTTTGAACTTATACCCCATTTTCTATCATTTTGCCACTATTTTGGCCAAACGCTGGCCTTGTTGACAGCAAATCATATAACTGATAGTAGATAGTGAAGATAACACTTTAATGTTTAGCTG
This sequence comes from Rhamphochromis sp. 'chilingali', assembly GCF_963969265.1. NCBI lineage: Eukaryota > Metazoa > Chordata > Actinopteri > Cichliformes > Cichlidae > Rhamphochromis > Rhamphochromis sp. 'chilingali'. The sequence continues at coordinate 22,770,707 of NC_137934.1, forward strand.
GTTAAATGTTTATTGATCATTCGTAAAGACTTCTTTGGTTCCCAACAAATGGGTCCCATGAATGGCATCCTTATCTTCTGCATCAGTATTGCCCCAGAATTTCATCAATTCTATCTATCTATCTATCTGATTAAACTATATACCTGGTGTATGTAGAAACATTGAAACAGAAACATTGTGGGGGTGTATACAAGGGCAGTAATATAATGTAATAAACAAATAAGGGTGGAGGGGCTGCCAGTGGAACAGAGTCAGTGTTTTCTTTACAGTGAAAATGGACAATGACACAAAGCATACTTCAAAAGCAAGCCAAGAGTTTCTCAAGGTTAAGAAATTTCCAAGTCAGTCACCTAATCTCAACCCAGCAGAGTAACTTTTCAGTTATTAAATGTAAAACTAAAGGCAGAGAAATCCAAAACCTGAACGTGGCTGAAGGAAAGGCCTGGCAGAGCAACTCAAGGGAGGAAAAACATCATTTTATTCCAATCCATGTGAAGGATGTTAATGCAAGTTTTAAAAGAGTTATTATATTCCATTATGCTACTTTAGCTAACTAATTTTGAGACTCTAACATGATCAATTGTGTATGAAAGTGGGTGGAAATCACTTATCATCTTGATTGTTTGATTTAAAATCCACTGTGGTGGTGTTCGAGGCAAAACTACAATAAATGTGTCTTTGTCCACAAATAATTATGGTTGTATGTACTGTCGTGGCAGACAATCTACCCCTAAACAAACAAACAAACAAAATTTATATACTATGTATGTAATATATATATATATATATATATATATATATATATATATATATATATATATATATTACCGACACTAACAAGCTGATCTACAATACGGCAACAGTGATCAGTGAGATGCTTGGCTACAAGTTGAACAGCGACAAGGGGCAGTACCCTCCATGGAGAAGGAGGCTAGAGGGCAAGATCAAAGTAGCACGGAGGGAGGTTAGCCAACTAACGGAGTTGCAGAAAGGTGCGACAAATAAGGTGCCTAAGAAATACAGCAAGCTGTCCATACCTGAGGCCTTGGAAACTGCCAAGCAAAGACTCACAGCCTTGGCCAGCCGCTTGAGGAGGTACACCAGAGAGATAGAAGGCAGGAGAATAAACCAGCTGTTCTCCACAGAACCAGCAAAGGTGTACTCTCAGTGGCAAGGGAACAATAAGAGAACAGCACCACCAAGGCTGGAGACGGAGCAATACTGGAAGAGCATATGGGAGAAGGATGCAACCCATAACGGCAATGCTCAGTGGCTAGAGGATCTGAGGGCAGACCACAGCGACCTCCCTGAACAGGGTCCAGTAACCATCACAGTGGCAGATATCCAAGAAAGGGTCTCCAGTATGAAGAGTTGGACAGCACCAGGGCCCGACATGGTTCACGCCTACTGGCTGAAGAAGCTGACTGCACTCCACGAGCGTCTGGCAGCACAAATGAACCAGCTGCTAGTTAACGAGAGACACCCGGAATGGCTAACTGAAGGCCGGACGGTCCTGATCCCCAAGGACCCCAAGAAGGGACCGGTCCCCTCCAACTACCGACCAATAACCTGCCTCAGTACTACATGGAAGCTCCTGTCAGGCATCATATCGGCTAAGATGAACAGGCACATGGGTCAATACATGAGCGGGACACAGAAAGGAATTGGCAAGAATACCAGAGGCGCAAAACACCAGCTACTGGTAGACAGAACAATCAGCCGAGACTGCAAGACCAGACTGACCAACCTGTGCACTGCCTGGATTGATTACAAGAAGGCCTATGACTCAATGCCCCACAGCTGGATACTGGAATGCCTAGAATTGTACAAGATCAATGGGACCCTAAGAGCCTTCATCAGGAACTCAATGGGGATGTGGCGTACAACACTAGAGGCCAACTCCAAGCCCATAGCACAAGTCACCATCAAGTGCGGGATCTACCAAGGAGATGCTCTGTCCCCACTGCTGTTCTGCATAGGCCTGAACCCCCTCAGTGAGATCATTAACAAGACTGGCTACGGATACCGACTATGGAACAGAGCAGTTGTCAGCCACCTCCTGTACATGGATGACATCAAGCTGTATGCCAAGAGTGAACGAGACATCGATTCACTGATCCACACTACCAGGCTATACAGCAATGACATTGGAATGTCGTTCGGACTGGAGAAGTGTAGTCGGATGGTAACAAAGAGAGGGAAGGTAGTCAGAACTGAGGGGATTGAACTACCAGAAGGCAACATTGCAGACATAGAGGACAGTTACAAGTACTTGGGGATCCCACAGGCGAATGGGAACCACGAAGAGGCCGCTAGAAAAGCTGCAACCACCAAGTACCTGCAGAGGGTCAGGCAAGTCCTGAGGAGTCAGCTGAATGGTAAGAACAAGATCCGGGCCATCAACACGTACACCCTGCCCGTGATCAGGTACCCTGCTGGGGTAATAGGCTGGCCAAAGGAGGAGATAGAAGCCACTGACATAAAGACAAGAAAGCTCCTTACCATGCATGGAGGGTTTCACCCCAAGTCCAGCACCCTGAGGCTGTACGCTAAGCGGAAGGAAGGGGGCCGGGGACTGGTGAGTGTCAGCACCACAGTCCAGGATGAGACAACGAACATCCAAGAATACATTAGGAAGATGGCCCCAACTGACCGAGTGCTCAGTGAATACCTCAGGCAGCAGAAACCCAAGAAAGAGGAGGGAGACGAGGAACCATCATGGAAGGACAGGCCCCTGCACGGTATGTACCACCGGCAGATAGAGGAGGTGGCTGATATCCAGAAATCCTACCAGTGGCTGGACAAAGCTGGACTGAAAGACAGCACAGAGGCACTAATCATGGCAGCACAAGAACAAGCTCTGAGCACAAGATCCATAGAGGCTGGGGTCTATCACACCAGGCAAGACCCCAGGTGCAGGCTGTGTAAAGATGCCCCAGAGACAATCCAGCACATAACAGCAGGGTGCAAGATGCTAGCAGGCAAGGCATACATGGAACGCCATAACCAAGTGGCCGGCATAGTGTACAGGAACATCTGTGCCGAGTATAACCTGGAAGTCCCGAGGTCAAAATGGGAGATGCCCCCAAGGGTGGTGGAGAATGACCGAGCTAAGATCCTGTGGGACTTCCAGATACAGACGGACAAAATGGTGGTGGCTAACCAACCGGACATAGTGGTGGTAGACAAACAGAAGAAGATGGCCGTAGTGATCGATGTAGCGGTTCCGAATGACAGCAATATCAGGAAGAAGGAACACGAGAAGCTGAAGAAATACCAAGGGCTCAGAGAAGAGCTCGAGAGGATGTGGAGGGTGAAGGTAACGGTGGTCCCCGTGGTAATCGGAGCACTAGGTGCGGTGACTCCCAAGCTAGGCGAGTGGCTCCAGCAGATCCCAGGAACAACATCGGAGATCTCTGTCCAGAAGAGTGCAGTCCTGGGAACAGCTAAGATACTGCGCAGGACCCTCAAGCTCCCAGGCCTCTGGTAGAGGACCCGAGCTTGAAGGATAAACCGCCCGCAGGGGCGTGCTGGGTGTTTTAAATATATATTAAATATATATAAAATTGTAGGTTGTGTATCCTTCAGGTGTTAATGGGGTTATTGAAAATGTGTATATGTGCGTATGTGTGTATATACGTAGGTATGGATAGATAGAAACATATGTGTATATATTAAAAAAAAAAAAAAAAAAAAAAAAAAATTACACATAACATATAATGTAATTACAAGGAGGTATTTCTGTAGTCTATTGATACTAGATAGTGGAAAAGGGGTGGGATTAAATAAGCTTATGCTTCTTCCTGCTCCTTTTTGAACATGGACGTTATTTGGAGTTGTGGTTGCTCGTTTTCCTTTTGTTTGCTTTGTTCATTTGTCTCTTTTAATTCTATTTTTTTTTATACTTTTTCAACATGTTCAAAATAAAGATTCAATCAATCAATCAATCAATCAAAAAAACAAAACACAGGTCTTGCCAATACAATATGAATTTAAAATCTCATAGCAAGCTGAAATTTTGAGCTCTCTCACCACCTGCATAATTTGGTACACATTTTATTAGGATGCCTGGGTCGTTGACCCAGGGTTTTGAGTTTATGTATTATTTATCATTTCTATTCTTTGGTTTCTTTGTTAGAGTTCTGTCTTATGGTTTATGTCTCTGTGTAATTCTTAGTTGCTATATCCCCGTGTCCAGTCAGTGTCTGCCCTGGTCCCATGTCTCTGTTTCCTCTGTTGTAGTGCCTGCATGTGAGTCTGTGTCTTTAGTTCAGTCCGTGTTATGTTTCCTGTTTTATTTTGAAGGTCCATGTCTGATGTTAATGTATCTGGTTTTGCTTCCCCTTGTCTCGTTAGGCCTGATTTGCCCCAGCTGTGTTTCCCTCCTGTTACCTATTCCCTGATTGCTCCCTCTGTGTATTTAAGCCCTCTGTTTCTCTGTGTTGTGATCTACCCTTATCTTGCTGTGCGTTCTGGCAGTCTTCTGGTGTAAGTTTATTTTGATATATCCAGTTATCTTACATTTGAGTTCAAGTTTTGCCTCTGAGTGTCTGCATCTTGGGTCCTATTCCTGCCTGCACACAACCGGTCATAACACGTTTCTATTGTGTTCTCTGGGAGTATTTTTAACTTTCATTTAAAAGCTGTCCAAAACTTTGATATTGAAACATGAAAAAAATGAAGTTAAAACATTTAAAGAACCAAGAAGTTAAACATTAAACAGAGAAAACCACCGTTCACAGCAAGTATCCAATCACGAGGCGGCGTCTGCCCCTGGGCTTAATGTGATTGGCTGACAGCTCATTATACACATGACTGAGGCTCAGACAGTGGAACTGATTGGTTTGCTAGGGGAAGATGAAACATTGACTGGTTCAAATTAAGGGTGAAATACAAATGAGTGTAAGAATGTAGTTTGGTTTAAGGTGGAATATGCAAATGACAATGAGTCAGACAATTTCTGAATGGAGATTTTAAACAAGAACAATCATTATGGAATAAAATGTTAGGATTGGTTATTTTCTGTCTTTTTGTTTTTTTTTCTGTCCTTGGGTTCTGACTTAACCCATGTGTGTAGCTTGTATTACTCAACTTGTGGGGGCATGCTAGCACCAGTGTTCAAATTATAATGTGAATTTTATTTAACTCAAATAGCTGACATTTCCATCATTGACCTAGACTGGTTAAGCAATTTTAACAAACCAAAAACTTTTGTATTTCTTGCCAACTAAATGAACAAAAAAAAAAGCTGTAGTAAAAAGAAAAAGAACCTCTTTTTTTGTGACTCCTCCTTCTTACTGTGACAAACTAACCTGCTGGTTTCAAGATGAGTGCAGAGGCATGAATAAAAGCATTTGTAAAGTCCTTGGACGAAACTGGAGAACCATCTTAGCAGCCAGGGCTGGACTGGGACAAAAAAATCAGCCCGCGCATTTTGACTAGAAACCGGCCCACCAGGTATTATAGGAAAAACCATAAAGCCTTTGAATGAAAACAAACGTCATTGTGACAGTGATATACACTGTCTTGTTGGTACATATGTATCAATCTAATAAATTTAAACCTACACCATCCTCCCTATTCTGGTATTCTAAACAGCACTTAGCCGAAACCCAAAGACTGCTTGGTTGAGTTAACTTACTGAACTATCTACAACACATGGTGGAAACCTGAAATTAAGACAGAGAAGACTAGAGGTGAGACATGACCATTACTGAATATTAAAAATAATAAATGACAGATTTAGTGATATTTTCATAAACTATTCATTTACCACATCAATAAACAGCATGGCAGGGCAAAATATTTTTCCTAACATGACAACCTTTAAAAAGTGAAAGGAGACAGAAAGACAGGTGAGAAAGAATAAAACTTAACTGACTTTTTGATGGCATTTTACACAAAGTACTAGTACAGTATCTAGAAAATGTGGGATGTGGGGAAAATACTGGCATCATGTACAGTACTTTCTTCTGAAGAAATTATGTTGGGACCCTGAAAAAAACTTACTATGTACAATAATGGATTTCTATAAATTTGACATCAGATGAAAACTTTGGTTGTAAGATTCGGATAATTATTTGTTAAAAGCTAGAAATTTTAAATGAGAATAAGAAAGAAAAGTATTTCTTTGTGCCCCCCTCTCCCTGTTAATGCTCTACCTGCCCCATGGCAAAACTTTGCTAGACCCGCCCCTGTACAGTTACCAGCTGCCAGCTACATAAAAAAGGATCCTGGTGTAAGTTGTCTCACAGAAACAGTTTATAGCTTTCCTTCAACCCATTCACGTCACCTAAAAGGTAAACCTGTTTCTCCATCACCTGTTCAGCTCTGATGATTCAGTAAGGACATCTCCTGGTTTCATCTTCATGTTTCCCTCTCACCAGATAACCAAACCGACATAATGACCAGCAGCTTTTACGGCCATGGCTCCAACAAACATCAGCTGATACTAGAAAGTAATATTAAATAAATTCTAACAACAGCTTATCAAGTTTAAAGGCGCTTCTGCTATTTAACGCGACCTCCTCCTGGCACAAAGTGGGAGATAAACAAGCAAGAGAGACAGGACTTGCGGCAGAAATGCCGATCAGCTGATCTTAATCAGTTTCATGATTGAAGTAGCAGCAGGAGAGGAGGGGGAGAGAATGAGAGAAGAAGAGGCAGCTGACAGCGTAAAGACGGAGAATAACTCCAGCTTTTTGTCTTTTTTTTTTTTTATTGTAGCTGAAGTACGGGACAAATTGCGTTTACTTTCAGCTCAATACGAAACGTGTAATATTAACTCTGAATACCAGAGGATTCCGTTTTTTACAGGACGGTAGGCAACTCTACTAACTAACCATATGAATAAAATAATATTCACCAGTAACATCATAGCACCCACCCAACTGTATAGAAACTCCGTCATGCTAGCTAGAACGCAGTACGAGTTATTGTAACTGACTGTAAAAAGTCAGCACAATGAAAATAAACTGCACCTAAACTTGGTTTATATCTGACCCAGATAGACTGCAGGGCCCTATTTCAGGAAGCCGGTTTAGAAAACTCAGAGTGAAAAACGATACTCAGGGTTGAGTAACCCCGAACTGTCCAACTCGGAATATTCGGTTTCAGAAAGGCTGATAACAATTAGTTCAATCAACGCGGAGTTGCTTTAATCCCTAATTAAGCGCGCGCACGAGGATACATAAAGCCCTGATTAGTGGAGCACAGATTAAGCGAGTCACCATGGAGACGGAGGGAAAGAAGGAACACCACAAACGAGTACAGGAGACGTTTCAGTGCAACTGTAACATTCCTGACTGCCCAACAGACGGTAGCCTTGGAAACGTGCTCAGCGTCACCAATATTATACAGAAAGCTCCCGTTTGCAAAAAACCGAAGTGCGATAAAAAATAATATGTACAGAACTGAGAGGATGTCCACGATGTGTCACATGAGCAATATTAGGCCTGAGGATGTTATTCAAATAAATTGTAGATTGTGCTGAAAAACGGTAACGTTCACACAGGAAATCATCAGGAAATGATAAAATGTCCAAATGCGCTCTAATCACTCTCTCCCGGCGGAGAGCTCTGCGGAGAATTTGGGCTTCAACATCTACTGGCTCTTCAAGGAAGGAGCACGCCATGTCTGACACTTCCTACAGTCAGGTTTCCGACAAAGAGGCGGAGAACGTCAGGGTTAGTTGAAGTAAACCTGCTAGGGGGCAGGTTAGCTTCACGGAGTGTGTCGTCATAGTAACTCACTCAGAATTAATCTAAACTCGCTTTGTGAAACCGAAAACCCAGAGTTTTCGTTAACTCAGGGTATACTTACTCAGAGTTTGCACTAAACCGGCTTCCTGAAATAGGGCCCAGGGCCCTGTTTCAGGAAGCCGGTTTAGAAAACTCAGAGTGAAAAACGACACTCACGGTTGAGTAACCCCGAACTGTCCAACTCGGAATATTCCGTTTCAGAAAGGCTGATAACAATTAGTTCAATCAACGCGGAGTTGCTACAACCCCAAGTTATGCACGCGCACGAGGATACATAAAGCCCCGATCAGTGGAGCACAGATTAAGCGAGTCACCATGGAGACGGAGGGAAAGAAGGCGCGGTCGACGTATTTCACAGTGCTCGAGGCGGAAATTCTGATGGCAGCATATGCCGACAGCATGCACATCATGCAGAAAAAAAGTAACACAGCCGCAGCTGCAAAGGAAAGGGAGCATGCATGGCAAAACATAGCCGACAGAGTCAATGCGTGAGTGTTAATTTAAACATTGATCTAGGGATTTCCACCCATATAACACGTTATTTTATCATATGTCATTCTATTTATTATGTTATACATTTTATTTTGTGATGTGATGTGAGCGCAGGTGCAACCCAACAGGCCCCAAACGTTCCTGGCAGCAAGTAAAAATGAAGTATAAAAACATAGTCCAAACAGGTAAGGTGTAATTGTATTATGAGCCATAGTGCTTGGTCTGTGTGTCCTATGTAAATCAATTGCAGTTAGAGGCTACAGTAATATACCACCTGTAAGCACATATTGAAATTATCTGAGCACATCACAAGTACACATTTGCCTACTCTGTATGCCCAAATGTGTGCCGTCACAGCCAACAGAAAAAAAGCGGAGGCCCGAAAAACAGGTGGGGGTCCTCCACCACCACCACTCACAGAGGCTGAGCAGTTGGCCCTCAGCCAAAACAGTGGGCGCCCTGTGGCTGAAGGCATCTCTGCGGGGACATCCTCTGTGGCAACAACCCCACAAGACACAAGTGCCTACATAAGGGGTAAATCCAAAACAATACATGGCGTGCATACATCCATTCTGCACAGTCACCTTGACCAAAATGAACTATGTCGTAGTGAAGTTACTGTCCTACTGACAGAGAATGACAGTCATCAAACAGTTAGGTGAATAAACAACACTGAGACACTTGGAAACTGTTAACGTGCTGCACGGGTGAGGGCCCAGGGAGAGACTCACACACACCGAGCTGCAGTGGTACGTCTTTATTATGAGCATAGCAGTGTCCTTTAATTTTGCATACATGCGTGTGTGTGTGTTAACCTCCCACAGGGTGAGCTCCCTGTTCCCAGAGACAGAGCGAGTAGTACATTCCGTACCTTTCCCAATAAGTGTAACATATGAACATATACCTCAATGCAACATAAAGCTCATAAAAGCGTTTCCACCCTGACACCTACTGATTTTGCCTTCCCTCAGTGTCGGTTGTCTCTGAGAGCATACTGACAATGAGGTGTATGGTGATTGGTATGTCTGGTAATTGCCATTTGCGCCCACATAAGTCATGAGTGACCTGTATGAACCCCATATTCTTCCAGTTGACGGTGATGGTGTACTGCATCTGGTGCAGCCCCCTGTTGAGCCAGACCGACATGCAGTTGTGAGTACTCGTAATACTCCACAGACTACATGTGTCAACAGTAGAACAGCAATGTTGTTAAATGTCTCCACCACAGGCACATGATGACGAAACAGTGACAGCTGCTACAGAGGAGGCTGCAACAGAGCCACACTATGAGGTATACAGTGTACAGTGGAAAATATAACAACTGACGACAATGTGGTACTATGATGACACCATGGACTTACTATGTCCCCGGCAGAGTGATGCTGGAAATGAAGAGGAAGAGGGTCCAGCCACTCCTACAACGAACCTTTCCACAGTGGGTTGTTCAGCACTGATTTACAACCAACCTAAGTAGGCATGTACTATGGATGCCAATGCTATGTCCCTTGTTGCAATAGCTCCCTGTGAAGCAGCTGTATAAGACATATCTGGCCAGGAAGATAAGAAAGTGCGACATGGAAATGGTGCACCTCCAGCTGCAGATCCAAAAGTCGAAGCTGGAGATTGTACTGCTGGAACAACAGTTAAGGGTGGGTGGAGTGATCATAGATGGACGAATCATGTCAGTGTTTGTACAACATACTAATATACGCATTTATTCTTTGTGTACAGGACATACAGGGTGACCAATAAAGGCAGTTGACCACAGTATCTGTGTATTTGTCTTGTAACATGTTGGGTTGACGGGTCACAGGAAATGGTTGTGGCATATGGTGTCTCTGACTGCTCTTCCATCCTGTACGTTCGTGGGTGGGTCAGGATGTTCATCGTGTGGATCACTGCTGTTGTCTGGTTCAGCTGGACACTGTTCACCTCTAATCGTGGCAATGTTGTGTAGGATCACACATGCCACAATGATGTCACATGCCCTTTCTGGGGTGACCCTGAGTCCACGAAGGCACTGGAACCGGGCCTTGAGCATTCCGATGGTCATTTCAACTCTGGCCCGTGTCCTGCAATGGGCCAGATTATAACGCTGCTGTGGGCCTGGTTCAGGGTCAGGGTAAGGGGTGAGCAAATAGGGTAGACATGGGTACCCCCTATCACCAAGCAGGTGGCCAGTGAACTCTCCTAGGACAGAAGAATATTTAATAATTCCAGTGCTGGCAGTATCTTCCTGTCTGCAGCCGTTAGCGCCGCTAACACTAGCATTGTTGGAGACCTTAGCTGCAGCCTCGAAGCGAGCATAGAAAGTGTTCAGCTCGTCTGCCAGAGTCACGGCCGCGTTCGTCATACCGGTTGTTGGTGCTTTATAGTCCGTTATTGTCCTTAGTCCCCGCCACAGGCTCCTAGAGTCACTCTGTTGGAGTTGTGACTCTAGTTTCCTCCCGTAGCGCTGCTTCGCCTCTTTCACCGCCCTCCGCACGTTATATGACGCGGCTTTGTACGGGTCCATGTCCCCCGTCATGAGTCCCGTGTTGTAGGCAGCGGTGCGGGATCTCAGAGCGTCGCGGATGGTTTTATCCACCCACGGCTTCTGGTTGGGAAACGTTGTGATAGTCTTTGTCTCCACGGTATCATCCGCTAGTTTCCCGATGAATCCCACAACCGCTTCCGTAAACACGTTGACGTCATCGTCGGAGCTGTTTCTGAACATGCCCCAGTCTGCGTCATCGAGTGCGTCCTGTAACGCGGCCACCGATTGATCCGTCCAGCGCGCGACCTTCCTCTGAACCGGAACTTCCTGTTTCAGCCTTTGTTTGTATTTTGGCATGAGGAAGATGGCGGCGTGATCAGATTTGCCAAACGGGGGGCGGGATTGTGCCTTGTAGCCGTCCTTGACCGTAGTGTAGCAGTGGTCCAGTGTCCTTTCACCCCTGGTGGGGCAGGTGATGTGTTGATAAAAGTTCGGCGCTGCGCGTTTGAGGTTGGCGCTATTAAAGTCCCCCGTCACAATAAGCGCAGCGTCCCGGTGTTGTGTCTGGTGCTGTGTGAGTGCCTCATGCAGCTCGCATAAGGCGGTGACCGTGTCCGCTTGTGGTGGAATATAAACGGCACTTACAATGACCGATGTAAATTCCCGAGGTAGATAAAAAGGACGACACATGATGGACAGTAGTTCCAGATTTGGTGTGCAGGAGCGTGTGAGAGGAACAACGTTCGCACTGTTGCACCAGTTGTTGTTCACCATTAAACACACGCCGCCTCCCCTTGACTTCCCCGAGTCCCGTGTCCTGTCCATGCGGTGAACCGAGAAGAACTCGGCCGGCTGGATGGCGTGGTCCGGCACCGCTGGGTTCAGCCATGTCTCGGTGAAGCAGAGGAGATTGCAGTCCCGAATGTCTCTCTGGAACTTTATCCTGGCCCTGAGGTCGTCAAGCTTGTTCTCCAGTGACTGGACGTTGGCGAGCAGGATGCTAGGCAGAGGTGTGCGGTGTGCACGAGCTCTCAGCCTGTTCCTGACGCCGGCTCGCTTCCCTCTAGGCCGCCGCCGCTTCCCTTTGTTCTCCCTCGAGATCTCACTCGGCCAGCTCGGATCCGGAGTTAAAAACTTCGAATTGTGAGTACATTGTATACCAATAGAAACAAGAGTGTCACTGTCATACCTAATGTACCCAATGGTGATGATTTTGCCGATTTAGAAACGCTGAAAACTAACTTAAAAAACGTGCTCGTCATCTCCGAGCATGAAGTAAGGAGAGCCTTCAAGAGAGTGAACACCAGGAAAGCAGCAGGACCAGACGGCATCCCAGGTCGTATCCTCAGAGACTGCGCATACCAGCTAGCTCCTGTGTTCACTGAGATATTCAACATCTCTTTATCTCAGTCGGTGATCCCCACATGCTTCAAAGAGTCCATCATTGTTCCTGTCCCGAAGAAACCCCACCCTGCTTCTCTCAATGACTATCGCCCTGTAGCCCTCACCTCAGTAGTGATGAAGTGCTTTGAACGCCTGGTCAGAGACTTCATCATTTCTTCACTACCAGACACACTGGACCCACTACAGTTCGCTTACCGTCCAAATCGTTCCACAGACGATGCCATCTCTCATCTCCTCCACACATCACTCACTCACTTGGACACTAGAAGGGGGAATTATGTTAAAATGCTCTTCATAGACTACAGCTCTGCATTTAACACCATAATTCCCTCCACACTCACCACCAAGCTGGAGCATCTGGGACTCAGCTCATCTATGTGTCAGTGGATCTCCAACTTCCTAACTGGCAGACCACAGGCAGTAAGGATGGGCGGACATGTCTCAGCCTCCACCACTCTCAGCACTGGAGCCCCCCAGGGGTGTGTTCTGAGCCCCCTGCTGTACTCTTTGTACACATATGACTGTGTGGCCACTACCAGCTCCACCACCATCATCAAGTTTGCTGACGACACCGTCGTGGTGGGCCTGATCTCTGATAACAACGAGACGGCCTACCTGAAGGAGATTAGGAATCTGGAGAACTGGTGCCAGAGGAACAACCTCCTTCTAAACGTCAGTAAGACAAAGGAGCTGATAGTGGACTTCAGCACTAAGCAGGAGAGGAACTACCAGACCCCCGTCATCAACGAGTGCCCAGTGGAGAGAGTGGACAGCTTCAAATACCTCGGAGTTCACATCACGCAGGACCTGTCATGGTCCTGTCACATCAACACCGTGGTGAAAAAGGCCCGACAGCGTCTCTACCACCTCAGACGCTTGAGAGACTTCCAACTGCCCTCCAAGGTGCTCAGGAACTTTTACTCGTGCACCATAGAGAGCATCCTGGCGGGAAACATCTTAACCTGGTTCGGGAACAGCACCATGCAGGACAGACGAGCTCTACAGAGGGTTGTGCGGTCAGCTGAGCGCACCATCCGCTCCGAGCTCCCTGACCTGCACTCAATCTACAGCAGGCGGTGCTGGACCAAGGCCAGGAAGATCGTGAAGGACCTCAGCCATCCCAACAACAGACTGTTCTCTCTGCTGAGGTCAGGAAAGCGATTCCGCTCCCTGAAGACCAACACAGAGAGACTGAGGAGGAGCTTCTTCCCGCAGGCGATACGGTCTCTCAATCACACCACCACACAGTACTGACCCACACATACAGTTCTTACACACACACTGGACTTTCTGGACTTTGGTTTTGCACAACACTGGTCACTATATTCTTTATTTCCGGTTAATACTTGTACAGCTGCTGTTATTGTGTATATATTTATTTATATTTAGATTTCTTCATACATTCTTATATAGTTCTATATTGTGTATTTTGTTGTACAGTTATTTTATTTTCAACTTTAATTTATATATTTTATCTTATTCTTCCCAGTTAAATTTACCCTTCATTCTAATTTGTGTTGTACAGTTATTTCATTTTTAACCTTAATTTATATTTTATTCCTTCCTAGTTAAATTTACCCTTTTTAATTTTTCATATTTATTTCCTATCTTATTCATAGCCTTTTCCTTTTTTGTTTTCTTTAGGTCACGAGCAGTTGTCCAAGCATTTCACTACATATCGTACTGTGTATGACTGTGTACGTGACAAATAAAAATTTGAATTTGAATTTGAATTTGAATACATGTCAGTGCAAACGTCCCTGTGGCAATTGGTCTCTGTATATTTCACAGTTACTTCGACCCACCATGTCCAAATTTGGTGCTCAGTGTACATTCCCGGAAGATTCGTGAGTCATGTACAGAGCCTGGCCACTTGGCTTCCACATTTGTGATGATGTTGGCAGCATCACATATGATCTACCCAGTGCAGAGAACACATATTAGCATCCATTACCATGATGCCATCACTTGTTGGTGTGAAATGCTACAGGGAATTATGTACCTGTACATTGATGCTGTGGACGGACTTCCTGTTCACATAGTCTCCTTCATTTGCTGAGGGTGCAATGATTGGGATGTGGGTGCCATCTATACAGCCAATCACGCCTGGGAACCCTGGAAATTTATGTACCATTTGAGTGGTAGTTCACGTATCACCACATCATGCATTGAGTTTTGTTCATCCTGATACCTGCAATTTTGTGGAATCCCTCTTTGATGAATCTTGTGGGTCTGTGACCGGGAAACACCACAAACGAGTGCAGGAGACGTTTCAGTGCTACTGTAACATTCCTGACTGCCCGACAGACGGTAGCCTTGGAAACGTGCTCAGCGTCACCGATATTGTACAGAAAGCTCCCCTTTGCAAAGAAACGGAGTGCGGTACAAAGAATATGTAATGGACTGAGCGCATGTCCGCGATGTGTCACATGCGCAATATATGGCCTGAGGATGTTATCCAAATAACTTATTGATTGTGCTGAGAAACGGTAACGTTCGCACAGGAAATCATCAGGTAATGATAAGATGTCCATACGCGCTCTGATCACTCTCTCCCGGCGGAGTGCTCTGCGGAGAATTTGGGCTTCAAGATCTACTGGCTCTTCAAGGAAGGGACACGCCATGTCTGACACTTCCTGCTGTCAGGTTTCCGACAAAGAGGCGGGGTCAGTCAGGGTTAGTTGTAGTAAACCTGCTAGGGGGCAGGTTAGCTTCACGGCGTGTGTCGTCATAGTGACTCACTCAGGCTTCAGCTGAACTCGCTTTGTGAAACCGAAAACCCAGAGTTTTCGTTAACTCAGGGTATACTTACTCAGTTTTTCCACTAAACCGGCTTCCTGAAACAGGGCCCAGGTCATAACTTCTTACCTGAAGCTCATTTCACCTGACAGTCGGACTGGCGGCAGCCTTGGGTCTCTCCACCTCCGCCTCCCCTTTCCCCCATCCACCTGCTGGCCTCCACCACTTGCTAATTTTACTGAATCTGTGAAAGCTCCACCGTAGCCACTACCAAACAATTGAGTTATTTTTACACGTCTGCCAGCATCTGTCCAATCCGCCACCTTTCACTGTTTACACAGTTACGGAAAAAAAAAACAACAACAACAAAACATCGGCCCATTTAAAAAGAAAAATTACCAGGCAAATGCCCGGTGGGCCGATGGCCAGTCCAGCTATGTTAGTAGCACTCCATCAATCAGCCCTTTATTGAAGAGCAGCTGCGCAGAAGCCACTAAAAGGTAAATAGTGCTTGTCAAACTAAAGACTCTCTGTGCCTCAGTGATTGTTGTGTTAAACTTCAACTGCTCAATCACACGGTAGCATTTCAATGCTTTTAGACATGTAGATATGTTTAAGAAAACCTGCTGAAGTTCAAAGTGTACACATCAGAAGGGAGGTGAAAGGTGATTTACATGAAAATTGTATGAATGTCTAAGTATTTTAGAAATGTTGATCTGCTGGGATTTCCCCCCGAAGCCATCTCTAGGTTTTACAGAACAGAATGATCGGAAAAAGAGAAAATATCTACTGAGAGAGAGTTATCGGGGAAAATTCTAGTTTATGTCAGAGGAGACTAGCCAGACTGCTTTGAGGTGATGGGGAGGATACAGTTACTCAAATAACCACTTGTTACAACCAAGATGTGCAGAATAGCATCTCTGAACAACAGACAGATGCACTTTTCACATGAGATTTTCTTTAATGGAAAAATTAATTTAAATGCAGCGTCCCTCTCCAATCAAACTGCACTTGTCCACCAATTATCTTCAGCAACTCGTTCAGATAACAGCTGCTCCATATTCACAAGAATGCACAAAGAAGAGCAGAGGAAGACGAGAAAGGCTTTGAATGTTAAATGCTTTAATGGTCACAGACACCAGACAACCTGCAGCCACAGATGGGAACAGAAACCTCGTGTTCACACCTGCTCATCCCACAATACAAAGGAACAACAAATCGGTGATTTAACTGTTATTCATGGATAATGAAACACTGTCCCGGCCTCCTACACAAATCTAAACATCAGACAAAGTGGGGCAAAGGAGTGCGTGGGAGGAGTGACACATCCAAGCTTGCTTTTTACTTTTTTTTTTTTTTTTTTTTTTTTTTTTTTTTTACATACACAGAATGACTAGTCATTAATAAGGAAAACAAAGACCACATCAGTCATTTTAACAGTCCTAACACTTAATGAGTAAATTCTGTCAATTTACCATTACATTTCTTCGAAATAAAAGGGATAAATCATTTGCAGAATATTTAGATTTATTAACATGAAACTTTTAGCATTATTATAATCTGGTTGATTAAATACTTTTCCTGAGGCTTGACATTTTAGTTACATTTTCAGACAAAATGGTGAAACCACATGGGAGCACAGACTGTGCATCAGCTTTCAAGAAATTTAGTTTAAGGGGTTCATTATTATGACTGTAGTGTGCTGAAAATTTCACTCAATATTAAAATGGATTGGAGTTCTTTAGTGAACGAATGGAAAGAAATCCCATGGCTGCTTTCTTTCCAGATATTATTAAGATGAAAACATTGATACAGCTCTAATATCTCAAGATAAAGGCAATAGCTTTTATCTACTGAGGGGTAAAAATAAAACTTATTAAAGAAAAAGGGAGAAGCTGCCTTCAGTCTATTCAGTCACTTGAGCCGGCGAGAGCAGCGGACTCCGGGCTTCATAGTTTCCAGATCCCCGCTCTTTCGCTACTCAGGTTAAACATGATATATTAGTCACTCGGATAACATAAAAATGTAATTGTTTGGCTTTTTTCTTTGTTTTATTTGTTCCGGAGTAAATCGGTTTGGCTGAGATCAAAGTTATTAGATTAAATAAAACTTTATCAATCCATCGGGTGGGTTCCTCCGGGATTTTCACACAGCTGAATAAACGTTAAAGAGAAAACTGATTAAACAGAAGTGTCAGACGGTCGAGAATTTACGCCAGTGTCCAGTTATATTTTAGATAGCAAGGAGCAGACGGCCAAGTTTATTAAACTCCACCGACACAGCGGTGACGCAAATCTGAAGGCTAGACCGTCCCATTTCACAGCCTTGCACTTTCGGCCTTCTCGGTCTTTGAAGGACCCGGCCCACGTAGACCACGAGGGCCAGGTCCTCCGAAGGATGCAGCCGACGTTTTGGGACACAGCTTGGGTCTGCTCTCTGGGAACTCTGGTTTCCTCCTACAATCCAAAGATTTGCATGGGGGGTTATGTTAATTAGTTATTCTATACTGACTGCAGGTGCGACTGGTTATCTGTATCTCTGTGTTAGCCCTGTCGTGATCTGTCCAGGGTGTGCCTGCCTCCTGCCCTGTGATAGCCTCCAGCCCACCTAGATGGATGGATGGATGGATAGAAGGTTACAAATGATCTTCTTATGGCCTCTGACAGTGGACTCATCTCTGTGCTTGTCCTGCTAGACCTCAGTGCAGCATTCGATACTGTTGACCATAATATCCTATTAGAGCGATTAGAACATGCTGTAGGTATTACAGGTACTGCACTGCAGTGGTTTGTATCATATCTATCTAATAGACTCCAATTTGTTCATGTAAATGGAGAGTCCTCTTCACACACTGAGGTTAATTATGGAGTTCCACAGGGTTCAGTGCTAGGACCAATTCTGTTTACATTATACATGCTTCCCTTAGGCAGTATCATTAGAAGACATAGCATACATTTTCACTGCTATGCTGATGACACCCAGCTCTATCTGTCCATGAAGCCAGATAACACACACCAATTAGTTAAACTGCAGGAATGTCTTAAAGACATAAAGACCTGGATGGCCGCTAACTTTCTGCTTCTTAACCCTTTACAGCCGGTCGGAGCGGGCACGCTCTGTTTTGCGTAACTATTTTTAAATCCCGGTAGCTCTGCAACCACGTAAGCTAGCGCAATAATTTTTTTTGCATATGAAACCGGAGGAGTTGTACTTACATCTGATGCCATCAGCTTGTCCTCGGTCACGGTTTCCTTCCACATAAAGCTTTGCAAAAACTGCATAAAAAGCGCTTGCAGGAACAAAAACATAATATTCCAGAAACACGCTGTGCCGATCCAATCAGCTGTTCATAACACTTCCTATGTTGGAATAGACGTCAGCGCGAACTTTTGCATTTCCGCCATTACCTGCCCGAAACCGGAAGTGACGTCATTTTCGCGGAAATATAGTCTTTTTTATGATCAGGGCCTCAGTGCATATACTGCTCTTTTTAAAAGTTATCTTTGACTTTATGACTTTCTGTGTCGTTTCTGGGATGATTAGGACTCATATTGCACTGCTGGAAATAGTTTATTTTGATGCACATGCTGCTTTTTTGCAAATTTGCAGTATAATATTTATTTTCGTTTTTCCTGCAGTGTATAAAAATTGGTGTATTTCAAAAATAAAACTATGAAGACACTCAAAATAAATTTCCTGTGGTGGGAAACTATTTTGTGCAACTTTTTTGTATTTACAGTTTTGAGGGATAAGCCTCTTAAATTTCTCTAACTACAAATATATGTTAAAAAAGCAAAAACGATTTTCAATTTTTTTGTAGTTTGACCTTTTTTGCAATTTATGTAATTACTATGCACTTAATGCATACATATTATTAAAATCTGGGCTATAATGGTTGTATTGATGTATAGCAACTTGAAATGCTCCCAAAAATGGCTCCACAGCAGGTAAAAATATAATATAAGCTCTGGCAGACTTGGTTCTATGGTAGGTCTTAAAGGGTTAATTCAGATAAAACTGAGGTTATTGTACTCGGCCCTGAAAATCTTAGAAATATGGTATCCAAGCAGATTCTTACTCTGTATGGCATTACCTTGGCCTCCAGTAACGCTGTGAGGAACCTTGGAGTCATTTTTGACCAGGATATGTCCTTCAATGCACATATTAAACAAATCTTACATATGCGCAACATATGCGCAACATCTCTAAAATTAGAAATATCCTTTCTCAGAGTGACGCTGAAAAACTAGTTCATGCATTTATTACTTCCAGGCTGGACTACTGTAATTCATTATTATCAGGATGTCCAAAAAACTCACTGAAAAGCCTTCAGCTAATCCAAAATGCTGCAGCAAGAGTACTGACAGGGACTAGAAAGAGAGAGCATATGATAGGTTTGTAGCTTGTACCTATCCGCTGGAACGTTGAAGACAATATAATTACACTGCAAAGCAAGACACAAGTAGGCAAAGTTCTTCATGTTACTCGTGCACGGGAGAAAACCGGACAGACACCGCTCTCTCGTCTGACCCCAGTTGCTCTCGTCCGTTCTCCCGTACCACTGTTCTTTTATTGAGGTTACATGAATATGCATAGGTTCATTAACATATGACGTCTACATACACACAAAGAGTACCTTGCCTGTGTATGTGGGTGTGTGTGTGGGGGTGTGGGTGTGTGTGCGTGTTACTGCTGATCAAAGGGTTACATCCTTGGTCAGGAAGAGAGTAACCCTAGATGGTTCACCCTAGATAACACGATGAGGAAGTCCAACAGTTCATTTATAAACAAAGAGCACTTAGACTAAAACAGACATACGTGTGTTTGCTATACCATAAATCAATAAGAAAAGATAAACCCTCTCCTAGGGGGTATGTGATTTATAGCAGGACACTCGTGTAGAGGAATGTACACAGAGTTAATACAGACCTCTTTTAGGATGAGACATCCTTTCAATCTACCAATGATTATATACTTCTAAGCATATATAAGTAAATGTTTCTAAGCATAAATGACAATCAACAATACAAAATCTAACAGCATATTTCTCCTGTTTTGGCTTCCCTTCATTGGCTTCCTGTTAAATCCAGAATTGAATTCAAAATCCTGCTCCTCACATACAAGGTCTTAAATAATCAGGCCCCATCTTATCTTAATGACCTTGTAGTACCATATCACCCTATTAGAGCACTTCGCTCTCGCTCTGCAGGCCTACTTGTTGTTCCCAGAGTATTTAAAAGTAGAATGGGAGGGAGAGCCTTCAGTTTTCAGGCCCCTCTTCTGTGGAACCAGCTTCCAGTTTGGATTCAGGAGACAGACACTATCTCTACTTATAAGATTAGGCTTAAAACTTTCCTTTTTGCTAAAGCATATAGTTAGGGCTGGACCAGGTGACCCTGAATCCTCCCTTAGTTATGCTGAAATAGACGTAGGCTGCCGGGGGATTCCCATGATGCATTGAGTTTTTCCTTTCCAGTCACCTTTCTCACTCACTATGTATTAACAGACCTCTCTGCATTGAATCATATCTGTTATTAACCTCTGTCTCTCTTCCTCAGCATGTCTTTTATCCTGTCTTCCTTCTCTCACCCCAACCGGTCGCAGCAGATGGCCGCCCCTCCCTGAGCCTGGTTCTGCCGGAGATTTCTTCCTGTTAAAAGGGAGTTTTTCCTTCCCACTGTTGCCAAAGTGCTTGCTCATAGGGGGTCATATGATTGTTGGGTTTTTCTCTGTATCTATGAAGCGCCTTGAGGCGACTTATGTTGTGATTTGGCGCTATATAAATAAAATTGAATTGAATTGAATAGAACACCAAGATGGCAACAGTGAACTTTATCACTGTCTAAAACAGTACCACAAACTACTGGGTGATCTCACCAGAGGTGCATATGTCTGCATTAGACGTATGAAAATCTGAGCTTTTTTTGTGTTGTATTCATTAGCGGAAACCAATGAACCAATTAGCTGTGATTGTCAAACTTAAATTGTGTCATGTTTCGGCTGTGTGGCAGGCAGGAGAAGGACCCAAACGCAAACTCACTGGAGACAGGATTTAACTCAAAAGGGCAGCTTTTATTGCTGAACACAAAAACTCTACAAAATCTAAACTGGGAAGGCTAACAAAACACACAGGGAGCTACAGGTAGAAACACACAGCATGAGGGAGACTACGACACTGACAAAGAGAAACACAGGGCTTAAATACACTGGGAAGTAATGAGGGGAATGAGACACAGAAGGAGGGCACAGCTGGGAGAAATCAGGACTGACGAGACAAGCAAAGCAGGATGCATTCACATAAGACACGGACCTTCAAAGTAAAACAGGAAGTATCACACAGAGACGTGAACTTGACACAGTGGAGACAGCAACTAAGAAACACAGAGACAAACCATAAGGCAGAGGACTAAGAACCAAAATACACAGGGAAATACTCAGCTTGGAACACAAGAGACTAGACTAGAGGGAGTAACAAAAGACCAACCATGAGAACATAATGCACAATGCAGAGTGACAGACAACAAGAAACTCAAACATGCAAAGACACACAATTACACAGAACAGAGGGGACACAGAGAGACATGAAGGGCAAGGGATCAAAACTAGAAGCCATAGAATAAATCACACACAAGTACAAAAATACAAAAATCACAAAGAACTAAAAACGCTGGGTCAGGAGACCCAGGATCGTGACAAATTGTTTGAGTTTCTTACTTTACTTGAGTTGAATGCACTATTTAGATTTCCCTAAGTAATCATTTTGAAATGTAACATACATATTCAACATATTATGGAACTTTCACTTCTGGGTTTTGCCAATAAAAAAAAGACTAAACAACACAGATGGATATTATCTCTTATACTGTTAGTTCATCCAGGTAAAGAACGTTTGTCCAGTAATTGTAGTGACTTTATCTTCTGGGGCTGACAGGCCAGGTGGTCTTTGTTCGATACCTGCTCTCTTCTTTTTGTCCGATGTCAAACCTTTTCTTTTTTTCTGTTTGAGAGCGACAGCCCATGTCACAGGGGACACAACAATCACTGCCTCAGTTATTGCAGCTGTTACATCCTGGGAGGCTGTGGGAGTGTGTGGGCGTGGTGTTGTCTTCTCCCTCTCCTCCTCCTTCATTCTGGCCCCTCCCCTTGTCTCTCTCTGCCCCTGCCCTCTCCTATAGGCCACACCTGCTGCTCATCTGCTCTCGTTACAACCAATTACCCTCAGGGGTGATATAAGCTGGAGAAGAGCAGTGTGGAGGAGGAGGGAGAGGTTTCTGGTGGATTTCCTCTGTGCTGGTCAGAGTGTGCTACTGGCTTAGGTGTGGAACAGCCTGCTGCGTATCACCAGCCTTCTGGTGTGTGGCTCTTTGTGAGTAGTGTTTAACTGAGCAGTGATTGCCCATGAGTGACGGCGGCCTTCATTAGTTTGTGTGGCCTGCCTGGATATTGTTTGTTAGCAGCGTTGCTGTCTCTTTCTGTTGAAACCTTATTGTTGCTTTCTTTGTTGAGTGGTCATTACCACTTTGGGTTGACCTCCCTGATTTCTTATTAAAGCAGCGGTGCTGTCTCCTTTTGTTGTTGCCATTTATATGATTATTGAGGTGTTTGCCTACAATAAAGATCTATTTTATGTTAAATACCTCTGCCTGGCGTTCTTTTCATTCCACCTGGATCTAACTGTTACTGTCCCCCACCCTCATCGCCTAGACTTTTATGTGGGGGCTCGTCCGGGATCGGAATGAAAGGAATTGGGTTGATTACAAGTGTGAACAGGTGTTTGTGTGTTGTGTGAAGGTCGTTTGGCTAGCTGCTGCTCTCCACGGCTAGCACAGGGGAGTGTCTAGCTGAGCATTTGCTCTTCCTTCGGACACTCATTTTTTGTTTTGCCTTTTTTATTTTCGGAGCAAACCCGGGTGGGGATTAATTCTCTGTTGGGGGTAGGCTTGTCGGTGCCTGTGGCGCTTGATGATTTGCCTTTAAAGTGGCCTCGAGCCTGGTACGCTCCAGAAGCTAGGACAGGCTAGAGTCTGAGTAGGCAGGACTGGGGGGAGTGTGGGTAGAATTTTTTTAATTGATGGTTGACTTGACACAACACATTTTTATTTCGCCTGTGTGTAGCCCTTTAGTGATTTGCTTGTGTTTTGCAGGCCGTTTTGAGTTTTCATGGCCACTTTTGATATTGCTGGGTTTACAGCAGAGCCGTCGCTTGCCCTGCTGGATGTTTGTAGGAAGAGGGATCTGCATGAGCTGGCTACATATTACGGGATCAGTGTCTCCACTGGTCTACGCAAACCCGAGCTGAAAGCTGCTCTGGTGTCCGGGTTGTTGGAGAAGAGGGTGGTTGTACTGCAGGAACCCCCGAGCACACCCGGTCCGGCTGGACCAAGTGCGGCGCCTCACGTTCCAGGCCAGGTTGTAGAACCATCAGTGTCTACACCTATGGACCAGGGGTTGCCCGAGGGGGGGCCAATGACGCTGCCCCGTTTTGATCCACTCTCCACCCAGTCATCAGAGGGTTCTAAGCAGGATGCTAGGCTCAAAATCCGTCTGGCTCATCTCCAGCTGGAGAAGGAGCAGCGTGAGAGAGAGTTCCAGCTGAAAAGGGAGATAGAGCTTAGGCGTTTGGACGCGGAACTTGCTAGGGCTAGGGAGGTTGAGCTGATGAAGGTGGAGGCAGAGACGAAGGTCAAGCTGCGACAGCTAGAACTCCAGCAGGCCTCCACCCCTCCTGTGGTGGCTTCGCTGTCACATACAGACGTTCAGTTTGATGTAGGAAGGAATAGTCGTCTGGTCCCTGCATTTCGTGACACTGAGGTGGAGATTTATTTTGAATCGTTTGAGCGGATAGCGACAGCCTTGCGTTGGCCGCGGGATGCGTGGGCCATCCTGCTACAGTGCAAGCTGGTGGGCAAGGCGCAGGAAGTTTGTTCCTCGTTGTCCACTGAATGCAGCTTGGACTACGACAAACTGAAAAGTGCAATCCTGTTAGCCTATGAACTAGTTCCTGAGGCTTACAGGCAGCGATTTCGGGGGCTGAAAAAGGTGCAGGGTCAATCCTTCCTGGATTTCGCAAGAGAAAAGAGTGTCCTCTTTGATCGGTGGTGTATGGCCTGTAAAGCTGCAGACCTAGCTTCGGTACGGGAATTGATTCTCATTGAGGAATTCAAAAACTGCGTCACCGAGCGGATGGCAGTATATCTGAACGAGCAGAAGGTCTCTACGTTGCAGCAGACCGCGACCCTGGCTGACGAGTTTGCACTCGTCCATAAAACCAGTGTTGTTAAGCATGAGCGACGCGACATACTAGCAAAGGCTAGCGGTGCTAGTGGTGAGCAAGACACAAGGAGAGAGGTGCCTGTGCCTCGTCCCAGGTCAGACCGGAAATGTTTCTACTGTTTTAAATCCGGCCATTTAATAGCGGACTGCGAGGCCAACAGGCGGAGACAGCCAGTTTCAACACCACGTAAACCAAAAGGGATAGGGCTGATTAAAAACGCTTCTTCTGGTAGTAGACCACTTAGCACTGAAACGCCTGACGAATGTTTTAAACCTTTCATTTTCAAAGGAGCGGTGTCACTCTCTGGTAAGCCTGGAGATGGGCGTACTGTGACCATTCTACGTGACACAGGTGGTTCACAGTCCCTCATACTGGCTAGTGCACTTGCCTTTGATGAAAAGACCGCCAGCGGCACTGATGTTATTGTTAGGGGCGTTGGAATGACTTATGTGCCAGCCCCCCTCCATCAAATTTGGGTGCAGAGTGACCTAGTAAGTGGCATTTTTCCTGTAGCTGTGTGTCCTTGTTTCCCGATTGATGGTGTGGACTTCATAATGGGCAATGACATTGCAGGCGGGAAGGTTTATCCTGCCCCAGAGGTTACAAAGACCCCTGACCCAAGCCCCTTTCCAGATGTTTTAAACCGGCAGCACCCGGATGTATTTCCCGTAGGTGTTCTTACCCGGTCACAGGCCCATCGGCAGGGAGAAGTGGTTGACTTGTCAGGGTCAGTGGTCGGTTCTATGCTGGGGATGGATGTGATGCCTTCTGAGGAGGGGGAGGTGGGTCCTGATGCCAAGGAACTGGCTCAAGAAGTGGCTGAGCCTGCTCCTGAACCCGCAGCCCCCCCTCTCCTCACACGGGAGGCCCTTATTATCACTCAGAAAGCAGACCCATCGTTAACCAAATGTTTTGCTGCCGTAGATGAGAGTGATCATCTGACAGGAGACAGGAAGCAGACATTTGTTGTATGTGATGGATTGCTAATGCGCAGGTGGACTTCAAAGCCAGGGGAGGACTGGAGTGTAGTCCAACAGATAGTGGTCCCGGCTAGTTTGCGTCAGCACGTGCTACAATTAGCCCATGACCATTCATGGTCAGGACATTTGGGGATAACTAAAACATATGACCGTATTCTGCAGCACTTCTTCTGGCTGGCGATGAAGGCAGATGTTGCGAAGTATTGTAATACTTGTCATACGTGTCAACTGGTGGGCAAACCAAACTGTGCCCCCCGCCCCACTATGTCCAATACCTGCTGTCGGTGAGCCGTTCGAGCATGTTTTGGTCGATTGTGTTGGTCCGTTACCAAGAACACGAGCAGGCAATCAGTTTTTGTTGACCATAATGTGTTTGTCCACGCGGTTCCCTGAAGCAATTCCTCTGCGGAGGGTCACCACTGCAAACATTACTAAGGCGCTAATCAAGTTTTTCACCACCTTTGGTCTTCCAAAAACAGTGCAAACAGACCAGGGAACTAATTTCTTATCTCGAGCATTTAAACAGACTTTAGCTTCCCTGGGCGTCTCTCATTCTGTGTCTAGTGCTTATCACCCAGAGTCGCAGGGTGCACTTGAGCGTTGGCACCAAACACTTAAGGCCATGCTAAAAAAGTACTGCCATGACACGGGCAGAAGCTGGGATGAGGGTGTCCCCTTTGTACTGTTTGCAATACGCAATGTTAAGCAAGAGTCCTTAGGATTCAGCCCAGCTACACTTGTGTTTGGCCGCGAGGTGCGGGGCCCGCTAAAGATGTTGAAAGAGAGGTTCCTTAGTGGGGGTGTTCCAAAAACTAACGT
Organism: Rhamphochromis sp. 'chilingali'; assembly: GCF_963969265.1. Classification (NCBI taxonomy): domain Eukaryota; kingdom Metazoa; phylum Chordata; class Actinopteri; order Cichliformes; family Cichlidae; genus Rhamphochromis; species Rhamphochromis sp. 'chilingali'. The sequence continues at coordinate 22,796,651 of NC_137934.1, forward strand.
GGCAGATTTTGTGAAGACATGTAAGGATCGTTGGCAACGTGCTACCTCATTAGCAAAAGAGGCCCTGTGTACTGCCCAGGCGTGCATGAAGACGTGGCATGACAGAAAGGCTGTGAAAAGGCATTTTCAGGCTGGGGACAAGGTTTTAGTGTTGCTACCGGTGCCTGGTTCTGCTCTTACGGCCCGTTTCGCAGGACCGTACGTCATAGTGAGGAAAGTGTCTGAGACAGATTATGTTCTCAGTACCCCAGAGAGCAGGAGGAAAACACGCCTATGCCACATCAACATGTTAAAACCCTACCATGATAGGGAAACCCATGAGACTGTTGCCAGTGCGGCAACCTCCAGCTCTGTCTCCGCCACCGTGCTGAGTGTAGAGGCCAGTGCTGACGACGATCTGCATATACTTTCTGAGGGACAACAGTGTGGACGGTTGGCGAATTCAGCTTACGTAGCCGAAGTAACGGCCCACTTGTCTCATCTGTCCCCTTCACAATGCGAAGATGTGCTTAATCTACTGCACTCCTACCCCTCTCTCTTTGGTGATGTGCCCTCGCGTACAAATGTTTGTGAACATGATATCGATGTTGGGGACGCAACCCCAATCAAACAGCACGCGTACCGCTGCCCTATGGGAAAGCGCGAGGTGATGAGGAAGGAGGTCAGTTATCTAGCGGAGAATGGTTTGGCGAAACAGAGTCGCAGCCCTTGGAGCTCTCCATGTTTACTTACGCCCAAATCTGGTGGCTGATGCACTCTCACGCAGTGCATAGTGATGAGTTTCTTCTGTGTTTTGTATAGTGTGGATTTAGGGTGGGGGGAATGTTACATCCTGGGAGGCTGTGGGAGTGTGTGGGCGTGGTGTTGTCTTCTCCCTCTCCTCCTCCTTCATTCTGGCCCCTCCCCTTGTCTCTCTCTGCCCCTGCCCTCTCCTATAGGCCACACCTGCTGCTCATCTGCTCTCGTTACAACCAATTACCCTCAGGGGTGATATAAGCTGGAGAAGAGCAGTGTGGAGGAGGAGGGAGAGGTTTCTGGTGGATTTCCTCTGTGCTGGTCAGAGCGTGCTACTGGCTTAGGTGTGGAACAGCCTGCTGCGTATCACCAGCCTTCTGGTGTGTGGCTCTTTGTGAGTAGTGTTTAACTGAGCAGTGATTGCCCATGAGTGACGGCGGCCTTCATTAGTTTGTGTGGCCTGCCTGGATATTGTTTGTTAGCAGCGTTGCTGTCTCTTTCTGTTGAAACCTTATTGTTGCTTTCTTTGTTGAGTGGTCATTACCACTTTGGGTTGACCTCCCTGATTTCTTATTAAAGCAGCGGTGCTGTCTCCTTTTGTTGTTGCCATTTATATGATTATTGAGGTGTTTGCCTACAATAAAGATCTATTTTATGTTAAATACCTCTGCCTGGCGTTCTTTTCATTCCACCTGGATCTAACTGTTACTGTCCCCCACCCTCATCGCCTAGACTTTTATGTGGGGACGTAACACAGCACAACCACTGCTTTTGTCCCCTAGCCTCATTCCAGGGAAACACTTTGGAAAGTTGTGCTTTTTCAGGCTTCAGTCTCAGTAACTTTTGCTTCAATTTCCCGAGTTCCTAAAATTTCCTGCTTTGTTTATTTGCTACAACATTTACCTAAAGGCAAATAGGTCTTCTGTAGATAAATGTCAGTGGGACAGTGCGCTGATTCCAAATTTAGACTCATTCTGATTCACTGACCAGTACACAGTGGTAAGAATAAATTTGGGCAATAAGTATCAGTTTCATGGATCTGATGGTCTTACATCAGTGTGAGTGAATCAAAAAAACTGTTTTAAACCCTGTACAAATCAGCTATGTGACCACAGGAATGCAGAGGAATGGTTTTTGGAAAACAGGAAAAGCACTGGTGAATGCTTCAAATGACCATCTTATGGGCTCTGCCAGTGGACTCAACTTCATGCTTGTCCTGATGGTCACACCTGATGACCTCAACATTTTCATACACAGACTAAAGTATATTGCTGATATTAAAGGAACTGCAAGGATTTTTTGTCAACGGGACATTTTCTTCAACACACACACATCAAATTCAAGAACTCTTTTCTTCCATCTGTGCAATATTACTGACATTAGAAATATCCCATCCCAGAGCAATGGGGAAAAGCTAGTTCACATTATTTCTTTTTTGAGGTTGGACTATGGTAACTCATTATTATCAGTGTTCTAAAAGCTTAGAGGAAAAGCCTTTATTGGTTCAAAATACCCAACAGGAAAAAAAACAGCATCAGACATTGCAGTCCATGCACCCCCAAACAGCAAGTAAAAAGCTTTCTAGCAGCTGTAAGATGTCTGACTCCTCTTCACAGGAGCCAAAAAAGATGACAGAAAGAGGAGGCCAGTGTTGGTGGATGGGTCAATAAAATGTCAGACATTGACAATGGGAGTCAGATATTTCCCTAAGCGGGGCTAACTCTTATATGTCTAACAGTAACTTTTTTTAAAAAAAAAAAGAGGAGACTGGAAAAATTCATGAAAATATTAATAGGTTAAACATCATAATGCTTTCCTGTTAGTTGTTTATGAAAAATCTTTGGTTCCATTAACGGTTTATTGTAAATGTGTTCAGTAAATGTCAGAACAATTTGGTCATTAAAATTTGTAATTTCTTCTGTTCAAGTGGTTGGTAACATTTCAAAATAAGTGGTGAGTCACCTGAGCAATGAAAATACAACTGATACTACCCATTATGTTTGCTTTTTGCTTTGTGTTGTGATGTGTGGGCTCAAAATTTAAAGTACCTGTCTACAATGAGTTACAATCAAACAATCAGTCAATCATTGAGGCTTCAGTACACATCTCATTTACAGAAGAAAATAAAAATCAGAGTGAAGGAGCTTTGGCAGAGGAAGTCTCAGTCTGACAAATGTTGTCTGTGTGTTGTTCCTGGACTTAAACACTCAGATACACACCGTCTGCAACAGAAGTCATTGCTCTTTACTTCTTCCTCTTCAGCCTTTTATACTGGTGAACTTTAAACCCTTCTCTTCCTACAATCCTCCTGTTCTTTTATATTTACTGTCATTCATTTGCAATACAGTGTTTCAATCTGTTTCCTTTCTTCTTGCACAGTGATCTGTTATCTTCTGTCATGTTTTCCGATGATAGTAACGATAAAAGTAGTAGTAACACTCACTATGGCCTTAGCCATAGACTGTCTAGAAACGACATCATCCAGTGGCTTTGATACATTTTGAAGTCTCATCGTAAGCGTTTTGGTTTTGATCTTGAAGGTGGAAGTTAGAGCAGAATCCTAAGATATCAGCTAAAGCTAGCAAGCTGCATTAGCAAGCTACATCCATTAACAGTGTATAAGCCTATAAATGATATTAATTGATATACTGTCACTAATTAAAACATACTACATAATTAACTAATAGTTCACTTACCAAGGCTGCCCAGTCTGGTTAGCAAGTGGTTTCTGAACATTTCGGAAACTTGCTAGCATCACATTAGTTGCAAAGAATGCTGCACCAATACCCTCCTTCCTTTGCTTTGGACATTATCAGATTATTGCTGTTGCTCATAATTTCCATGGAAGATACCAACTTTTCTGCAAACACTAAAAATGCTGAAGAGCAAAATGCAAACTGGAAATGGAGAATTTCGGCCTTTTGTAAATGTGTTGTTTGCACTGTAAGGCACAAAGTCCTCCCTTTTCGGTTTGCTTTGCTCTTGCAGAAGTTGGACTACATCTCAGAGAGCAAACAGCAAATGCAGCTTAGCAGCTTAATGCAAGCTGTAACTGACGCAAGCAATCTGTTAGCAAACAAAGCAAATACACAAAGGTTTTGGTGTAGCACTCTCTTTGCGGCTAATTTCCCCCATGTAGTTATAGCCGGCAACCTCCAGCAATCACTCATCAACCAATCGGGTAATACACATATCTCCCTAGTGACTGAAGGTTGCTGACCAGTTTCCAGGCCTTAGATTACTGCATTACTGTAAGTAACAGAAATATCTCCCTGCCAAGCACTGGGTATACACTGTGTGTACAATTGTTAGGCAAGTGGGTGTAATTTTTATGCACATTTTCCAACTTCAAGCTGTATAAACTTGAGTGCTTATTGGATTTAAGTATATCAGGTGATCTGTATGTGTGGCCTACGGAGATCAACACTCTATATAAAGGTGTGCATAATTATTAGGCAGCTTCTCTCCCCCAGGCAAAACGGGCAAAAAAGAGATTTAATAGACTCTGAAAAGTCAAAAATTGTAAAAAGTCTCCCAGAAGGATGCAGCACTCTTGAAATTGAGAAGATATTGGGGCGTGACCACAGAACCATCAAATGTTTTGTTGAAAATAGCCAACAGGGTCGCAAGAAACGTATTGAGAAAAAAGACACAAGTTAACTGCCAAAGATTTGAGAAGAATCAAACGTGAAGCTACCAGGAACCCATTGTCCTCCAGTGCTGCCATATTCCTGAACTGCCACCTACCCAGAGTGTCCAGAAGTACAAGGTGTTCAGTGCTTAGAAACATGGCCAAGGCAAGGAAGGCTGAAACCCAACCACCACTGAACAAAACGCACAACTTGAAACGTCAAGGCTGGACCAAGAAATATCTGATGACAGATTTTTCAAAGGTTTTATGGACTAATGAGATGAGAGTGACTCTTGATGGACCAGACGGATGGATCAGTAATGGACACAGAGCTCCACTTTGACTCAGACACCAGCAAGGTGGGCTACTGGTATGGGCTGGTATTATTAAAGATGAGCTTGTTGGACCTTTTCGGGTTGAATATGGCCTGAAAATCAACTCCAAAACCTACTTCCAGTTTTTAGAAGACACTTTCTTCAAGCAGTGGTACAGGAAAAAGTCTCCATCTTTTAAGAAGACCATGACTTTTATGCCAGACAATAGTCCATCTCATGCATCGAAGTACTCCACTGCATGGCTAGCCAGTAAAGGCCTTAAGAATGAAAAGATAATGACATGGCCCCCTTCCTCCCCTGACCTAAACCCTATTGAGAACCTGTGGGCCTTGCTTAAATGGGAGATTTACAGTGTAGGAAAACAGTACATCTCTCTGAACAGTGTCTGGGAGGCTGTGGTTGCTGCTGCACAAAAAGTTGATCATCATCAGATCAAGAAACTGACAGAGTCCACAGAGGATGCCATCGCCCACGTCCTACACACCACTCTCAGCCACGTGGATAAGAAACAGGGTAACTATGTGCGAATGCTGTTTGTTGATTACAGTTCAGCGTTTAACACAATAGTGCCCTGCAGACTGTTCACAAAGCTGAGGGATCTGGGACTTAACAGCCGTCTGTGTGCATGGGTGTTGGACTTCCTCACTGGCAGAACTCAGGTGGTGAGGGTGGGCAGGTGCTTCTCCAACAGCATCACCATCAACACAGGAGCACCTCAGGGATGTGTCCTCTCGCCACTGCTCTACTCCCTCTACACTTCAGACTGTGTGGCCACCCATGGCTCCAACACCATTGTGAAGTTTGCTGACGACACAGTGGTGTTGGGTGCCATCTCCAACAACGATGAGGCGGCCTACATGGATGAAGTGAAGAATCTGGCATCGTGGTGCCAGGACAACCACCTCCAGCTGAACGTCAGCAAGACCAAGGAGCTGGTGGTGGACTTCAGAAGGGGTCAGCACAGAGACTACAAGCCCATTATCATCAATGGAGCTCCAGTGGAGAGGGTGCAGTCCTTCAAGTATCTTGGTGTCCACATCTCCTCAGACCTGACATGGGCTGCCCACATTCAGGTCCAGACCAAAAAGGCTAGGCAGCGCCTGTATCACCTACGACAACTGAGGAAGTTCAGGGTCTCTCCAAAGATCCTCAGGATTTTCTATACAGGCGCTGTGGAGAGCATCCTCACACAGAACATGACATCGTGGTTCGGGAACAGCTGTGTGAAGGACCAAAAAGCTCTCCAGAGAGTGATCCGTACAGCAGAACGCTGCTGCAGGATTGCTCTCCCCCCGCTTCAGGACACCTACACCAGGAGATGCCGGACTAGAGCAGCGCAGATACTGAAGGACCCGTTCCATCCTGGCAACAAACTGTTCCAACTTCTGCAATCTGGTAGAAGGTTCCGCATCTTCCGGGCAAGGACAGAGAGACTCAAGAGGAGCTTCTATCCCCAAGCCATCCGTGCCCTAAACACACACACCCGCCCTCTCACATCATCTATAATTGACTGAGTCAGGACTCTTCCAGACACTAAACCAAGGCACAATGTACATTTCAATTCCTTTAATTTTAAATATGTTTATATTGTCTATCCTGTAAAATAGTCAGATATCTATTCATATTAATGTACAGAATTCACCTGCTTGCTGCTACTACTGCACATTCACCCAGTGTATATACTATATGTGTGTATATATATATATATATATATATATATATATATATATATATATATATATATATATATAATGTTCTTCCTCTACACCCCCCCCCCCCCCCCCAATTTTTGCACATGTCGAGGAGCGTGTCAGGCTACATTTCACTGTGTGTTATACTTGTATAACTATGCATGTGACAAATAATAAAGAACCTTGAACCTTGAACCTTGAGTCCATGAATGGAAGGCTTGTGACAGTTATTGAAAAGAAGGGTGGCTGTATTGGTCACTGATATTTTTTATTTATTTTTTTTGACATGTCAGAAATGTTTATATGTACATTTTGAGTTGTTTTATTATTCTCACTTTAACATTTGCAAATAAACTAGTGAGATGGGAAAATGTTCGTTTTTTTTCAATTAGTTGCATAATTGCACATATATATATTCTCTTAAAGACAAAACCTCACTTTTACATTCTTAAAAATTTAGGTTTAGGTTCATTAACATTTTGGATTGACCGGGAGCACCGTCCTTGATCCATAATGAAATTAATCCTCAAAAATACAACTTGCTTAATAACACAAAGTGTACAATGTGTACACACCACTATCCTGCTGGGTCTTATGTATAACACACCTCTTCAGGTCTCCCTGTTCATAAATTCATTCACCTATTCAGCTAAATTAAAATTTGTCTGAAAACACATGGGTCTCACAGCTAAAATGAAAAATCAATGCGATGTGTTGTAGGAGCATAGAAGCCGACATCCCCTCCCGATCATTTCAGTTCCATACCCCCAAACAATATTGAAATAGCCTCACCGTCACACATTTAGCATCCTGTTTATCACATCACAGTCCAGTCAATAAAAGCCTCTTTAGGCTGTTCGTCTCACTGGAGTGTAAATGATGTGAGGAGATGTTCTGAACTCAGATGCTCTGAATGAAGGTGAATTTATTTCAGAACAATTAGACAGTAGACAGTGAACACAGACAGTAAGACTATGGAGGAACATGTTTTGGAGACTTGAAGAGGACATGGCTAATTGATTCTGATGGGATGAGGGTATTAAACCAAAGCAATTATGAAATGGAGAAGATGAAAAAGAAAGAGGAGGTGAAGGCAGACAGTGTTACATAAATCATCATGTTACACATGAAGAAAATAATTGCGAAAGTTTTCTTTGACAAATACAATCTTTTTGCCTCCCTTCCTCCTGTTTTCCATCTGCAGCCAGTATCATCAGTCCAGACTTAATGTTAATGTTAATGTACCCATATCAATTGTTATGACAGAGTGTCAGTGGCATTCATGGCTCCCAGATAATGACTGCTACTGATTTTCATCATGCTCAGACTTTTCTCCAGGCTTTTAACAAATGTCTGGATATCTTTTTCAAATGACCCAGCTGATCATTTAATCAGAATCCCTCCTGCATATCTCCTAGGTGAGCTGGTTCTTTGTTACTGTTCTGCAAATACTTCCATCATTTTTGTATATTCTTCTACTGATTCATCTCTTTTCTCTCCACCTCCTTTCCCTGTTGATCTCCCTTCATTGTCTGCTCTCTTGCATCTTTGCTTCTACCTTGTCTTCTGCAGTTCTAGTTTTATTCCCATGTCTGTCTTTTTTGGGACAAACTAAAAAGGGCTGGCTGGTCTGAGCATTTCAGAAGCTGCTGATCTGCTGGGATTTTCCCACACAACCATCTGTAGGGTTCGCAGAGGGAAAATATCAATTGAAGGAAATGCAAGAGTCCAGGGGAGAATGGCATGACTTCTTTGAGCTGATAGGAAGACATTCATTCATTATAATCTCTTAATTCACAGCACATCAAACAGTGAAGCTGTCATGGTCCCTGTGCCTGCCCAGCCGGCCTCACAAGGCTACACTTGTGTTTTTGCTTTTTCTCTTTCTCCCCTACCTCTCTGCCTGGGCGGAGCTCACAGCTGGCTCCCGCCCTTGGCTCACACAGCTGTTGGCGATCAGCTAATTACCCATCTACTATTCCTAGGCTGGGTCACAGATCCTCTCATCACTGGATGATTGAGCTACTGACGTTAGTCTTTCTTTTGGTCTTATACCTTTACGCCCTACCTTCGTGATTTGTGAGTGATTTCTCCCTTTCCTGTTCCAGTTTATCTTCCCGCGGTACGGACGTGTGTGAGTCGGATGTGAGGACGTGAGCGAGCGTGAGAGAAAGAGAGAGCCTTCCCCTAATCCCCTGGAACCCTGGACTTTCCCCGTCACTGTATATATTATTGCACTGGTGTGTAAATAAATCGTGTTCTGAGATGTCAACCTGCTCTGCGCTTGAGTCCCTGCTTTCAGTTTGTGACAGAAGCAGACGGGCTAAAGGAGCAGAAGACCACACCTGGCACTGCAGGATAATGTATCTCGACCCAAATCCTGGTGTCTTGAACATGACACTGAGTTCAGTGTACTCAGACGTTGTGGAACAGAGGAATGTTTCTTGCACCTTGTTGAATCTGAGCCATGAAGAATTATGGCAGCTCTGAATGCAAAAGGACATCCAACCTGATATAGACTACTTGCACTAGGGCATGTGACGTATTTCCGTTTCCAAATAGTACCGCTTGTGCGTTTCCGGTACGTTTGCTTATCTATCGGTAGCTATGCTAATGTCGCTTCAGAATGAGTATAAAAAGGAAAGTAATATAAGATGGCGCCGGTGAGGTCGGCTGCCGTCACAACTGCTCCGACCACTTTTTCTTTGTCTTTGCTTTTTAAGTTAGTTTTCAGCGTTTCTAAATCGGCAAAATCATCACCATTGTACATTAGGTATGACAGTGACACTCTTGTTTCTATTGGTATACAATGTACTCACAATTCGAAGTTTTTAACTCCGGATCCGAGCTGGCCGAGTGAGATCTCGAGGGAGAACAAAGGGAAGCGGCGGCGGCCTAGAGGGAAGCGAGCCGGCGTCAGGAACAGGCTGAGAGCTCGTGCACACCGCACACCTCTGCCTAGCATCCTGCTCGCCAACGTCCAGTCACTGGAGAACAAGCTTGACGACCTCAGGGCCAGGATAAAGTTCCAGAGAGACATTCGGGACTGCAATCTCCTCTGCTTCACCGAGACATGGCTGAACCCAGCGGTGCCGGACCACGCCATCCAGCCGGCCGAGTTCTTCTCGGTTCACCGCATGGACAGGACACGGGACTCGGGGAAGTCAAGGGGAGGCGGCGTGTGTTTAACCCTTTAAGACCTACCATAGAACCAAGTCCGCCAGAGCTTATATTATATTTTTACATGCTGTGGAGCCATTTTTGGGAGCATTTCAAGTTGCTATACATCAATACAACCATTATAGCCCAGATTTTAATAATATGTATTCATTAAGTGCATAGTAATTACATAAATTGCAAAAAAGTGCAATAAACTACAAAAAAATTGAAAATCGTTTTTGATTTTTTAACATATATTTGTAGTTAGAGAAATTTAAGAGGCTTATCCCTCAAAACTGTAAATACAAAAAAGTTGCACAAAATAGTTTCCCACCACAGGAAATTTATTTTGAGTGTCTTCATAGTTTTATTTTTGAAATACACCAATTTTTATACACTGCAGGAAAAACGAAAATAAATATTATACTGCAAATTTGCAAAAAAGCAGCATATGCATCAAAATAAACTATTTCCAGCAGTGCAATATGAGTCCTAAGCATCCCAGAAACGACACAGAAAGTCATAAAGTCAAAGATAACGTTTAAAAAGAGCAGTATAGGCCCTGAGGCCCTGATCGCAAAAAAGACTACATTTCTGCGAAAATGACGTCACTTCCGGTTTCGGGCAGGTAATGGCGGAAATGCAAAAGTTCGCGCTGACATCTATTCCAACGTAGGAAGTGTTATGGACAGCTGATCGGATCGGTAAAGCGTGTTTCTGGAATATTATGTTTTTGTTGCTGCAAGTGCTTTTTATGCAGTTTTTGCAAAGCTATATGTGGAAGGAAACCGTGACCTAGGACAAGCTGATGGCATCAGATGTAAGTACAACTCCTCCGGTTTCATATGCAAAAAAATTTTTTGTGCTAGCTTACGTGGTTGCAGTGCTACTGGGATTTAAAAATAGTTACGCATAACAGAGCGTTCCCGCTCCGATCGGCTCTAAAGGGTTAATGGTGAACAACAACTGGTGCAACAGTGCGAACGTTGTTCCTCTCACACGCTCCTGCACACCAAATCTGGAACTACTGTCCATCATGTGTCGTCCTTTTTATCTACCTCGGGAATTTACATCGGTCATTGTAAGTGCCGTTTATATTCCACCACAAGCGGACACGGTCACCGCCTTATGCGAGCTGCATGAGGCACTCACACAGCACCAGACACAACACCGGGACGCTGCGCTTATTGTGACGGGGGACTTTAATAGCGCCAACCTCAAACGCGCAGCGCCAAACTTTTATCAACACATCACCTGCCCCACCAGGGGTGAAAGGACACTGGACCACTGCTACACTACGGTCAAGGACGGCTACAAGGCACAATCCCGCCCCCCGTTTGGCAAATCTGATCACGCCGCCATCTTCCTCATGCCAAAATACAAAGAAAGGCTGAAACAGGAAGTTCCGGTTCAGAGGAAGGTCGCGCGCTGGACGGATCAATCGGTGGCCGCGTTACAGGACGCACTCGATGACGCAGACTGGGGCATGTTCAGAAACAGCTCCGACGATGACGTCAACGTGTTTACGGAAGCGGTTGTGGGATTCATCGGGAAACTAGCGGATGATACCGTGGAGACAAAGACTATCACAACGTTTCCCAACCAGAAGCCGTGGGCGGATAAAACCATCCGCGACGCTCTGAGATCCCGCACCGCTGCCTACAACACGGGACTCATGACGGGGGACATGGACCCGTACAAAGCCGCGTCATATAACGTGCGGAGGGCGGTGAAAGAGGCGAAGCAGCGCTACGGGAGGAAACTAGAGTCACAACTCCAACAGAGTGACTCTAGGAGCCTGTGGCGGGGACTAAGGACAATAACGGACTATAAAGCACCAACAACCGGTATGACGAACGCGGCCGTGACTCTGGCAGACAAGCTGAACACTTTCTATGCTCGCTTCGAGGCTGCAGCTAAGGTCTCCAACAATGCTAGTGTTAGCGGCGCTAACGGCTGCAGACAGGAAGATACTGCCAGCACCGGAAACGTGCTCGTCATCTCCGAGCATGAAGTAAGGAGAGCCTTCAAGAGAGTGAACACCAGGAAAGCAGCAGGACCAGACGGCATCCCAGGTCGTATCCTCAGAGACTGCGCATACCAGCTAGCTCCTGTGTTCACTGAGATATTCAACATCTCTTTATCTCAGTCGGTGATCCCCACATGCTTCAAAGAGTCCATCATTGTTCCTGTCCCGAAGAAACCCCACCCTGCTTCTCTCAATGACTATCGCCCTGTAGCCCTCACCTCAGTAGTGATGAAGTGCTTTGAACGCCTGGTCAGAGACTTCATCATTTCTTCACTACCAGACACACTGGAACCACTACAGTTCGCTTACCGTCCAAATCGTTCCACAGACGATGCCATCTCTCATCTCCTCCACACATCACTCACTCACTTGGACACTAGAAGGGGGAATTATGTTAAAATGCTCTTCATAGACTACAGCTCTGCATTTAACACCATAATTCCCTCCACACTCACCACCAAGCTGGAGCATCTGGGACTCAGCTCATCTATGTGTCAGTGGATCTCCAACTTCCTAACTGGCAGACCACAGGCAGTAAGGATGGGCGGACATGTCTCAGCCTCCACCACTCTCAGCACTGGAGCCCCCCAGGGGTGTGTTCTGAGCCCCCTGCTGTACTCTTTGTACACATATGACTGTGTGGCCACTACCAGCTCCACCACCATCATCAAGTTTGCTGACGACACCGTCGTGGTGGGCCTGATCTCTGATAACAACGAGACGGCCTACCTGAAGGAGATTAGGAATCTGGAGAACTGGTGCCAGAGGAACAACCTCCTTCTAAACGTCAGTAAGACAAAGGGGACTTCAGCACTAAGCAGGAGAGGAACTACCAGACCCCCGTCATCAACGAGTGCCCAGTGGAGAGAGTGGACAGCTTCAAATACCTCGGAGTTCACATCACGCAGGACCTGTCATGGTCCTGTCACATCAACACTGTGGTGAAAAAGGCCCGACAGCGTCTCTACCACCTCAGACGCTTGAGAGACTTCCAACTGCCCTCCAAGGTGCTCAGGAACTTTTACTCGTGCACCATAGAGAGCATCCTGGCGGGAAACATCTTAACCTGGTTCGGGAACAGCACCATGCAGGACAGACGAGCTCTAGAGAGGGTTGTGCGGTCAGCTGAGCGCACCATCCGCTCCGAGCTCCCTGACCTGCACTCAATCTACAGCAGGCGGTGCTGGACCAAGGCCAGGAAGATCGTGAAGGACCTCAGCCATCCCAACAACAGACTGTTCTCTCTGCTGAGGTCAGGAAAGCGATTCCGCTCCCTGAAGACCAACACAGAGGGACTGAGGAGGAGCTTCTTCCCGCAGGCGATACGGTCTCTCAATCACACCACCACACAGTACTGACCCACACATACAGTTCTTACACAGGACTTTCTGGACTTTGGTTTTGCACAACACTGGTCACTATATTCTTCATTTCCGGTTAATACTTGTACAGCTGCTGTTATTGTGTATATATTTATTTATATTTAGATTTCTTCATACATTCTTATATAGTTCTATATTGTGTATTTTGTTGTACAGTTATTTTATTTTCAACTTTAATTTATATATTTTATCTTATTCTTCCCAGTTAAATTTACCCTTCATTCTAATTTGTGTTGTACAGTTATTTCATTTTTAACCTTAATTTATATTTTATTCCTTCCTAGTTAAATTTACCCTTTTTAATTTTTCATATTTATTTCCTATCTTATTCATAGCCTTTTCCTTTTTTGTTTTCTTTAGGTCACGAGCAGTTGTCCAAGCATTTCACTACATATCGTACTGTGTATGACTGTGTACGTGACAAATAAAAATTTGAATTTGAATTTGAATTTGAAAGTATTTAAAACAGAACATTTTCAAAAACAGGAGAAGAAATACTCCGAGCATTGCTGTGTCCCACTTTGTTCAGCTTCAGCCAAATTTAACGGCATACTAAGTTTTCATGCCTTTCCGACCCATTCCGACTTGAGAAGACAATGGCTGGTAAATATACGCCGGGATCATTTCACGATCACCTCTCACACCAGGGTCTGCTGCAGACACTTTGCCAGTGATCAACTCATAGAGCCAACAACCCTCGATGGTCGAAGGCGGCTTATTAAAGGTGCTGTACCAACACTTTTTGAGTGGAATGGCTATAAAGTTGAACCACCGCGGCGTAGTGTTTGGGAGAGAACGGAGCGACGCCCTGAACTAGTTCCTCCTGACGATCAAGAAGAGCACAGTCTTACAAGAGATCATGATGTCCCTGAGCCATCTGCATTGGACATATCTGCATCAGCTGCAGAAGACCTGTCCAAAGACGTGGAGACTCTGAGGAAGGAAATACAGGAGTTACGTGTCCAGCGAGAATTTGGGTTACAGCGTTTTGCTGGCTCCGACACTGACATCCGATTCTATACCAGGTACATCTAAGTTCTATTCAAGCTAACTGTTTAAAATATACCAAGGTCACCATCAGTTAAATTTCGAAAGTTTTTCCAGTCTTAATGAAAACAAAATAGAAATTTACTTTTTCTCTGCTGATTGTATGTTTTATGTAGATGCTTTAGTATTTAAACAATATCCTAATGCTACAGGTAAAATACAACACCAAATACTCTTAATCAGACTATTTTATACAGCATTCCATTAGCATATTTGTCACAGTTCACATTATTTTTATGTCAGTGTGTAATGTTAATTAATGATTGACATGATGCATGTCTCTCTCGTGAATAGATTTCCAAGCTATGATCATTTGATGGCATTCTGGGTTTTGATTGAGCCTTGCATCTATAAAATGATCCGGGTTTCAAGAGCCAAGTCAGCTGCCAATCGGAACGAAGAAGTGTTGACACCTGCACGCACATCAACAGTAGGTTTATGGGTTTGTTGGTAGTTAGTACTAGAGGTGTAATGTTATTGTATTTATGTACAATAACATTACTTTATGTACAGTAGCATACATACACAGGTGTATGTATGCTAGACTCAGTATCCTTTACATACATACACCTGTGCACTACAGCACCTCATTGTTTACCCCATGGTACAGTATGGTATGCCTAACCATTACAAAACATTTAGCCAAGAAAAGAATAATTTTACTAGTTCATAGCTTAAGGAGTAACATTTTCCCTTTTGTTTTCACCTTCCAGAGGCAGCTGCTACAGCCAATTGATGAGTTTTTTCTTTTCCTGGTTTTTCTGTCAGTTGGTTTGAAGGAGAGGGACCTGGCACACCGATTTAACATACACCAGTCCACAGTGAGCCGCATTATTGCAACATGGACAAATTTTCTTGCCACTGCACTGGGGTCTCAGTGCATCTGGCTTACACGTGAAGAAGTGCAAGCTTACCTCCCTGAGGAATTCAAAGATTTCTCAGACACCCAGATGATCCTTGACTGTACAGAGCTGAGGTGTCAGACACCATCCTCACCACTTCTCCAAAGTGAAATGTACTCTTCGTACAAATCCCACTGTACGATGAAAGCCCTGGTTGGCATAGCTCCACATGGTCCAGTGACATTCATCTCTAATCTGTATGCTGGTTCGGTTAGTGACAAGGAACTATTCAAACAATCAGGCATTGCTGAGAAGTTGACTGAAGACATGGCAGTGATGGTAGATAAGGGCTTCCTAATCACTGATTGTTGTAAATGCAAAGTGTACTGCCCACCTTTTCTATCTAAGCAGAAGCAGATGCCAGCATACCAGGTTAAGGAGACGCAGGCCATAGCCAGACTCAGGGTACATGTGGAGCGAGTCATTAGGAGGATCAAACAGAACAAACTTTTTGATAGCATCATTACCATGTCACATGTTTATAATATCAACCAACTGTTTGCAGTGGCATGTATGCTGTCAAATTACCAGAACACAGCATTAGTTAAAAAATGGGTTAAGTGAGACAAGATGGATTTTTCCCAAGACACCAGTGCCAGTACAAGTAACTTATGGAAAATGACCTGCAGCTGAGGCCACTACAGTTGAATTTCTTCCTTCTCAGCTGACAATACTTGATTACAGAACTGGTACTTGAGTGCCAATAGTTGAGTTTCAGTTATTGATAATTCAAATTCATTGCAAATGTTTAATGTTAATAATACTGTTTAATTATACTACTATTATTACTATTCAGATTCAACAAAACTATTTATCAAAATTATAAAGTAAATCACTAAATCGTTTTAAAACCATAAGTGACATTGAACTTTTGTAACATCAAAAATACCATTTGTCATTTTCTACAGTTCAGTTGTGTTATTGTCTAAATGTATATCAGTATGCTAGGCATGGAGTTTTAAATACTTACCATGTAAATAAGTTCTGCACAAATTCAATGTTTTAATGTGTGTTTTTAAAAATTAAATTGATGCCATTGCTTAAATAACAGTTTATTGATGTCACATAAAAGTAACATGTAACAACAAAAGAATTCATGAAATATATTGAAAATAAAACATCAGTTATTTTGTTCCAGCCAGCCTGAAGGATCTGTTTTTCTTTTTGCTGTTTTCACTGTTCATTTTTTCAAACACAGGTATCTTGGCATATATATGTAAAAAAAGAAATAGTCTGCCTTTTCTCTGATTGCATTGTGCACATCTATATCCATGTATATTCTTTGCACTAGGTAGTCCTCTTGTGCCCACACAACAAAGTTACACCACTGCATCCCACTGATGAGCAGTTGTCCTTGCACTTGCCAGTAATATGCGTGGCTCTTTTTTAGTTTAGGGGTACCACATTCCATCTGCACATATTTGCAGTCAATAAAGTTTTGTACATTGGGACATTTGAATTCGACGAAGCCAAACTGGGGGTATTCATTGGGGTCAAAAACAACACCATCAGGAGATGCAGCAAGCCAGGGGGCAATGGGGTGAATGACCAGACCACAGGGTGAGTAGTTAACATTCATTAGCCTACTATACTCTGCTGCTATTGCAGGCTCCATCTCAGTTCCTCTCCTCATGTCTGCTGTCTGCCTTGTTCCCTTCAATATACGCTCTGCTAGTGACTCGGCCGAGCTCTGGCCTCTGACGTGACACACCTCCCGAAACCTAGAGGCAGTCATTCTGGGCCTGCGGAGCTGATGCCACTCAGACGAAGAGCTTTGCTCACGTGTAGCTTCCTCTATTTTGTGAGCCATTTCCAGAGTTACAGACAAGCTTTTCAGATGCAGAAGCTCTTCTTCTGAGCACACAAACACACAATCTGATGGCAAGATGTCATACCCCTCCAGAGGCAAGTGCGGTGTTGGTGGTGCATCGCGGTGTAGTGTGATGTACCGGGTTGTCAAAACCGGCTGCTGATATGACAGAACACTGCCCTCCTGCACCAGCCCAAAGGCACTTTCCACAAGGGGCTTGTCAGGTCTCATGTTCATTGTGGTCACAAGTGGCCTGTCCTCAATATTAAATTTTGCATATGCCTCCGTTATTCTGAACAAGCAGGGATCTGGTAACGGACCCACCATGCCTCTGTAGAAGCCACTCCTAAAGAAAACATCAATGACAATAATGTAAGGAAGAAGGTTGTTATACTGAACAACAACTAAACTAAAAACTAAAAGGTGTAAAACAGTGGTGCATAAGTTAGAGACTGGGATGTATATGTACATGACTGAGTTAGCCGTCTTCAGAAAGTGTAATGTTGTATGTAAATTAATACCTATTCTGACACATGTATGTATGAAAAAAATAGCAACATACATTTGTAACACGTGAAACCAAATTTTACAAATCTAATTACCGTACTCCAGTCTGGGCCATCCTATTTGGTACCGGCTTAGTGAAGATCATGGAGTTGATGGGTCCTGGCTTCACACCCTAACAGAAGACACATTTACTATGGATGGTGTTGCTGTTCATATGTAAACATGGACTAATTCAAAAACTTTAACCTCATTTAAATTACCACTGTCCGTGGCTTGTGCCATTGCTGTTCAGATTCCGTGCAGCTATGCACAGGGGGGACAACCGGCACTCTGAGTTGTGAGTAGTGTGCTGTTTGGAAGAGCAATGCCACTGTGTGATTGCACATAACAGCGCCTGCCACACAGGAGCACTGGCTATGTGTCAGTATCACCGGCGATGAATCCAGAAGCTTAATCTAAGAAGAAAGAACGAAAATTAAAAATGTAACATCTTCATGGAAGAGCCGAACAGGAACATAGTTCAGTGTTATGGTTACGCACCCTCCTGAATGCTTAGTGTTTCCTTCTCTCCCTATTAAAACAACTTAACCATGCTTGATAACTGTAATAACTTAGATTGTGTATATTTGCAGTATTAACTTGTTGTCAAATGTTTCTGATCACCCAAACACACGTTGATTTAACTATCTGACTAGTCAAATTAGGAGTGATAAAGCAGGGAGACAAGGAAAACATTCAAGTTGATGGGCCTTTAGGAATGAACTTAACTAATGCTTAAATGAACTGAACCCCACAGAACGGGGATTAACAACTTTACACAGCTTCCTGCCTACACTTAGTCTGTGTGGTGCCTCACTCTTCCTCATCGACCTGTAGCACAGGGCTCTCACACCGACCTCCCCTGACAACCTGTCTTTATTGGACACTGAATAAAGATACAAGTACCATTAGCATTATTTCTGTATTACTCATTTCAGCATGTCTTAAACATATATATTTTACACTTAGCAAGAGTAGCATTAGGTAGTTAACTACCTCCATAGTTAGCCAACTACCTAACGCTAATATAACAGTGTCTAACAACAAAAGTGACATTAGTTAAGAAAACCTCAACTATAGTTTAGGACGACATAAAACACCGTTTAAGAAAACATGTAATGTAGAGAACTGACATCAAATGAAGGACATAGCGGAGTAACGTAGTGTTTGCATTTGACGTTAGCTAGCGTTTCTTTGTCGGTTAATTTACGTTTTCTTACCTTCGTAGTTGTGTATATATGATGCAGCATATAACTTAAATCCTTTATCTAATTTGCTTGCGGGGGTAGTCGTCACTCTGCAAATCCGATGAACATCGGTGATGTTCAATTTTGGGAGCTCTTGTAGGCATCGAGTGTAGAACGTCGCCATGGTTTAACCGCACCGGAAGCACTGGAGCAGGACTACATAGAACGCGGAAGTGTTAGTGCAAGTAGTCCATTAGCATGACGTACCTAATAAAGTGACCTGTAAGGGTACTTTCCTGCTTCCTGCTGATTATTACAGGTTTGCATTCTTGTGAATTCTTATTTCCACTGAGCTTTTTCTTTACCAGTGTTGCTCTTTTCTTTAAGTCATTTTTGGACTGCCTTTCCTTCTTTGCCTGTTCCTGTGTAGATTGTCAGCCACACTGACCATCAGCCATCCAATTAAAGGCTTTCCTCAATAATCACAGCACCTTCGTTCCTCTCCTCTTTTTCTCTTTTTGTTCCTTCTGCCTTTTATTCTCACCATCTTCCTTTAGTCTCCTATTTTTATTTTATTTTATCCTATTTTTTTCCTTTTTTTCCTGCCCTTTTGTCCCCGTTCTAAAGTGAACCAACTCTGCAAAATAAATGAATAAAATCGAGTTTTAAACCAGACGGAGAGAAAAAAAAACAGCAATTTTTTGTTATCATTTTTCTCTCCAACTTGCTACCTTCGGATTTGCGTTCATCCCATGCGTCAGCAGCTGTGTGTGTGTGTGTGTGTGTGTGTGTGTGTGTGTGTGTGTGTGCGCGCATCTGATAGTCTCGGGAATTACGACACAATTTACAAGTTCACCTTGGCTTCAGAAAAACTGAATTATTTTCTGCTTCCCTTTGTGACACCATTTCATTTCATATCTTTCACGGCCGATTCTCTCCAACTAGCTCCCCATCTTCTCTCTTCTTTTTTACTCTGATTCCTCTCATATTTTTAACCTCTTTTTCTCTCTTCTTCCCTTTTAGTACTTGTTCTTTATTCATTCCTTCCCTCTAATTATCTTCTCCTTTTCCACCATCTTTCACTTTCCCTTCTCACATCATCTGATCTCTTGTTATCTCCTGTCCCCTCTGTCAGATCTCTCTCTGTCTTTGCTCTCTCATTCTTGTATGTCTGCTTGCAATGATGGATGGGGTGATGGATGCTGGGTTGCCACGGTAATTTGATGGATGGCTTAGCAGGCGATACGAGGGGCAGCAGAGCGCGCCGACACACATCTCTCGGGTGATTTTAGAAGCACTTGGTTGGCTTCAAAATGGCATTGTTGGCCAGACTGTTAGATTGTATTTGTCCACATGGCTGTAGGGTCGCAGGTTCAAATCCAGTCTGACACAGCTTCTGTCACATTCTCACATCTAACTACCGTAGTTTTCGGGTCATAAGCCGCTACTTTTTTCCCACGCTGTGAACACTGTGGCTTATACTGACGTGCGGCTAATGCATTTTTTTTTCATGCGGCCAAAAACATTTTGCCTGGTAATGTGGCACTATGTTAAAGACAGAGACATGAAAATAGTAGCCCCCCATTTTATTTTATACTCAAGGACATTTTCTTTTAGTAAGGCCACTGCAATGTAAGTTTTACTGTTGTATAAGTTCCGCCAGCAGAGGGCGCTCGGTCCTGTACGGGCGCTCGGTCCTCGGTAGCTGACGCTACACTAGAAGAAGTAGTGCCAGTGGTGAAGAGGCAGCGTACGGCCTGCGCGCCAAAGAGAACTGATGGTCTTATTTTTCTGTTTTTACAGGTAAGCTGGGTGGTTGATAATATAAACAGATGTTATAAAAGTGACAGACAGCAGTGGCGATTAATGATAAATGTCTTGTGTGTGGCGAATGTTAAGCTAAAGAGCTCATTTCCAAGTTGGTCCAGTTGTTAGCCTGTGCCGATCCAAGTGTTAGACTGTACCGAAACTCTGTGAGCTCGGTGCAGGTGTATTTTGGGGTTAAAGCCACAAGATATATATTTTGCACAATAAGAGGAAATGTGAATTGCTTTATGTTTAGTTCATGAAGAGTGAATGCTATAGAAATATGTTAAGAAAAACATTTATTTGAAAGAGATCTAGTTTATTAACCCTTTAAGACCTACCATAGAACCAAGTTCGCCAGAGCTTGTATTATATTTTTACATGCTGTGGAGCCATTTTTGGGAGCATTTCAAGTTACTATACATCAATACAACCATTATAGCCCAAACTTTAATAATATGTCTGCATTAGGTGCATAGTAATTACATAAATTGCAAAAAAGTGCAATAAACTACAAAAAAATTGAAAATCGTTTTTGTTTTTTTAACATATATTTCTAGTTAGAGAAATTTAAGAGGCTTATCCCTCAAAACTGTAAATACAAAAAAGTTACACAAACTAGTTTCCCACCACAGGAAATTTATTTTGAGTGTCTTCATAGTTTTATTTTTGAAATACACCAATTTTTATATACTGCAGGAAAAACGAAAATAAATATTATAGTGCAAATTTGCAAAATAACAGCATATGCATCAAAATAAACTATTTCCAGCAGTGCAATATGAGTCTTAAGCATCCCAGAAACGACACAGAAAGTCATAAAGTCAAACATAACTTTTTAAAACACATAACAAGTAAAACACAAGCTCATAAGGCCCCGATCGTAAAAAAACTACATTTCCGCAAAATGACGTCACTTCCGGTTTCGGGCAGGTCATGCGGTCATGTGATAGTTCGCGCTGATGGACGTAGGAAGTGTTACAAACAGCTGATGGATCGGCGAAGCGTGTTTCTGGAATATCATGTTTTTGTTGCTGCAAGTGATTTTTATGCAGTTTTTGCAAAGCTATATGTGGAAGGAAACTGTGACCTAGGACAAGCTGATGGCATAAGATGTAAGTACAACTCCTCCAGTTTCATATGCAAAAAAAATTATTGCGCTAGCTTACTTGGTTGCAGAGCTACCGGGATTTAAAAATAGTTACGCAAAACAGAGCGTGCCCGCTCCGATCGGCTGTAAAGGGTTAAATACAGTTAAGAAGACAGGTTCATAAATAGATTAAAACAGTAGTAAAAACAAGATAAAACTGTAATGAGAGTTCACTATGTTGTTCATGTGTATAGTAAAATGTATTTGTGTGATTTAACCAGTTTACAAAGGTGGTGCATGTGAATGTGAAACTGTATAAGTTACTTGTATAAAGTAATGTCAGCTACACTAGAAGAAGTAGTGCCAGTGGTGAAGAGGCAGCGTACGGCCTGCGCGCCAAAGAGAACTGATGGTCTTATTTTTCTGTTTTTACAGTTTTCTGTAAAAATAAATATGTTGCACGGGAGATGAGTTGGCCCATCATTTCAACAGTGTAACAGTAACAGTAGACCAATAAAATTGAAAAGTAGTATATATACGGTATATATTTTTACTGGTTGTTAAGAGACGTTGTAATGTTGTTTGTGCACTGTTCTGTAAAAAAACATAAGCAACGTAATTTGTGTGTTACTGATACGTACGTATACTTAAAGGTAGCCGTGTTACAGGCGCTGTTCGAGGAAAAAAAGCATTTGCAGTATGTATATTTGTATGTTACCATGTTTATGTTACCTTACGGATTAAATTAAATGTTAAAAACCCTCACGTGTAGTATTTCTGTGTAAATATCTCATATTACGAGTGAAACGCATACGGCTTAAAATCCAGTGCGGCCTGTACAAGTACAAAATTGATTTTCTTTCTAAGATTAGACCATGCAGCTTTTAATCAGGTGCGCTCTGTAGTCCGGGAATTACGGTACATGATTTGGCCTTGCAGACACTTGAAAGACCCCCAGTAGATTTTATATGAAGTGCAATTTCATTTAAAAACATGAGTGAAATGAACAAAATTAAGTTAGAAAAGAGCAGCATGTCGCATAAAGGCCTCATCCGCATAACTTTCACAGAAGGCAGCTCTAATGCTAATGTTACGCACGCTCTCTGAGGCTGGCCAAGGTTATGAATGACCCAGATATGAATCATAATTAAAGGAGTATTTCCTGAAATTATTTTCCTGTAACAAGGAGAAATGGGCGGAGTAATTCTAGTGCTGGTGTGCATGTGTGCATTGCCCTTGACTCCTGGCAGAAAAGATGAATGAACTGTAATTAGACTGATGCACAGATAATCGCTGTAGGAAAGGATGAAGAAGAAGAAGAAGAAGCAGAGAAAGAAAAGCCAAGGTCGACCAGCAGAGGCATAGAGCAGCTTACAAAAATTCACCTGAGGAAAAACAAAAACTTCAAGGGTCAAGATAAAGGTGTCCTAATGTGGAAGTACATTTTTCACAGTAAATGCAATTGTGATGTTCTTAAGGCTTCCAGAAACTACCACAGAAGAGACTCCTGAATATTTTATGCTGGACACCGATCTGATGCATCCTCAGTGATCTGTGTGTCCTCATGACCTGAAACCAGGGACCCAGTGTCATGAAACCACTGCTTCCTGGCTCTGCCGTGAATGAGTGAATAATAGTAACACAATGATTTGTGTGGATCCAAAACCTTCTCTGTCATCACACTGCAACCATGGTAATATCATGTGATCCAAAGGCTTAGGGCCGGTTTGTGATATAACATATGTATGATCAACATATGGCATGAATACTTTTGGAATACTATTCTTCTTTTGTGTGATACATTTTTAATTAAGAACTATATTTAGGACAAACTCTCTTAACTGCTCTCAGAGGCAGAAAAATTGAGCTTTCACTATTGAAGAAAAGCTGTTCAAAAATAAGGATGGAGAGAATAAATACCATCAGAGATCAATGGTTCTCAAAGACAAACTTGTTTGTTTCAAAGTTCTTTCTGCTAACATGCTAATGTTGCTAACACAGTGTAAACTCTAATGAAAATGTCAATTCATTTCTATTCAATTCAATTTTATTTATATAGCGCCAAATCACAACAAAAATTGCCTCGAGGCGCTTCATAGGTACAGAGAAAAACCCAACAATCATATGACCCCCTATGAGCAAGCACTTTGGCAACAGTGGGAAGGAAAAACCCCCGTTGCATTTGATTAATTTCTTCTTATGCTGTTTTTATAGTTTTATTGTTTTACATTGTTTTATTTACTGTTATATTGTTTTTATATTCCCATTTCCTGTGTTGTAAAGCACGTTGTGATTTTTATCTGTGAAAAGCGCTATATAAATAAATTTTACTTACTTACTTACTTACTTACTTACTTACTTACTTACTTACTTACTTACTTACCTTTTAACAGCAAGAAACCTCCGGCAGAACCAGGCTCAGGGAGGGGCGGCCATCTGCTGCGACCGGTTGGGGTGAGAGAAGGAAGACAGGATAAAAGACATGCTGTGGAAGAGAGACAGACATTAATAACATGCATGATTCAATGCAGAGAGGTCTATTAACACATACTGAGTGAGAAAGGTGACTGGAAAGGAAAAACTCAATGCAGCATGGGAATCCCCGGCAGCCTACACCTATTGCAGCATAACTAAGGGAAGATTCAGGGTCATCTGGTCCAGCCCTAACTATATGCTTTAGCAAAAAGGAAAGTTTTAAGCCTAATCTTGAAAGTAGAGATAGTGTCTGTCTCCTGAATCCAAACTGGAAGCTGGTTCCACAGAAGAGGGGCCTGAAAACTGAAGGCTCTCCCTCCCATTCTACTTTTAAATACTCTAGGAACAACAAGTAGGCCTGCAGAGCGAGAGCGAAGTGCTCTAATAGGGTGATATGGTACTACAAGGTCATTAAGATAAGATGGGGCCTGATTATTTAAGACCTTGAGGAGCAGGATTTTAAATTCAATTCTGGATTTAACAGGAAGCCAATGAAGGGAAGCCAAAACAGGAGAAATATGCTCTGTCTTTCTAGTCCCTGTCAGGACTCTTGCTGCAGCATTTTGGATTAACTGAAGGCTTTTCAGTGAGCTTTTTGGACATCCTGATAATAATGAATTACAGTAGTCCAGCCTGGAAGTAATAAATGCATGAACTAGTTTTTCAGCGTCACTCTGAGACAGGATATTTTTAACTTTAGAGATGTTGCGCAAATGGAAGAACGCAGTCTTACATATTTGTTTAATATGTGCGTTGAAGGACATGTCCTGGTCAAAAATGACTCCAAGGTTCCTCACAGCGTTACTGGAGGCCAAGGTAATGCCATCCAGGGTAAGAACCTGGTTAGATACCATATTTCTAAGATTTTCAGGGCCGAGTACAATAACCTCAGTTTTATCTGAATTAAGAAGCAGAAAGTTAGCGGCCATCCAGGTCTTTATGTCTTTAAGACATTCTTGCAGTTTAACTAATTGGTGTGTGTTATCTGGCTTCATGGATATATATATATATATATATATATATATATATATATATATATATATATATATATATATATCAGAACAAACAAAAGTCCTGCCTGTATAATGATGGTCCACCAACACGTTTGTCTTGTTATTATATTAGTTATTATAATAATCCCCCCTCATCTCAGCCGATTACTGAGTGTGGTAATGCTGCCTCGGGGACTAAAAGCAGGTACTTGGGAATTAATCACAAGAACTAATCTCATCAATGTAACACTAAATGGTCCTTCGGCACTTTATATTTGCACTTCTGCAACGGGTAATCCATTTAACTTGACCATGTTTGACAGAATGCTAAACCTGCAATCCTGCTGTCTTTAAAATGTCCCTGCTTCGAACCTTTGGGTTTGGGTTTAGTCCATCCAAATGAGCCATCTTACCCACCCAATCAGAAAAGAGCAGAGCAACTAGTGAAGAAGTCACACACAAACAGATAACCGTCTCTCACTCATGCAGATGTGTCCTTGTGTTCTTTATGAGTTTTCTTTGTACATTTAGCCTAGGTTCAGTGAGGTTTTGCTTCGATTTCACATGTGAACTGAACATGACAGAAACATCTGTGCTGTAAGATATGATTCATGCTCTATCTCATCACTAATATATTTAATGTAACAAAACATAAATTACTGATATGCTTTAGTGTTTTGGTCGGTAACAAAAAAGTGGTTAATTCTGTTACATCCGTCTCTGATTTTCCCTCATTTGCTCCTTTTCTCACTGGCTGCAGGGAGCTGAGAGAGGGCATTTATTATGTTTGCAGTGATATGTATGTTACAGTAGTCAGTTTTTAGCTTTAATATTCCTTTGTTCTCTGAACGAGCAGAACAAAAACATGAAAGCAAGCTCCATATATAATAAGAACCTTTATTCTTCCCCTGAAACATAAAAATATTTTATTGACACGTGAAGCGTGTCAGACGTTTATTTAAAACCTTACATGTGTTTCATATTTTACAGTATTTACTGACTTACAGCTGAATTAGTCAAGAATTTG
This sequence comes from Rhamphochromis sp. 'chilingali', assembly GCF_963969265.1. Classification (NCBI taxonomy): domain Eukaryota; kingdom Metazoa; phylum Chordata; class Actinopteri; order Cichliformes; family Cichlidae; genus Rhamphochromis; species Rhamphochromis sp. 'chilingali'. Next base: position 22,822,495 of record NC_137934.1, read on the forward strand.
GACAGGTTTCTTCACATTGAAAGCAAAGTTGTGTCTGTTGAGTCCTTCAGTAACTGTTCTGTTCTGGAGCCTGTAGAAACCTTCACAGAGATGCTTGTCATGCTTGTTTTACAAGAATTATCTGCTGATCAGAGATGCCAACAGGAACCAGTCAGTAGTTTCTCATCCAAGTTACCTACCTGTAATTTCTAGATCCCTATCCATAGGGTTTGGTTCTCCAAATCGATTTAGATTAGGCCTTCAAAATAAAAGTGTCACTAATGGAGTGTTGCTCCTGCATCTAGAGAAGCGATTCCTCTGGTGGGCTATGAAGGTACTGCAGCTGGGCCTCAGTATTACAGTTTTTCTCTATTGGTTTGGCTCATTTCTTGAAACAGAAATTACATTCTCAAAACTCTAAGATCATTTGGCAAAACACTCTTACAGTTTAGCACAACACTATAGCTCACCTGCAAAAGCTCATATCTCTTCCAAAACTGTCCACTCGGGCTTCAATCTAAATCCCTTTCTCATTTAAACAGTCAGTGTCTCCAAAATGGCAAAGATCCTTCTCAATAGCTTTGGCTCATTTCTCGACACAGATCGGACATTCTCATCATTCTTGGTGCTTTTGTCAAAATAAACCTGGATGGTTGATCACAACAACATGGTCCACCTGCAAAAGCTCATATCTCCCCTAAAACAGTTCAGTCATGTGTCAAAACTACATTTCTTTCTAATCTGAATAGTCAGTGCCCCCAAAATGCATCGTCCCTTTGGCATTATGTGAGTACTGCCATACAAAATGTTTAGATGTTTTGTCACTATGGCAGAGGACCAACAATATACAACAGAAAAGAGTAGCCTCCAAGGTTTGACATCACAGATTGCACTCACACTACCAAGGAAATTATAACCATTTGTTATTCACACACAAAGAAAATTTTATACATATGTAAAAAGAAAATGTACATTACACTAGTAAATTGTATGAACACAAAATCAAAAAACAAGGACTTATTCAGTGGTCGCTGTACTCATTCTCCCGCTCTTGTCCACTGTCTTCACCCTCCTGATTATTTACACGCTGTTGTCCGTCTGGTCCCCTGCATTGATCTCCTATAATGTCGTCACACGCTGCGTCCATAGCATGGAGCAGGGACGGCTGATCCTGAGCATGATTCTCATACACTCTCCACCTCCAAGCAGAGAAAAACTCCTCTATCGGATTGAGGAAAGGAGAGTAAGGTGGTAGGAATGACCATGACCATCCTTGGATGCGTTGCAAACCAGCCCCTAATGAGTGGGCTATGGTGGAAATTGACATTGTCCCACACAATTACATGAATGGGTAGGTGAGGCCCTATGAGACCTCTCTCATTTTCAGGGATAAAATCGGTATAAAGGCGATCCAAGAAGATGAGGAGCTTGTGTGTGTTGTATGGGCCAAGACTGGGGATGTGAGTGGCCACACCATTCTCAGAAATGGCAGCACACATAGTTATATTGCCCCCTCGCTGACCTGGGACATCCACTGTGGCCAGGTGGCCAATAATATTGCGGCCACGTCTTCGGCCCTTCCATACACTCAAGCATGAATCCATGTTCAGAGATCGGACTGGCTCTGGTCAAGCTCTATATATCTGTGTTTGGCAGCACACAATCATGGAACACACCTGTGTGTCACACTCCCACTTCGTTAGTCTAGTTTCACCTGACTGTCATTGACTGTCATCAATTTATCAAATATTCAAAGAAATTCATATATGGTATTCATGGTATTATGTTCTTGACCAATTTTGACAATTGAACAGACAGTTGTGCATGCGAGTACTTATACAATGAAATCATGCTGACATGTTTTGGAGAGAATGATCATTAGACTGAGAATCAACTAATCAGTTTAGATCTACAAGATCTATTCATTTGGAAAATGTGCTAAATGTGGGCTAACTGTATAACTGTAGGCTACTTGTACTTAATCATTTGCAAAGATGCACTGAGACAATTGAGACATGTACTTAGGCATTTGCCACTTGATAAAATGAATGAGAAATGCCATTCTGTTGTGAACATTTGCCAAGAGGTTTGGAGGTTTGTCCATGTTATTTTGAGAATGTAATTTCTGTTTCAAGAAATGAGCCAAACCAATGGAGAAAAACTGTAACAGACATTTCATTTGAAATATATATATAGTGAGAAATCTATACACGTGTATTCATTTAAATAAAAAGTTCATTAAAACTGAAAATAGGAGGTGGATACTTTGTGATATTACTCATAACTCTACATTTACTGCTCTTGAACTGACGTTTGTATCCCTGTGGTGGGTGAGTTACACATTGGCACCAAACACTTGACTGGGTAGCATCAGCAATTTATAGCCAACAGCCTAGCTTGTTTATGGTTTTTTGAATAATATTTTAAGAAATAAACTCTCTCTTGTATTTTGATTGAAGTGAAGATTTAAGATGAAATTTACAGTTTTTCTCAGTCGCTTTGGTGCGTTCCTCAGAACACCATTAACATTTGCACAGCAGTTAGTGCATTTCCCAAAACAATTAGTGCAAACTGCAAAACCTAGTGGATAGCCTGCAAAAGCACGTCACATGCACAGAATTGATTATCCATACCTCAAAAGCAAGTATCCATGTCAATGAAACTGTCAGTGCCATCAAAATGAAAAGTCTTGACACCATCTTTATGAACAAGATAGTCAAAGGGCATTGTCATGTTTCCACTATGACAGTTTATAATTTCAGTGTTTCCCATTGCAAAAACAATTGGTGACACCTGAAAATGCTGACGACAGCACTATGGCCTACCTGTACAGCCATCTGAAATGTGCAGTAAAGTCACTGTAGATGTTATGGGAGTCTTGGGAGTAACTGAGACACTGAATACGTACGTTTCACATTTCCATTGTGTAGAAGTGTTTGTAATCCTACAGAATTGTGCAAAAGAAAAATATGCTACAGTCACTTGTTCACTGTAGAATACATGTAAACATAAAATCACCCATTTGGTAGAGCTGTGCACTAATGTGAACAATAAACAGCACATGTAACAGTACAGTAAATCATTCTGGCACATCCAGACGTTCCTGTCTGTCTGGCCACATATTTTCATCTACATCACAACAGATGTTATCCCTCGCAATGCAGCGAGGAAAGTATCTCCTGGAGTGGCGAATCCATCCTCTGCAGGACCCTGCTGTGATGTCGTCACATGCTCCATCCATGGCTGCTAGCAGGGCCATTTGCTCATGTGGATGCCGGTCATAAACTTTCCACCTCCAGGCAGAGAAAAACTCCTCTATTGGATTAAGGAATGGGGAATATGGAGGGAGATATTCAACCAGAATTCTGTCATGTGCTGCAAACCACTCTCTGACCTGATGGGAGTGGTGAAAACGGACATTATCCCAGACAACAACATACTTGCTGAGTTGGCCTCCACCTCTCTCATTCTCAGGGACTAGGTCCCTGTAAAGAGTGTCTAAAAATGTCAGGAGATGTTGGGTATTGTATGGACCAAGAAGGGGGATATGGGTGAGGACGCCGTTGTCTGAGATGGCTGCACACATGGTAATATTCCCTCCGCGCTGACCGGGGACTTCAGTGGTTGCCCTCTGTCCAATGCGATTTCTTCCACGCCTTCTGCCTTTGGCCAGATTGAAACCTGCCTCATCAACATATATGAATGTGTGCAGTGTTTCCCTGGCTTCCAGCTCCAGTACACGCTTTAGAGAGAGACAGAAATGCAATGTCACAATATGCCTGTGTACAGCAACAAACAGTAATGCATGCATTTGGTAAAACACATTGTAGAGTATGTGCTGTGGAATTGCAAGTGTACTGCATGAAACTACGAAGTACTGTACAACAGTTTGCAGTGCAGAACATAGAAGACCAGCTTTACCTGCACATACTGGTGACGGATCTCCTTCACCCTGTCACTGTTTCGTTCAAATGGCACTTTATACAATTGCTTCATGTGGATTTCATTTTTCTTGAGTACTCTGTCAATTGTTGAAATTGAAACAGATTCAGTATTGCCAAATACCGTGTAATTCTCTATGACAGCGCTTTGTATTTCTCTCAGCTTTATTGCATTGTTTGCAATGACCATTGCACAAATGGCTTCTTCTTGCTGTGGGGTAAAAAGGGGCCCTCTTCCGCCTCCGCGAGGTTGTCTTACAATCCTATGTGGTGCAGAGTGAACTTTTTGTGAAATTGCAAATACAGTACAGTAACATGTGATGTGTCTGAGATGGCACAGTACAGTACAGTGTATTACTGTTTGCATACCTGTTTTCCCTACGGAATGTTTGAATGATTGAACTGACAGTAGTTCTTCCAATATTGGGTTGCACCCTTCGACCAGCCTCCTCCATGGTGAGGCCGTGATTGACAACATGGTCCACAATTGTAGCCCTTATTTCATTAGGAATCCGCCTATATCTGCCTCTTCTCCCTCTTCCCCTTCCCCTTCCTCCCCGCATCCTCACCCCTCTTCCACGGTGCTGACCTTCCATTATGTGTCACAGAAGTGTAGAAATGGTACACACTAGCTCCTGCGCAGTTTATATATGCTTGCCAATTGGGGATTCACAGGATTCATCCATAATTGACAGTGAACAAGTTGTTTGTCATTGGTTACAACTAAACTTTCACACGCCTCCTCATGAGTGACAGCTGTAATTCACCTGAGATCAATTGTTCAATTTCGGAGACATTTCCAGGAACAATGATACAGAAAGGTATAGGATTTGCTTGACAGATGGCCAATATTTGGCATGTGATAACTAGTTCAACAATTTTGTGTGTGATGACTCAAGCAATGGATGTATGACCATTAGTTTTATTGGGAACGACTATTCAGCATCCATAGGTATGATTACTTTTGACTGACATGACATAAGCAAATGGAAATGTCAGAAAGCAGCAGGGAAATGTATGGAAGCAACTGATTCATGTCCAAAATCATTTGCAGTTTGTTCAGAGAGAGGAGAAATTGCTACTATGATGTGCACAAATGACTGAGTGTTGTGGGGGTTGAACTAATAGTTATGAGAATTTCAATTCTGATCTGAGAAACGCACCAAAGTGACTGAGAAAAACTGTAAGTCGGCCGCAGGACTCTTGACCAGTGGCGGAGCGGGGTGGCTTACTGGGCTTAAACCCGGGTTGTTTTTGCAGAAGCCCGGGGTCTTTTGAAGTGTCATTTGTTTCATCGTTAGATGCCTGGCTGACAACTGTATAAAACAAAAACTACACACAATATTCAAAGCACATAGCGCACACTGTGGGAATTTACGACTGTGCGTAAATCCCCCCTAATATTGGTATGATCCGAGCTCAGGCACTAAGCAACTAAGCGAGTGGGCGGGGGGAGCTGCTGCCTGCGAGTTTGCTGTTGGAGAAGTGAAGACAAGCAGACGGAGGAGAACTGAAGTTTGAGCAGGTACCAAAGCAAATCATCCGTACTGTACAAATAATGTAAATATGACTGTGAATCACAAAAGATTGATATCAAATTGATCACTTGACCCATATTACGTTACTTGCTCTTCGAGTGAATCAACAAATGGCGAAATGAAAAGCCGAACAACAACAATGCTGTTTTTTCAGTCCTAGCTTACATGTGTGTTTATTTCGTATTTTCAGTTGTTACCTTCCACAGCTAAATAAAACGCTCTAAATCGGTTTCAGTTATGTACTGATATGCAAGAATGGACATAAGGAGCTTCTTTCAAAGAAAAAACTCAGGTAGATGTTATTTTATATATTATGCTTTGTATGTTGTTCAGTATATTTCTATGCAAAACAAGAGGAATTTCAATACACAGCAGTATATTCACAGTTTAAACCAGACATTTACATACACTTTAGGGAAAAACGTAAAAACATTTTTTTTTAACTGTACAACATCAATTTAGAGTAAACTTGTTTTGGATAAATAAATATTTAAATATCCTTTGAATTAGTTAAATGTCAGAATATAGAGAGACAGAGCTGTCTATTTTTTATCACTTTCATCAAATTTAGGAGCACATATACACTAAGTTTATTGTTAATTAATAAGAAAACTCCAGACAATTCCATTCTGAGCTGAAGAAGCTTCTGATAGGTTAGTAGAGTCCATGTGAGTAAATTGGTGGCACAGCTGTGGATGCATTTAAGGCAAAACACAGAGCCTGTTTCTTTGAAATGGGAAAATCAAGAGATGTCAACCAAAACACCAGGAAAAGAACTGTGGAGCTCCATAAGTGTGGCTCAGTATGAATACAATTTGGTGCCATTTGTAATTAAGAAATACAGATAGTTTCTCTCTTTACACTTAAAGTTAACAAATATGTTTTTTATATTTATCAATCTAAAAAAAATAAACATTTAGTCTGATTTGATGTTACAGTTAAAAAAGTGTTTTTATCTGAAGAGTGTGTAAATATCTGGTTTCAACTGTATATTTGATGATGTTGGTGTTTAGCTTGATTGTCGGCACAAAGAGGGAGAGAGAGAGGAACAGAGAGGGAACAAGAGCAGGTGAGACACACATGTTAGTCAAATGGTTTTTTGCCAAAACTCATCAGAACATGTATCTCGTACCTAGTGTTTCTTTTTAAGTTTGCTATTTTTCAAATTCTATATTTATTAAGTTATGCAGGCTTGTTTGCACAACAAGGCTAAATAATTATATAAACTTTTCTGAATCTAAATAGTGGACTTTGGTAGAATTAAAAAATAATTGTAGTGCAGGTCCATGATGATTTTGAGTGTTTTGATTCTGTCTTGGTTAAGTCCTAAAGAAGTCCTGTTTTAATTCCCGATCAGTTCTGGGTCTGGTTGAATTTGGGTTTAGTCCCTGTGTCTTGATACAGCCCTGATTTTGTTCTGCCTTGCTGCTTAACTAAAAAAAAGAGTTTAAGATATCCTGCATATGTGATATATATTTTTTCCTATATGAAGCTATTCTTTTTTGAAAAAACTGAAAGCACAGCCTAATAAATCTCTCATTCACCCCCAATCCCACATGCATACTAACCTTTAGGGCTAAGAGCCGGGTGTATAAAATGTCTGGCGCCGCCTCTGCTCTTGACGTTGGGAGTGGCTGGTCTGGAGAACTCTTTGTTAATCCCAAATCTTTGCAGCTTCTAGCAACTGCTAAACAACTTAACTGGGAACATTACTATTGCTTTGTGACCGGGGCTTACTTCTTGATATAGTTTCTTACTGTCTTTCCTCAGATTTCTTTTTTAGCTTGGTTCCTCTGCATACTTCCTGCATTTAGAGGGAAGTTTAAAATGCTATTTCCAGCATTTATACACTTCCCTCTATTGATTTGCAATTTGACTGCCACAAAACACTGGTTGGTGGTGGTGGTTCTCCCTTTGAGATGGTCCATTCTCTGGCAAAATGTATTTACTTCACTAAACATTATTCCGACATTTCCAGCATCAGCTTTTTTTATTGATTTCTTGTGTAGCCCTAAAACCACGCAGAACTCATATTTGGAAATGGAAGCAAAGCACTTGTGAGGATTGTGGCTACTAAACCTGCATCAACCCACTCCCACTTAACATGAGTTGGTTTCAATGGCACTTAATGTGGCGGGCACTCCATGTAAATATGCATAGAGAGTCAGAGTGGGTAGGTGGAGGGTAGAGGGCGGGTGAGCCTGCAGACATGCTGGCAGCTCTGCGAGACGTATCAAGCAAAAGCTGAGGCTGATGGAAATATTATTCACTTTGTCTGCCGGAGAAATGAAATAAAAGCTGAGTTTGAACTTTAGTTAATAATAGTGTGTCAAGCATTTCTGTGCCCGCCTCATTACTTACAGGGAGAATGTGAAAAAGCGATTCTTATATGTATACAGTCAGCACCCAGACACTGAATCCGAGCAGCATCTGCAACAATGTGATGTATAACACTAATAGTCACGCATTTGCTTAATTAATGAGTTTGCAGTCTTCATTGTGACCAATTACACTCAGTCTGTTTCCCTGTTCCTGCAAAGTTTTAGAAGCTATTTAATTTAAATTACTGTGCAGTGTAGCTCAAATGGCAACCGCGCTCTGTGCAGCCGTATAATAGATCCTCTGTCACGGCTGCCGGCAGGTCAGTTCCCTCCAACCTCCCATTCTTCTTCTCTTCCTCCCCACAGGAGGTGCATTGTTGGGTTCAGTCAGCACAAACCACAGCTTCCCTTTGATCCGGCTCTGACTTGCACAGATTGAGTGATTCTTTTTTTCTGTATGTTATCACAATCTCAGCCTGATTCTGCCCCGCTGGGGGCAGTGATGAACACACTGCAGCGGGCCACACAGTGATGCAACACCCTCTGCTCGATCGCTGATGAGCCACACACAGCTGACACCGCAGGAAGCCGACCAATCAGTGTGACCTTGGTAGCAGCCATCCTGCTGACTGATTGTGATTCTTATGAAAAAGTCAAGATGTCAAAGCATACTGAAACCTTTTTTTTCTTGGAGACAGTTATTGTTTTTCTGTGTCTACTCTGCTATCTACGGAAGTTTTCACACCTCTAAGTTCATTGACTCTGACCTGAATCAGATGATGAGTTTGTAAACTGAGGGGTTTTTTTTCTCTTTGCTTGTTTATTTTTATGCAGAGAAATCTCCAAGTGAGCCAAAACGCTTCAAGACAAACCACAGGACATCCACATTCACTCGGCTTATTGGTCACATGTGTGGGGCAGGAGCAACAACAGCAAATATCAGGATTTAAATACAGAGGTACAAAACGGATTAAATCAGCAGAAGTTTAGTCACAGAAACACAATTTTAATCAGTGAGAATAAACCAGTTTTAAAAAAAGAAACTAAATTAAACCTAAAATAAAATCATGATTAAACCCACAAAGTAAACTAGGACCTACCGCAGACTGCTAAAAGTGTCTAAACGTTTCACTTAAACACATACATTTTTCGTGACTGTTACACAGTATTTAAATCCACTGTATCCACCATCAGATATGAATGAAGCTCTCTGCTGCCCCTCTGGGAGTATACTCTGGAGTTGTTCCGCTATGATTTCACTGGAGCTCTTTTCTTTAATATGTTTGTGGGCTCAGATGGTTGTAGTGGTGCTGTGGGATTTCACTCAGTTTTAATGTGTTCCCAGGCCCCTGTGGTTGTAATATTGCTGTGGGGATTTGAAGCGGGCCTGTGATATTTTAAAGGATTATTGAGTTTTTCTGTGAGCAAATGGACTCAGCTTAAACTGATGTTCATTTAGCAGACCTTCAGAGAATTCAGTTGCTTTTATTTAGATCTGCACAGACAGATGGCTGATTAATAATTATCTAAACAAATCGATCCCTCCAATCAATATAGGAGGATCAGAGGCAGGTGGTTACTTAAGGTGGTTTAATAAGTGGCCTCCAGGGGCATTCTAAATTGCATGCTTCATATGTAAAAAAAAAACAAAAAAAAAACACGGATTCAGGTCATGCAGAAGTAAAAATTCATTCATATTTCAAAACAGAAAACCTGAGGTGAATCTACTTAAAATGACTGTATGACCAACACCATTGTGAATGTTTTCAAGGAAGTCGTGACCTTTATGCTTTTTAAACAGCTCCTTCAAAGAAAAAAAACAGCTTAATGACCACTTCCGTTCAGCCGCCGTCTTCAACACAACTCTGGTGATGAAAGCCCAATAAGACAGATTCAGTCTATCAGTTTGAGTAGGAATGAGGTCAAGCTGCCAGTCTGATAATATTATAATAGATTAACTCTTATGAACTTCTGTTTCAGTCTACATACACAGAACACAGAACATACACCCGTCTGTCTGAGAGTGACTGCAGTCAGACCGCAATCGTTTGGAGACAGGTTGCCTCTCAGACCTGGTATCAGGGAGCCTCAATCTCATTGTTTTGAAGGCCAACTACTCGCTGTCAGTCACTGAATGGCGTCCTATTTTTAAGAAGCTTTGTGTTACATCCAGTCACGGTGGTTGGCGCTTTTTCCTCTTAGAGTTGGAGTCTGCAGCTGTTACTGAAATGTACTGGTTTGCTCTGAGATGATTGGAAGGTCGCTTCTGAACAGGGCTAGCACATGAACAAGAATAAACCGATTCTTTGTAGGTCAAAGCACTCTATTCATGCATTTGCTTTAGCACTCCAACCTTTTCTTTTCTTCCCACCAGCCTCATTACCTTTTTAGAGTCAGATCCGGGTCTCTGCCTTTTTCTCTGGTGTTGTTTGCCTGCCTGGACCTTACCCTAACTGAACATTCCTTCAGTATTGCATGAACCATCTGTCTTTACCCTGTGATTTAATACTTACAAAATGTCATCATCTCCAGATAATATCATATGTTCTGTCATGTAGTCAGTATTCCTTAGTAAAATAAAACTTGTGAACATTTCTGGTGTCCTCTGCAGACTGCTGAAATGTGTTTAAAAAAATAAAAATTTCTGTACATATGTGTATGTACTTTAAGTGCAATTTAAAACCTTAATTAAATATGCCATGGTGTCATTTTAATTTATGTAGAAAACTGAAACTATATTTGATGTGAATGAGAATGTAAATGTAAGTATGCATTATGATGCTCTTCGATGTAGGAGGGTATTTTTCAGCGCTTCGTCAGGTGTCTTTTTTTCCCTTTAGACTGAGCAGCAGAAGCATGATATGAAAATGTCAGCTTGGAGGTTCAAACATCACTTATTGATGGCAGTCCAATCAACTAGAGATGGACCGATCCGATATTACGTATCGGTATCGGTCCGATACTGACCTAAATTACTGGATCGGATATCGGAGAAAAATAAAAAATGTAATCCGATCCATTAAATATCACGAAAGCACCTCACAAAACTTGCAACACGCCGTAACTCACCTCAGAACGTTAGCACGTCGGAGCAGTATGCATCACGTGATAGAGCGGCTGTGGCATGCAGGACCTGTCGGTGGTCTGGATAGCATGTGGAGCTTCGCTAGCAACCCGGCATTTCATCTCCGACAAAGTTATCCCCGAGAGAAGTAAAGCAAGTGTGTAAGTCCATCTCTGAATGTTTGTAAAGCATTCCTGCGTTAAGCTTAACAAACGATATATGGAGCGACTGCCTCTTCTTGCTGCTACTTCAATCATGAAACTGCTTAACGATCAGCTGATCGGCTTTTCTGTCGCCAGTCGTGTCTCTAGTTTGCTTTTGGCCCACTTTGCACCAGAAAGAGGAAACCAGCGGCTGAACAACAGCAGCACGTTTAAGCTTGATCAGCTGTTGTTAGAATGTATTTAATATTACTTTCTACTCGAGGATCTTTTTCTACGTAGCTGACGCTGGTAACTGTGCAGGGGCGGATCTAGCAAAGTTTAGCCAGGGGGGCCGATAGGGCATTAACAGGGAAAAGGGGGCACAAAGACATACTTTTCTTTCTTATTCTCATTTAAAATGTCTAGCTTTTAATAAATAATTATCTGACACCCAAAGTTTTAATTTGATGTAAAATGAATAGAAGTCAATTACTGTATATAGTAACTATTAAGTCTAATATACCCTAGTAAGCTATAGTACTTTTTCCTTTGGGAAGGTACCATCTGTGCAGTCTGCAATTTTGTTGAAGAAAGATGTTGAATCTATTTAATATTTCTTGAAAAATAATTGATTTCTGTGCATTTTTTTTCACACTGCATCAAATTAAGGTTGATTACGTCGATTAAGCATCATGAGGTGGCGCGTGAGGGGTGGTTCCCTATTTTTTATTTATTTATTTTTGTTGTTGCTGGGAGTTGGAACCCTATTAGTTAGGTTGCTTAATATTTATGCTAAGTACTCTTTAAAATACCAGAATAGGGAGGATGGTGTAGGTTTAAGTTTATTAGATTGATCAGTATTGCTGAACTATGAAATATTTTTTTTTTGCATACAGGTATAACAGAATAGCTTTAGTGTAGTTGTTGTTTTAAACTTGAGTATGAACTTATACAAAATGCAGCAAGATATTTAAAAAACAGTTTTGTTGATTAAAAAACACTATATCGGATTCATATCGGTATCGGCAGATATTCAAATTTATGATATCGGTATCGGTATCGGACATAAAAAAGTGGTATCGTGCCATCTCTACAATCAACATCCTGGCTGCAGCACAAAATCCCCCCACCCGCCCACCCCCCCTTTCTGGGCTGCATACCTGCATATGTGAGGTGAAGGCGTGATGAAACCCCAATAGAAATGATATCTCCTCCCAACAGTGAGCATGCTCTCTGCTCCATTTTAATGTGGTGAATCTGATTATAAAAGCCATATAAATCATAACAGGCTCCTTACTGCATGTTAACATGGAGGTCACATGTACAGTGAGCTCACTGATCACACAGATCATCCACAGTAGAAAAACTACCTGCCTAATATTATGTAGGTACCTCTCACTTGTATTGTCAAAGCATCTCTGGCTTGTCGATTCAAGGCCTCTGAACGTATTCTGAAGACAGCAAGTCATTTATTTGGGTTGGAATCATTTTTTCAGTAATTATCAAGTAATTGAAGTTTCTCACATGATGTCAGTCACACATGGCTAAAGAGTTGTCTCGCCCATTCAATGCAATCACTGGTTGCTTGGAAAAAAGCATATTCTGGTTGGCAATGACTCCTTAAGGTTTATGGGTGGTGGTGATGGTGATGTGGCACCAAAATCTTCCAAGTGGTTGTGTTTTTTTCCATGTTTGTCTCCAGATATGTTAACGTGCTCAGCGGTCATCCTTTCAGAGTTGTGCCTCATTGCTGCAGCCAGGATGTTTCGAGATGTGCCATTTTTAATTTTAAGGTGAATCTTCTCCATTTCGAGAAGCATCACACTTTTCACAGTTTGGTGTGGTCTATAACTTCTATTTAAACACCAAAAACAGAAATCTGCTGGCAAACTGGGGGTCAGTGACTGATCAGCAGGCCTCTGTGACTGGAGCCATAGCTATCAATTTTCCTGTGATTGCCAGCAACCTTCAGCAACTCATTTCTCCCTCATGACTCAGTAGTTTGTCGTTGATCAGTCCCTAGGCCTGAATAAGGTCGTCTGACTCAACCCGTATTCACGCGATCCTACATTGTCATCTTGATTGTCACATAAGCAAAATGTAGATAAGTTAATGTGTATTTGCAATTTATGCAAAAACACAATATAGCTGCCATTAAGCGCTTTTATAGTGACTTCAGCAAAGTTTAGGTATTTGCTATGAGTTAAAGTAACATCCAAAGAAATGTCAGGAACCTTCTTTCTGTATTTTATCCTGATGTTCTGTAAATGAAGCACTCAGCTAGCCACACGATGGAAAAGCAAACATGATCCTTCAGATCAGGGCACCTTCTTTAAATTATTTTTTATTTGTTTGGATCATTGACATACTGAGAACTCTCCACAAACTCTGACCCAAATGTGTAACCATCGCGATTTGGCTGATATTGCTCAGATCTTTAGGTTCAGCTTTTTTTCTTCCTCAGCACATAAACATAAGAAGTGACTTCTCACTTCCTTGCTAATGTTTCCCAACCCCCTGACAGGTATCACTGGAATGAGTCAATCAATGTTATTGATTTCACCTGCCAGTGATTTTAAACTGTGGCTGATAGCTGTGTACTGGCCACAAGGGAAGAAATCAGTAGCCATAGAAAAACAGAAGTCAAAGTGCTGTCATCAGGCTCACAAGAAGCATATTTATGATTATTTCTTTACCACATCATTGGTTAACATTTGCTGGCCCACAGTGAAACAGGCTGCACTAACCAGTCAAGTCTCCCCTGTGACTTATTAAATAAAGTTACTATTCAGCTTTCAAACTTCACTGTGAAAATGACGCCTGTGTTGTCTGGGTACAAAAATTAAGGTTTCTTTCATCTGGTCAGGTTAGAGTAAACCTAGAGTAAACCTTCAACACACAGTTTCAAAAAAACAACGTGTAGTAGAAACTAATGTGGACTATCCTTTAGTCATGTTTATGTAACTGTCATGAATCACTTATGTGGACTGTGTGGGTGGCCGTTGTGTTAACTGGACCTCTGCATGACTGACAGCTCAGCAGCACACGCTTGAACAGTCAAGAGTCAGTGTGTGTGTGTGTTGGCTTTCACAGGTTTTTGACAGACTGCTGAGTCTATTCCTGGATGATTAATACACCTGGAGAGAGAAATACACACACACACACACACACACACACATACAAACGTAAAAAAAAAATGGCCATATGGCCGTGTGTGTCAGGTATTGAGAAAAAAGATTTGTGTGTGTGCACATGTGTCAGTGTGTGTAGTTGTTGCTGAACTCTCTCATGTTGAACCTGATGTGAATTGACACATGAAAATACCCACAATCCCCTAGGACAGGTCTCTGAGCTCTGTACTGAGCCGATTACCCACTGCTGACACACACACACACACACACACACACACACACACACACACACACACACACAGAGATTTTATCACCTCCTTTCTGAAGAAATAAGAATGTTTTCTTGTTGGTCTGTCTGGTGAAAACAACAAACTGACAGTGTGGTCAGTGGAGGCCATGCCAGCAGGAGTGCGCACCCTAACACAAATACTTGTCTTTGAGAACGCAATCACACAATGAAGCACACAAAAGAAAAAAACATTATAAAAGTCGGAATCAATTGATCTGCTGTCATGCAAGTCTCTAAGCAGCCAACACGTTCTCACTCCCAACTCGTCAAACGTGTGACGCATGGTCAGGTCCCCTCTGCTGCACATATGGACGCGCAGGGTACCCCTCTGGCGTCGGGAATTGACGTGAAGGGTCCTCCGATTGAAGAGATTTTGTCGGTATATTTAGACATTTTCCAAATCACATTGTAACGACCTATACTGAACACAATAAATTATATAATGCAGGCAACTATCTGAGAGAAAAGTACTGCAGATAAAACTAATTACAGGCTGTTATTTGTGTATCGGTTCTTGCATTGACGGAGTGAGCGATGTATGCTGGGTAATGGCACAGCTAGCGATTGGGTGAATTTATTGCACCGGTTTTATAAACTGTTCTACAATCCTTTTGATATTTGGAAATCTGTCGATCATTCTGCTACAGCTGTAAGATATCTTCTCCAACTCCTCTGAATACATGCAGTCATTTTACCGTCTGCTTTGGCTAATCACGCTCTTACGTATTAAATTAAATTAAATGCCTAATAAAAAAGCTGTTCTTTTTTATTAGGCAAAAACATTTTCGGCAAAAAAACATTATGCAAAAACATTTTCGGTGCTGTTAAGGAATTCACAGCGACTCACTTGTTTATTTTTGAGAAAGTTTATTTTTTTATCATATCAGATGAGCGGCAGTGACGTCAACGTACTCGATCGTACCACAGGTAAGTGCGAATCTGAATCTGTAGATTTTTTAAAATTATTTTTCTTATTTAAAACCAAAAAGAAAAACCCGAAACAGTGAGCTCACAAAGCTGCTTTTAGCAGTTCCATGGGTTAAGATTAGCAATTTCGTGGAACAGCGAATGACTTAACATTTAATAGCATATATGTTACCACACCACATGTGCTGTAAGTTAGCTAAATTCATTTCTGTTAGCCAATCAAGTTAAGCTTATCATATATCATCATCCAGGGTACAGTGATAGAGAAGTGTGTGCTGACGTTTGCTGTTGTTGCCACTTTGTAAAGTTTGAGGGTTCTAATAAGGGTCAGTGTTGCCAGATTGGGTTGATGCTGAAATTGAAGATAGACGTTATCTATCAATCTAGCTCTCTCTTTATGGCTCTCTCTCTCTCTCTCTCTCTCTCTCTCTCTCTCTCGATTTTAAACTTAATAACAGCATTACATAATCATTAAATAGCAGACCGATCATCTATGCTGCAAATGAAATACAAATGGACACTAAACAGGGTTTATCTAAATCGTTACAATAGGGTTTAATGTATATATTTATTTATAAGGTGCTTCTGAATTCTGAATACTTTTTTTTTTCTAAACAGGTTCTTCATCAATCAGCCTATTATTGATTGATTCCTTCCTACATCTGCTTTTTGAAAAACTCCTAAAGGCACTTTTAAGAGCCACGTCAGTCTGTTTGTATCTGTTCTTACTGCTGTCCTTATTGGTCTGTCTCTCTGTTTCTATCCGCATTTCTGTCTCTTTAACTCTTCAGCTTTTTTCTTGTTGTCAGTGTGCTGGTTAACCTATAATTTGCCTTTTGTCTGTCTGCTGCCTTTTCTGTCTGTAATTATTCTTTGTTTCAACATGACACGCCCCAAATTCAGGCCCTGTACATTTTGCCAGACTCCCAATCAGGCAAGCAGAAGAACCTGCTATGTCTGCTTCGGAAGTCTGTCCAGCAAAAAGAAGCTAAAAGAAAAAGTAGAATCATTGGATAGCCAGTGGGCAGAAGTTGTCTTGAAAAACAGAAATGTTTGCCGGATAATTGATTCTGCCCGTATTGCAGTAAGTAAAAATTTTTTTGTTTCATATATTATCATTAAGTTGTTATAAGATGTTGCTGGCACATTAACACAGCTCATCATATGTGCTTTTGAGAACATGCAACAATATTTTATCTACATTTTGCTAAAGACAAACAATTACTTTACTGTAATACATCAGTGGTGGCTGTATGTATTCATATCAGTATGAATGTGTAAATGGCCTGTATTTGTATAGCGCTTTACTTAGTCCCTAAGGAACCCAAAGCACTTTACACTACATTCAGTCATCCACTCATTCACACACTGGTGATGGCAGCTACATTGTAGCCACAGCCACCCTGGGGCGCACTGACAGAGGCGAGGCTGCCAGACACTGGCGCCACCGGGCCCTCTGACCACCACCAGTAGGCAACGGGTGAAGTGTCTTGCCCAAGGACACAACGACCGAGACTGTCCAAGCCGGGGCTTGAACCGGCAACCTTCCGATTACAAAACGAACTGCCAACTCTTGAGCCACGATCGCTGTGTGTGAATGCTTAAATGGAAACTTCTAAGAAGCTGGTGTGAATATGGGTTAATATTGCATGTTGTATAAAGCACTTTTAGTGCTCCACGAGAAAACGCTATATAAGAGTCATTTCGTTTACCATTTAACAACAGGCTGTGTTTGACTAATTTGTGCCAACTATTTTTTTTATTAATTTCAGGTGCAGAAACTTGAGTCTATAGGCTACAAGCCCATTTTATTCATTGGCAAAAAAGACAAGAATTCACATAAGTGGGTAGCAGATGTTATTACCCATTTGGACCCCACTTCTACTACAAGAAATTTCCTGGAGAAGATGCAGAGGGCTTATGAATTTATACTGTCTAAGGGTAAGAGTGAAGTCTGTTGTATACTTTCAGTCCAGTTAATTAATGCTAATTTATATAGCAACTTTTCACAACAAGTCGTCTCAACTTGCTTTCACAATCAGAATACTTCATTAATCTTTAAGCAAATTGTGTAAGTATATTTTAAGGTCATTAAATAACCATTGAAGGATATGTTATCAAAGGCTTCGTTCACACTGCAGGTCTTAATGCTCAATTCAGATTTTTTTGTCTGCTCGTTCACACTACAAATAAAATGTGACAGAAAACGCGCTCTAGTGTGAACGCCCAAAGCGGCCGCATGCGCAAAAGAAGACGTCACACACATTGCGCTCTGTTTAGACCCAGACCAAACAGTATTTTTTGACTGATGGCCCTTATTATAAAGACTTGTTTGAGACTTTATGTTTCCCAATTTTGCTTTAAGTTATTTTGTTATTTACATATGGCCTAATAATGATCCTTATTGCTGTTTTAGAGAGGAGCGGTGCTTCAAAGGGTAGTTTCAGACTTCTGTCAGAATCTGCAAATAAAATGTTCACGTTTCTCCAACGTTGTCTTCCCAACAGTTTAGCTGGATGGCCAGGAAGCGTTCATGATGTCTTCTGTGGTGCTTCTCTGGCACTGATAATTGGCGTCTGTCTTGTGTCAGTGACGTGGAAGATCGATTTAATGTGAAAGGACCGTTCAAACAGCAGTCGCTTTCTAAAATATCAGCTATGTATCGGATTCAGTAACACATACGAACGTGACCCAAATTGGATTTGAAAATATCGGATTTGTGCCGTTCACACTGTCAGACCATGATCGGATATGGGTCGCAGAGGGTCAAAAAAATCGGATTTGCTGCGCTTTCGCCTGCAGTGTGAACGTAGCCAAAGTGTAGTTCCTGCTAAATATAAGGCCTTTTTTGAAAAATATTTTTATGAAAGTAAATATGTTTTATAGGAACCTCCACACCAGTGCACCCCAATACCCCCACAGAACAGCAGCTTGTGCAGTCCAAGAATGCCACCAAGGAGCATTGTGCCGACAAACAGACCCACATCAAAGAACACGCAGAGATCCCCAGTGAAGAACAGGCAGAGACCCTGATCAACAAGCAAGCAGAGAGCCTCGCCAAGGAGCAGCCTGAGATGACCACCCAGGAACATCAATCTTCTAGGCTCCTCGAGGAGCACCCAAAGAGCCTGTCAGACGAGCAGACAGAGACTGTTTTTGTTCTCAATCTTGTTCCTTTATCTCCTTCTTCTGTTCCATGCTCCCAGTCTTTCCAAAAAAAGAAGAGAGACAGAAGCACCTCACAAACAACCTCTCCCACCTCTCCACCACCTTTTAAACCCGCAGACCAGCCATCTCTGCAGTCTCTTCATCCACCTGCTAGCCACGCGATCTCCCAGTCCTTAAGTGAGGGTGGCCAACATGAAAATAAGAAGAGAAAGAGTAAGTATTGCTTTGCATGTTATGTCTTGAGATTTTTAAGTTTCTTACCCAAAAATGATACATATGTTGTCCTAGAGAACTAACAAACCATTGCAAAGTATTATTCACTAGTTATTTAGCTGCATTTTGGTGTACACTATAAAAAGACTATAATTAAATATGGTCAATCCCTTACTTTAGTTAAGAGGACTTTGTAATTCAACTTGATTGGATTGAGAAAACTAAAACGCACTTTTAGAGAACATTTTAGTTTCTCTCAACAAATAGTGTATGCATTTATATAAACAAGGTCTGGTGGCACTCAATTGCAAAATGAAGGGTGAATTTTTTTGTTAATTTGTTGGTCCTAAGTGAAACTAAGTTTTTACACAGAATTGATTCACAATTTATGGTATGTACTTTAAAAAAAAAACTCAACTGAGGTGGGTTCACTTTTTGACCCCAGAGGACAAATGGAGTATGGCAATCAGGAGGATATTACAGATTTTCACTTGTTGAGTGAAAACTCATATTTGATTTCTTGTGTATACAGAGTCTTATGTTTTTTTTAAATGTAATTTTTCATTTCTTAGGCTGTCGAAGATGTAGTAGGCAGAAGGTGTTCCAGTTTGAAGAAGTCACTGAGAGCAGGATAAATGAGGTAATACTTAAAATGTTTTAATTTGCTTTTCAGTAGACTTTTTACAGTAAGCCTATCTCAAGTTGTTTTCATCCATGCACTACAGCCATGAACTGTGCTACATGGGTAAATTCAAATGTACTTTTGAGATTAGTGAAGGGAAATGATTAATGGAATTACATTAAAAGATTGTATTGTATTTCATGTGTTTGTTCTTAAACAATTCTGCAAAATTAATCACAGACATTGAATACTGCTACATCTTGCTACAAAAACCTACATGGCTAACATACAAATGACTGTATATGAGGAAGGATCATATTTTTTTCTGTGTAAGCCTATATCCTCAGTTGTTCTTGTTGAATCAGGATCATAGAAAGCACAATTTATAGATCCTGATATATGCTGACCAGCCCTGTCTCACTATAAATAGTAGATAATCTATTTAGTATTTAGTATTTATTTATTTATTGTCATTGTCAAGAGCAATGAAATTGCGTTTGGGGCTTCCATACAACCCAAAAAAGAGAAGAAAATAATAAATACCCCTTAAAACCCAAGTGTACATATTTAACCCAGTGTGACTCCAATGCAATAAGACAATCCTTAGCAATAATGTTCGTAGAAATTCAGACAAAGACCTGAGAAACATGACAAAATACAACAATGCAACCCATTCAATATTATTGTACTGTGAGATATGATATCAGATATGATAGTTATCTATTTAAGAAAGAGGGGGGGGGGGGGGCAGGAGGGGGAAGAGAATAAAGATATGATGCACCAATGCAGACCAGTTCATTGCTATTAAGAAGTTGGATATGGTTATTGTCCGTGAGAGGGGGGCAGAGAGTTCAGGAGCCTCACAGCCTGTGGATACAGGCTGTTGGCCAGTCTGGATGTTCTGGCCTGTATAGACCTGTACCTTCTCCCTGAGGGCAGCAGATGGAAAAGGTGGCGCGCAGGGTGATGTTGGTCCCGCAGGATACTGTGCACCCTCCTCAGACAGCGAGTGGGGAAGATATTACTGATCTCTGGCAGACTTGTTCCAATAATTCTGCCAGCTTCTTTCACCACCCGCTGGAGTGCTTGCTGATCGGCCTTGGTGCAGCTGGGGAACCACACTAGAAATCCATACGTCAGAACGCTGCTGATGGCACAGTTGTAGAAGTTCAACATCAGAGATCTGGGAATGTGTGCGCTCCGCAGTCTCCTCAGGTAGTAGAGGCGCTGTTGGGCCTTCCGTACAACTGAGGTGATATGGTTGCCCCAGGACAGGTCCTCGGTCACAGTTACCCCCAAGAATTTAAAACTGCTCACCCTCTCCACCGCCTCACTGCCAATGAAGAGAGGCAGATGGTTGTTATGACCCCTCTTCCGGAAATCTACAATGATCTCCTTGGTCTTTTTGGTGTTTAAGACCAAGTTATTGTCGTGGCACCATGACTCTAGTTGTTGCACCTCTGTCCTATAGTTTGTCTCATCATTGTTGGATATAAGTCCGAGCACTGTAGTGTCATCTGCAAACTTAACAATGAGATTGGACGCGCAGGAGGAAATACAGTCATGGGTGAAGAGAGTGTATAGCAGAGGGCTCAGAACACACCCCTGAGGGGCACCGGTGTTGACCACAAGGGTGGAAGAGGTGTTCTTACCCACTCTGACACTCTGTCTACGGTTAGTGAGGAAGTCCACAATCCAGTTGCACAGAGAAGAGTTAAGTCCCAGTTGGTGGAGTTTGGGACGGAGTTTGTATGGCCGGATGGTATTAAAAGCCGAGCTGTAGTCTACAAAGAGGAGCCGTGCATAGGTGTTCCTGTGTTCCAAGTGCTTCAGTAATGTGTGCAGCACTGTGGCGATCGCATCCTCGGTTGACCGGTTCTCCCTGTATGCAAACTGGTGCGAGTCCAGGGATGGTGGAAAAGCAGCTCTGATGTGTTTAATGACCAGTCTCTCCAGGCATTTGGCGGGAATGGGGGTGAGTGCCACAGGTCTGAAATCGTTCAGACATGTGACATTTGACTGTTTTGGGATGGGAACGATGGTTGCTGCTTTGAAACAGGATGGTACCAGTGAACAGGACAACGAGGTGTTATATATAGAGGTGAAGACGTCCGCCAGGTCCGCAGCACAGTCTTTTAGCACCCGGCCCAGCACTCCATCCGGCCCGGCCGCCTTCCTGGTGTTAATGCTCCGGAACACACGCCTCAGCTCATGAGTGCTCAGGACCGGAGCAGGGTCGGTTGAGGGGAGAGGGGACAGGACAGGGTCGGTGTTCTCCCTGTCAAAACGGGCATAAAAGAGATTTAGATCCTCAGCCAGAGTAGAACTGTCGGCTGAGGGTGATGGTGTTCTTCTTTTGTAGTCCGTGATAGCCCTGATGCCCTCCCAGACCTGCCTTGGGTTTGTGTTGTTCTCAAACCTGGCCTCGATACGCCTCCTGTGCTGCTGCTTGGCAGTCTTGATGCCTCTTCTCAGGTTGGCCCTGGCAGCACTGTATGCCTCCTGGTCCCCGGATTTGAAAGCGTTGTTCCTTGTTCGAATAAGTTGTTGAACTCCGTGTGTCATCCAGGGTGGATTATTAGGGAACACACGGAATCGTTTCCAAGTTGTTACATTGTCCACACAGAAACAGATGTAGTCCAAGACAGTGGAGGTGTAACTGTCCAATGCGACACGATTGTCAGTGTCCTGCATGTGTAGTTTGAAGTGTTTAAATGGACACAATTCAAACAATTCATAATGGGATGATATTGATTATGTCAGTGTATGATGTATCAAGTACGTCAAACTTTCCGAAGAAAAGAACATAGCCAGAGTCAAAAACAGATAGACGCAGTTAACTAAACCTGTGATCAAAATAATTTTTTGTGAATGCCACAATTGGATACATGCTTTTCAAAATCCTATTATTATTTTTTTTATAAACAGAAATGCCTTACATACACATACCTACACATCTATCAAAGTGTGTTTACATGGGTCTGTGTGTGTCTCAGGTGTGCACACTGGATTACACACAAGCTTTATGAAGACACCTATCCATTAACCATGTTATTTAACGATTGCCTCTCTGATTCCTTCTGTCTAGGGGAACACAGAAGTAAAAGTGCGTTGGTTGCCTTGCTCTGTTTGGTAAGAAGCTCTTGATATTTCATTCTCTGAGAATGTTCTGTTTCCATCTATTACCTTTTTGGAGCACAAATGAAAATGGAAAACCAGGTGTTTTGTCACGTCTTACTTCTCGCTTTTTTCTTATCCTATCTCAATTATTTAATCAATTAAGGATTATTGCAAAGTTTTTTGCCATCTTTGTCGAATCATAAAATAACAAATTTAATAAGAAATATATTTGAAACTGTTCAGAAAACACACGTAGTGTCTCACTTAGATGCAAAAGTACTGGGAATAATTCCAGCTGGACTGTGCTGGGGCCATAAGAGCACTCACATTAATTGTAAGAAATATATAAAAGCTATCAGGATTTTGACAAAGTGGAGAGAATTTGTCCATGTCTTACACAGATTTATGTGTGCCAAAGGATAAATCGCCTAAGCAGTGGAGGGAGTATTCAGATTCTGAACTTTCCAAAGAAGTACTAATATCACACTGTGAAAGCTTTCAGTTGTTTTGCATACTGTATTTCTAGCATTACAATTGTGTGACAGCAATGAATCTCTACAAATTAAAGAGTAAACAACAGCCTTTATAATAATCCAAAAGAAACTAATTATCACATTTGAACAATTTTTATTTTCACTTCACAGAAAGGATATTATGAACTGTTCAACTGAAAAACAATAACTAAGTCTTTCATATGTGTCGAGTGTAACTGTACAGTAGTGTTTTGTTTGTAATCCATCTAAATTACAAATAGTGTAGCAGAAGTTGAAAATATCCATAAAAATGACAATTTGCATTTTGGTACAGTACTTAAGGAAATGTCTTTATCATGTTCCACCTCTGGTGTTAAACATAAAAAGCACGAAGTAATCCCCAACACGATATTAATGTTTTTGGTGTTGTTTCTTTCAATAATTATATTTTCCAGTGGGAAAATCTGGGATGACACGTGGGAGCCAGCCAGTGAATTTCAACACCACTTTGCCATGCCAGATGTGCCACCTCCTTCAGCCACTGAGGAAGTCTTTTTATGATGTTGTGATGTTTGTTTTTCTATGTTACAAACAAGTAAGATATAATGTCTGAAAACTGAAGTTGTGTACTGTCTACAAGGAACACTTTCAGAAATATGTGGAACCAAAGGTCCATACATCCAGATGTCACATTGATCTTCTCTGTTCACAGACTGGATATGTTCATTTTCAGCAGTTTGATTGTTTAGAAATGTTAGACAAATATTTATACTTGTTAAAATGCATTGTGTTACGTAAAAAAAGACTTTATATTATGTTGTTAACTACAATAGTAGTTCTGTGTTCTTAACTTGAATGTTTTTGTACAGCATTTATATTTGCTACATTCTTTAAAAAGTGAGTGTAAGCTGTTATAATTGTTACGGTGAATATGACCCACAGCTAGCAACTCAATCCATAAAACCCATCAGTCTGTTTCCCTTTGTTTCTCATATGAAGTTGTTATTGTAAACAGGTGTTCTGTTTAGTTTAAAGTATGAAGGCTGGTGAAATTGTACTGAGTACTGTCAATGAAAAGTAAAATAAAAAATCAAAGGTCTATTGAGATATGAGAACTTGTAGTACTGTTTGATGTTGAGACTGAAAGTTTCCATTACTAGTAGTATCAACTTTCATAATTTTCTTAGATGCTCAACATTGACTTGGCCTTGATCCACCTACACTGTTATATAACTTCATTCTCTATGCAAATATTATTTTTTCTGCTTTGCACATATAATGTATACATAGAACACAGAAAATGTCAAATTGCACTACCAGTAATCATTTCAAGTGTGATGTCCCCACAAATAATAAGCATGTTAGATTATGTACACATATTTTCAAATTAAAATCAACATTGAATGTGGCTTTGTCCCATTACCACTGACAACAATCTTTTGAGTATTTTAACTACATTGATTATTAGAGGTTTAAGTCAACCCTCTGAGCTCTAACAGCACTTAACCCTGTATATTGGGACTATGTCGTTTTTGGCTTTAGAATATTACTAACAAATATTGGCCGTCATAGGAGAAAGAGAATTAAGCTGTTTCTGTAGAGAGATACGACCTGAACTACTATTTAGGGTTAGGGGCCAGTACAATAGCAAAACTGCTTAAAGAGATTGGAGCCAGAGGACAGGTGCTGCTGCAGGTTATAAGAAAATTAGCTAACACTGCTGAGTGGGCCAATCACTGGCTGTGGTTAAAGAGGGCTGAGATCACTTGGGCAGTCAGCTATCCGCAACACACATGCCCAGAATTGATCAAACTGTGGTGGAGCTACCTAAGCAGGGGGCATCAAAAGGGTAGAAAACATAACACTATAATTTGTACTGTGATAGACCTGAAGCCTTGTTGACTGATACAGCTGTTTCAGGGCTCCTGGGGCTGTGCAGTTAACCTCATGGTAGTGAAACATAAGGCAGGAATGAAAAAACGTTTTGCTTCTACCCTCAGCTCTTTTTCCTGTTTGTGGGAGGCAGTGGAGATGTAGAGGGTACAGCCCGATCTGGGCGCGGAGGTATGGGATGCCAGATCACATGCCCCAGTTCCGGCTCTCCTCTCTCCTATGTTATCTCTTTTCTCTTTCACCTTTTCTATCTCTTTAAGAAGTGAGGCTCTTTAAGCACTAAAGACCTAAATAGTACTTATCGTTTTGCAGTGAAGTGATAGAAGAAAATAAATTGTAGAAAACTAAATAGGAAAAAGTAGAAGAGAAATAGCAATTTCACATCAACCAGTGACACACCCCGGGGCCTGATCAACCCTGGCAGGGCCTCCATTTATGAGGGTGTCTACTGGTAAGGGCCAAAACACCCAATGAATCCAAGGCCCACTACTGATGATGTGTCACAATATTTTTATATTATAATCTGGATTTGGTCTTTAATCCCTAAACCTAACCAAGAACTTTAAAAGAAACTAAAAAATGGCAAATATCTTTTGATAAAAGACCAAAAGACACTGTGAAGTTGATGCACACAACGATTTGTCCTCCTGATGAAGTTTCAGGACTGCCTTTCTCCATAGTGGCCATCCATCTATTCCTTTTGTGGAATAAATGTATGTGCTGTATGTGTCACAAATACCTAAATTTGATCTGGTGTGGGCTATAGTATTGAAAGGGTTGCATAATAAGAAATTGTTTTTGTTTGTGAAATAGATTTCTACGTTCTTTTTCACAAATTACTTACATGATTGGCAGTCATTGATAGGTTTGTAGCTTGAACCCATCCGCTGGAACGTTGAAGACAATATAATTACACTGCAAAGCAAGACACAAGTAGGCAAAGTTCTTCATGTTACTCGTGCACGGGAGAGACCGGACAGAGTGCCGTTCCTTCACTTGACCCCAGTTGCTCTCGTCCGTTCTCCCGTACCACTGCCCTTTTATTGAGGTTACATGAATATGCATAGGTTCATTAACATATGACGTCTACATACACACAAAGAGTACCTTGCCTGTGTGTGTGTGTGTGTGTGTGTGTGTGTGTGTGTGTGTGTGTGTGTGTGTGTGTGTGTGTGTGTGTGTGTGTGTGGACTGCTGATCAAAGGGTCAAACATCCTTGGTCAGGAAGAGGGTAGCCTCCCCCTCACCCTAGATGGTTCATCCTAGATAACACAGTAAGGAAGTCCAGCAGTTCATTTATACACAAAAGCACTTAGACTAGAACAGACGTAGCTACGTTAATCCTACCATAAAACAATTAAGCAAGGTACGAACTTCCCCATGCTCCCAGGATGTAGGTGTGCATTCTAGTGTGGAATGCACACCAAGCCTCTGTAGCCTGTTAAAGATCACACAACCTATCACTACACAATTGATTATACACCTCTAAGCATCTATGGTTAAATATTTCTAAGCATAAATGACAATCAACAATACAAACTCTAACAGTCATTTTCAGTTTTTACATATCAAGTCTACAGTCATAACTATATTAAACAGAAATGTGTTTTATGACTTTGTCATGGAAATATAAATGTTGCTAAATTTTAACTGTGGTGACAAAATGATCCATTGAAACTGCATGAAAACATCAAACTGACAGTTATTTTTCAACTTTATTTGATTGTGGTCATTGGTAATATAAAAACAAATAAACTACAGTGATACAGACAACTTAAGGAAATTTGGTGGGGGTAAAATGACAATGATGTTGGTCCACCCTAAGACACTGTAGGCTTAGTAACCACTGGATCAATTAATACTCTAAATTTAAAAAAAAATATGGTTGAGCACATCGCTGTACAACTGGAACTAAACAAAAAAAGTTATATATCCAAAAGTTAATTTGTGGATCAGGGTTGTTGTGACAGAATCAGCTGAACTGCCTACTGTACTGTAGTATGATTATTTTAAAAATAAGCACAAGTACTAGTAATGCACTCAAACATTATTGATACTGCTGATATGAATGATACATACCATGAAAATATCCTTAACATGTACATCAAAATACTCAAGAATGAAAACTCTCACCTGTGACAAGCATACTTGAAATTTGCTTACAAAGTTCTATCAATCACATTTCAATATGTCTTGTAAATTCTGTGAGCCAAAAATATATTACAGTAACTTAACATGACAAAAATGTAAAAAGTACAAAATCTCCCTCTGATACATAACAGTGTACTATTATGTATTACCAAAATGCATGTTTAAAAACAGTATAACAGGGTAGTTTTTAGCTCTACGAATGACATTAAATAAAAATGTGCCAGCTGTCTTTGTAAAAAACTATATGCATTGATGTGATGAAGTCTTGGGAATGCACTGTCAATGACTGGTCTATGGCCAACTTGAAAAAATTGGGGCCCCCAGCATTAAACCTGCAAGGTAGGAAGTTGATATAACTTTGAGGACAAACTGATATATTACAGATATTTATTACCGACTTTAATCAGAAAATTCAGAGTCACTGTAAAAGTCATCGTCGGAAGTATGATCAAGGTTAATGTTCTTTGCTCCTGACAAAACTTGCATGTAACACTGTCTTGCGTGCAGCTTGTTTTGTTTCACATTCTGTCGTTTTCTGAGGATGATGCTCTGTAGACCTCTCAAACCCTCCTCACTTAGGCCACAATGCGAACCTTAAAAATAGAACATATAATTTAGTCTGCTTTAATGCCTTAAGAAACAGTCAGTGTTTTGTATGCATTACTTAAATACATACTTTTAAATATCTCACTGGAAAACAGGCCGGACAGCTCTTTCAGGATATCATCATATTTTGAAAGAGATTTCCAGTGATGGTCCATCTCTGTAACAAGAATCTTCTTTTCCTTCTTATTGCCATGATGATATCGAATGCCCTTCTCTTTGTTGTAAGGCTGACAGAGTCTGAAATGCATTTATAACAAAGTTATAAATCAATTCACAAAGAACGTCTGAAGTCATAAATGATTTTAGGTCAACACCTGAAGCTTAGGGTTTCATTATATGTCAGATATGCTGAAAGTAGACAACATATATGTACAACTACCGCTGTGTGCCCGCTGCCACGGCCAGCTTGTGTCACCAGACAGAATTTCTTCCAAGCACAGAGTTTCTTTGTCTGGAAACATTCTGTTGTATTTTTCCACAGCAGAAGTCAAGATTCCTTTCTCTTCTCTGATCTTGCGACGAATCTTGGCACGGGCTTTATTTCCATCGGTGTCTTTGTACAGACGCTAGGATCGTCTCTTTATGCTCGCTACGAGCACTTCGATTCTGCTCACCAAGGGATCAATATCACTTGTGCTTGTTGTTGCTGCTTAGAAGAAATAACACAGCTACACTTACATAAAGTCATTGTACAATTGCATCACATTTTTGAATCAGTTTTTGCTCACCTTCTGCCCAATCCTTTACATCACTGACCCATTCATCCAGTTGACTGTCAGTCACTGCTAATTGGACTTTTAAGGACTCCAGGTTCTGAAGCTGGGTTAGAAGAGCTTTTGTGGCCTACATTGTCAATTTGATATTAAAAAACAAACAAACAAACAAAAAACACTAAACACATGTTTACTCCAAATAATAAGAACACAGAGGAGTAATCATCTAAAAATAAAGTAACAATATCATTACCTTCTGATATCGATGGGTCAGAGAGGTGGCCAACTGGTCTAGCTTTTGTTGATTCCAGCGCATGGCCATAAGAGTTAGCATGTCACTCCATCCTGCAAACACAGAAAACGTAGTGTTACCACTTTCATCATAATTACACACTTAAAATCTAACTAGTGCAGGATTTGCCTTCTCACCTGCTTTGGACATATGTTTTGTGGTAACTGCAATCCTTGACAAAAAGGCATTACATTGCTCTACCTCCTCCCCTAGAGTCAAACCAGCCCCATCTTGATATGCTCCACTCCATTTCACCTGGAAAAAAAAAACACACACACACACACACACACACACAGATGCACATACACACACACAGATAAAATACAAATTACACAAAATGTTGATGTGCAATTGTTCAGATAAAGTCATTAAAGTCAGAATTTCATACCTCACATTTGAAATCGTGGGCTTTAGCATGAAAGACTGAAAGAAATGGCTTCATGCTAAGAAGGTGCTGGAGCTCTGGACAGCTTTTTGTTACTCTTTCAAGATATGGCCAATACTTGCAGGTAACATCCATACAAAAAAAAGTGATATGTCTATTGGCCAGCTTTTGTTGCAGGTACAAGGGATAAGCAAAAATTTCACCCCTGTACATATTTAGAGCACGGAGCAGCACTCCATGCCTACACACTGCAAGCTCCAGTCCCTCCTCATCCACCTTGCTGCTGGATCTTTGGGAGGTCTCTCTGGCTGCTGACCACTCCCCTCCACAAACACCTCGTCCGGAGACCTAAAATGCATTAAATAGCTGGTGACAATGTCTTTTCACAATCTCTTCAACAGAGTGTTAAAGGTTAACATAATTATGTCTATGTAATTAGAGCGTTCAATCTTACATGTCTGGATGTGCTGTGTATGTAGTCCACAAATCTTCCCACATCTTCATCCTTTGCTATGAAGGCGTCTTCAAAGATGCCCAGTTCCTCAGATCTGAACAAAATAGCAATACAGTATACTTTATGGTGTCATACAAAGTAAGTCCAAAGTTAATTGGTGCACCTTATAGTCACATTGTCTGAAACAAACGTTGGTATTACACATATTTTGCTGTACCTGGCTGCATTCTTGAAACGGTAATGCTTGCGGTTTCCATCCACTGAAATTGCAAGCATGTCTGGGGCACATGCATGACATGTGAAGGGATCCTCCTTTAAAATCTTGTCTAATTCATATCTCACGGCTTCCCACTCAAAGAAACTTTTCTTAAAGCCATCTGCAGAGATCTTTCCCGTCTGGTTTAAAATGAAAGACATAAACAGAAAACAACTACGCTACAAGTGACTTTTAAATCCTGAATAACACAGAAGAACCATACTGTAAAGGATGCATAAACTAAAATGCTCACACGGCCAAAGTGGAGAGTTCGTTGATCAAGCATTTTTAAAAATGCTTTGCAGGAGAGTCCGGGTGATGCCATCTTCATTTCTTCAAATGTGAAGAAGACATCTGTTGCGTACAAAGTAGAAAAGTGAAGGGTAGCGGGCCAGTAATCACTTAGATTTAGGTCATCTACTCCAGCAGTCCAAGAAGCTTCACATGTCTCACACCTCAGCTCTGGCATGCTGAGATTGTAACGTCCTAGAAAAGTGAAAAACTCATGACTCCAGAGTAAAAGTTTATTATCTTTGGGTTAGGTCTTCTTTTTGTCTCAGAATATACTGCAACAATGCTTGTGAGGGTTTAGTTTTAGGTGAATTATTTACAGATGGTTGTCAGTCAGGACAAAATGAAGTTCTTCTTACCATTCATTGTGACCACAGCAACAACCTTTCCTGGTCTGACCCTCAAACACTCTGGTGGACAGCCGCAGATTGTGACTGGGCTCTCCACAGGTACAAGTCGTGCTAAAGAAGTCAACATGTATGCGTAACATATGATTTAAATAAGTTTATTAACTATGAAGTAAAACGTTGAAATGTGACTAAGATATGGTAGGACCAACTGAGCCTTACTTGAAACAATAAAAAAAAAAAACTTAACAGCTCAAAGCTAACAGTGTAGTTGAGAGCTGAGGAAGCATCAACTTTTTTAAAAAATGAGATAGAGAGAGAGAGCGTAAGGGAAATGTATAAACAGTAAACACAATAAGTTTAGTCACAGAACTTACCATCATGGCAAAGGGTCTTATTTACAATGTAAGTTGTTGGAGGCAATGGCTGGAAGAATCCGGCAGTCATGGCACGTCTATTGTGAAGGACATATCTGGTGTGCGTGATGACATCACATTTATCACAAAAAAGGGGGCGTGGTAGACAGTCACGACAACGAAGCACAGCTGGATTGCTCCCACATTGTTGGCATATATGTTCCGACACACTTTCTTGAGCTGCCATGGTATTCACCAGATGGGGTCTTTTGGCCCTCCAACTCTCTGAAAAAAGAGTTTTTCTTGTGCTCCAGTTCAAGGAAGCCAAAAGAGGAGCTTTTGGTGGTGGTGCTTCATGGTGATCGTCTGAAGAATCATTCAGTGAGCTCTGGAGTTCTTGTAGAAAGCGCTCTGTTAAAAAAAACAAATACATTTTCTATTAAAATTGATTAAATTATAAAAGTGTAATGGACAGAGTAGCTATGAGAGTAAAGCTTGATGGCTATAAATATGCTAGCAATTGCTGCAAACACATGAACATACTGCTTTGATCTAGTGAAGACACAGTGGAGTACATACCAACAGTCTCTGGGGCAAATGCCACCTCACAGTGACTGTTATTAGTGGTAGAATTGGTCTTCTGACTGTGGGCAGCTGTATAAAACATCAACAGTATATCAAAAACACAAATCAAATCCACATTTATAACACAGAAACAATTTAGAATCACCAATTAGCCAAACTCCACATCTCAGGACTGTGGGAGTAAACCAGGTAACCTGCGAGCAGAGAAACAAGGGAAGAACACGCAAACTCTACACGCAAAGACCCTGGTCTGATAGTGGAATTGAAATCAGGACATTTTTTGATGTGCCACTGTGCTGCCAAGTACCAATATCTTTTACCAAAATCCTTGTGAGGAGGTAACTGTCAGCCACATTTTGTTACTGGACTAACATAACGTAATGAATGCCATACTTGCTAGGGGGGGATCATTCAGTTTTAAGAGATAATTCTGTGGTTTATTTAATGTCCTTTTGTGTCAAAACAAACAAATTACTTTCCTGTTTGTCTTTACAAATATTTAAATTAATTAATACGTTAAATTTATGGTTTTGTGTCCATACAATCTATATCTTCAAATTATCTTGTATGAAAGAGTACTGACCCTTATGTAATTGACTCCGGATTGATCTTGGCCTCGCATAGAGTTGGTTTCCATCTTTGTCTCTTTTTTTCCATTTTACTGTTAGTTCAGGTGGCTTCACAGGTACAGGAGCTACCTCTTGCTTCAGCTCACCAAGCATGTCATCGAGGTGTTGGAGCTCATCAATTTGTTCCTGCTGATCAGTCAGATTATCTAGGATCCTTAAAGGATCTTGAATTTCGGAGTCACTCATGGCAGAAAGAAGAACAAACAAACAAACAAACAAACACACAAACAAACACACAAACAAACACGCACGCACACACACACACACACACACACACACACACACACACACACACACACACACACACACACAGAATAATCAAACAAGACAGAGACCAACAGAGCGAGGCAGAAACAGAGAGACAGACCAATAAGGACAGCAGTAAGAACAGATACAAACAGACTGACGTGGCTCTTAAAAGTGCCTTTAGGAGTTTTTCAAAAAGCAGATGTAGGAAGGAATCAATCAATAATAGGCTGATTGATGAAGAACCTGTTTAGAAAAAAAAAAGTATTCAGAATTCAGAAGCACCTTATAAATAAATATATACATTAAACCCTATTGTAACGATTTAGATAAACCCTGTTTAGTGTCCATTTGTATTTCATTTGCAGCATAGATGATCGGTCTGCTATTTAATGATTATGTAATGCTGTTATTAAGTTTAAAATCGAGAGAGAGAGAGAGAGAGAGAGAGAGAGAGAGAGAGAGCCATAAAGAGAGAGCTAGATTGATAGATAACGTCTATCTTCAATTTCAGCATCAACCCAATCTGGCAACACTGACCCTTATTAGAACCCTCAAACTTTACAAAGTGGCAACAACAGCAAACGTCAGCACACACTTCTCTATCACTGTACCCTGGATGATGATATATGATAAGCTTAACTTGATTGGCTAACAGAAATGAATTTAGCTAACTTACAGCACATGTGGTGTGGTAACATATATGCTATTAAATGTTAAGTCATTCGCTGTTCCACGAAATTGCTAATCTTAACCCATGGAACTGCTAAAAGCAGCTTTGTGAGCTCACTGTTTCGGGTTTTTCTTTTTGGTTTTAAATAAGAAAAATAATTTTAAAAAATCTACAGATTCAGATTCGCACTTACCTGTGGTACGATCGAGTACGTTGACGTCACTGCCGCTCATCTGATATGATAAAAAAATAAACTTTCTCAAAAATAAACAAGTGAGTCGCTGTGAATTCCTTAACAGCACCGAAAATGTTTTTGCATACTGCTTTTTTGCCGAAAATGTTTTTGCCTAATAAAAAAGAACAACGATCGAGTACGTTGACGTCACTGCCGCTCATCTGATATGATAAAAAAATAAACTTTCTCAAAAATAAACAAGTGAGTCGCTGTGAATTCCTTAACAGCACCGAAAATGTTTTTGCATAATGTTTTTTTGCCAAAAATGTTTTTGCATAATGTTTTTTTGCCGAAAATGTTTTTGCCTAATAAAAAAGAACAGCTTTTTTATTAGGCATTTAATTTAATTTAATACGTAAGAGCGTGATTAGCCAAAGCAGACGGTAAAATGACTGCATGTATTCAGAGGAGTTGGAGAAGATATCTTACAGCTGTAGCAGAATGATCGACAGATTTCCAAATATCAAAAGGATTGTAGAACAGTTTATAAAACCGGTGCAATAAATTCACCCAATCGCTAGCTGTGCCATTACCCAGCATACATCGCTCACTCCGTCAATGCAAGAACCGATACACAAATAACAGCCTGTAATTAGTTTTATCTGCAGTACTTTTCTCTCAGATAGTTGCCTGCATTATATAATTTATTGTGTTCAGTATAGGTCGTTACAATGTGATTTGGAAAATGTCTAAATATACCGACAAAATCTCTTCAATCGGAGGACCCTTCACGTCAATTCCCGACGCCAGAGGGGTACCCTGCGCGTCCATATGTGCAGCAGAGGGGGCCTGACCATGCGTCACACGTTTGACGAGTTGGGAGTGAGAACGTGTTTGAAGCAGCAAGTGGCGACTGGCGACCTGCAGGGCTGAAACAGAAATGCCACATTTCGCAGTTCCTCTAACAGCCACTTGAGGGTTGGCTGTAATCTCACTTTCTGTTCAATGCCTATTTAATTTGACCATTTTCAAATTAAATATTCCTTAAATGTGAACCAAGTCATTGAAGTCACCACAAATGAATAACACTGATTGACAGATGAGGGTGTTGTCAATATTATATGGGTTTTCCTAGCCCAGAATGTCCACTGGTGAACAAACGTCTGCTTGATTCACAACAACCAAACTGTGCAGTCTTGATTGAGAAGAGCATTTTGTTTAGACCAAATGCATTAAGAAAAGTTCCACACCAGGACTGAAACAGCTAGTGCCACACTGTAAGTTGTTAAGCCTGAACAACATCATTTCATTTCATTTATTTATTTATTTCACACTTGGTACAACAGATCAAACAAACCAACCACACTTTCTATCAATAAAGCACTACAACCATGTGTGAAAAGGAGTAGGAAGAAGAAAATATTCTTATTAAACCCTGCCCCCTATCTACAATCCAACTTATATTACAAGTGGGCACCAAAAATCAGGGACAAACTAATATTAACATTTCTCTCCGGTCCTAACCCAAACCAAACAACAAATTTACAATCGGAATATACCACTCCACATAGTAACAAGGAGAAAAATTAAATTAAATAAATAAAACAAAAAATTATAAAGGATCCTTTTTCAATGAACTCCAATTTCATTCGCATTCTTCATATTGAGTTATCGTTTTAAGCATGTAACACTTTTTAAAACAATGTAAACTTATACAATTCTTTAAATTATAACGAAGAGAGTTCTACAGTCGTATATACCCCTAACCGTTGTACTCATTAATCTTTGTGTTGTCCTAGCTAACTGATGCTTAAAATAAAATTTCCTTCTACTATCTTCTCCCCCTGAATACATTAAAAATACTCTTTGTAACTTAAAGGGCAAAATATTATTTTTAGCCTTAAAGAGTTTAATTTCTATTGTTTGTCCACTCAAGGTTTATGGGGATTTTAATAAGTATTTAGTTAAATTACTTATTTAGTAATTAAGTTACTTTTTAGACACAGTAATTATATAAGTATTTTAAATACAATATTGATTAAGTAATTAGTAATAGTAATTAATTACTTTTTTAAAGTAACTTACCCAACACTGCGTGGTGCACAGCGTGACGTGAAAAAAGGCACATACCTTTGACGTTGCGTGATGAACTCTGTATTCCTTGTCCACATGTAAACGCAAAAAAGGAGTTTTAAAAAAATCTCTGTTTTCGGTGATTCGAAACGGCGTTTACATGTGGACGAAACAGCTGCGTTTTCAAAAATACCCTTGTAGGTGTGGACGTAGCGTAAAAGAGTAGTTTATTTTATTACTACCTGTAATTTATTGCAGTTTACTTGTATTTGCTTAATTGTTTACTAAATGTTTGAGGTGTGAAATAAACTGCAATGGAGCAAAATATGGGTGTGTGCGCGTAGGGGAGGGGGGGGGGAGACATTTTTCTTGTAAAACAAAGGGGGGGCCTAGCAAAAAAAGTTTGGGAACCACTGATCTAAGACATCTGTTCAGATTTTTTGCTTTTCTTTCTTATTAAGTTGTTAAAAAAAGTAAAAGTCTAAAGTGGGATTGTCAAACTCCAGTCCTCTAGGGTGGGTTTCCTGAAACCTTTCAATGTGTCCCTGCTGCAACACACCTGAGTTACATTAGTAGACTCTATAGAATTTGACTGCATGTTGAGGTGGCAACCCCCAACCCTGCCGAAGTAAATTTAAATAAATGTAAGTTTTTGAAAAAATGTACTTCTAAAGGTATTCTTATTGAACCATGTTCATTCACTTATGAGCTGCTGCAGTGCGAATCAAATGGCTGAATTGCCCCCTCAGCATGCAGTCAAGTTCTTTAGAGTGTTGCTAATGACATCATTTTATTCATGTGTTTTGCAGCAGGGACACGTGTTAAAGAGGACTGGAGTTTGACACCTGTGGTCTAAAAGAAATGTAGAGTTCAGATATCAGCGGGTGACTTTGCACTGACCATGTTCTCTGTCCTAAAGATCAGGTTTTGAAACACTGGAGCAGCACTCTGACGACTCTCAGGTAGATTTGATCAACTCATCACATACTTGTTTAACTTATTCAACCTTCAGACATTCTTCACCTGATAGAAACATGGATCTTCCTGACGTTTTCAGCAGATCATACCTCCCTAATCATCACTGTGATAGTGGGAAACATGGTGTCAGAAGTCAGATTGTTATTCTGAGTAAAGAGGACCTTTCTCAGCATGGCTAGACAGAAGGGTCTGGCGGGGGGGGGGGGATGGGGGGGGGGGCACTGCGCGGCAGTCTGAAACAATTTGTGAAAACTGGCTTAGTTGCATCCAAAGCACGATCAGGCAGGCCAAAAAGTGAACACACTATCAGAAGATCAATATATCAAGCACTGCTCACAAAGAGGCAGAAAAGCACCATTATCACAGATAAAGAATTTGGTAAATAAAAGAGGAAATCAGCAAAGGTCTGACTAGTAGTGTTCTCAGAGCATAAGAAGAGTCGTTAAATTACTTCTCAGGAGAGGAAACGAGGAGAAACGCTTGCTTTGGGCTGAGACACATAAGGATTTTACAGTTTATCATGAACAAAAGTCCCACTTACCAATGTAAGGACACAAAAAGATATCACAGATGCTGGACAGCACTCCATTATTCAGACATGCACCACCCCCTGGAGAAAGACTCATACTGCAGCAGGACCATGTGCCCAACACCTCAAAGCTTTGAAAGCCGAGGAGTTCTGACCTTTAGGACTTTTAAACTACCAACAACATGCTGGTGAGTTTTATTTAAAACGTTCACTCAAAGCAACAAGCACGTGAGGCTGACCAATCACTGAGGTTACAGAATTTAGTTCAGAAGGCTGATCTGCTGGAACAGGGTGGGGAGTTTGAGCCAGAGCAGAAGAAAGCTGTGAGTAAAGTGAGCAGATTTCGTTAGAGCAGAAACGGATGGACAGACAGGTTAGTATTGCAGGTAAGTTTCAACAGTTTTTTTTTTCATTTATTTATTTTTTTCCATCAGGGAATGTGGACCAGCTCATAAATTCAAAGAAATGATTTGAGTATTTTAGCAGTTTAACTTGGCTTTAACAATACAGAAGGTAGAAGGCAAACAATCAAAACACCAAGACCTTAGGTTGGCCGATTACCATGCTGATCAAAATAATCTGATGGAGAGTTGCGCCTCTAGCTGGTCCTTAAAAACCAATCGCCAGATGGAGGACAAATGTGCCAGGCGAGGAGTGGGAAGCGAGACCACCACAGGGAAGAGCAAAAACAACCCTGACACACCTGCCAGGAAAAGAAACTTCAATTCAGCCCAAAACCACAGCTAAGTGTGTCTACAGCTAAGGAAAAAATAAAATTGGCTGGCATATCAGATTTCTCAGTCATCAAATATCCATAATAGTCCTAAACATTCTATATCGGTGGTATTCTAACTATTCAAATTTAAAGAGTGTAAAGCCATTTTGCTGGTGTGTCAGCCAGACACAAAGTGTCCTTTGATGGTAGCATGTGACGCAGCAGGTCAAAGCATTATTTAGATCAGTCCCAACACGTTTCAGGTGTGACTGATTAAAATGTAACCCACAAAGGTCTCTGTTATCACTGTCCATTATATTAATAAATAATGGAAATATTAATAAGTCCAGGCAGCATGGTTAGCATTGTTGCTGCACAGCAAGAAGGTCCAATTCCACCAGGTCTTTCTGTGTGGAGTTTGCATGTTCGCCCCGTGTTTGTGTGGGTTCCGCCCAGGTACTCCGGCTTCCTCCTACCGTCCAAAGACATGCAGTTTGTGGGGATCGTCATGTAATTAATATATTCTTAGTGCTTATTTTCTGATTATATTGTTTTATGTACTTTAGTAATGAAGGTTTGTAAAGCAAGGCCACTTTTGACTCACAAACTAAGTGCTCACCCAGACTGAAAAACAGGAAGTTAGTGTAGAGCTATACAAGCATATTAATAAATATGGGAAGCCAGACAGAAAAGAGGAACTGGTACCATACAAGGAGTTGTTGAAACTGTATGATGTGTAGAGATCCAAAATAACACCTATATGAGACACATTTTATGATTCTAATGTTAGAGATCCTGCAACTGCCGTTGGGCTGTGCAGGGCTCTCTCTCTTCCGGAAGATGATTGAATAAAGAATTATAAATGTTTTGACCACTATGAGTCGGGTTTTCTCTGTTCTATTATAGGGATCAAAGAATCAGGTTTTAATAGTTAATCCAAATTGATTAATCCAAATTGCCCATAGGTGTGAATGTGAGCGCGATTTCTTGTCTATTTCTGTTTGTTGTCTGTCTCTGTGTGTTAGCCCTGCGACAGACTGGCAGCCTGTTCAGGGTGTACCCCACCTCTCGCGTTATGACAGCTGCAATAGGCTCCAGGCTCCTGCGACCCTGAAAATGGATGGATAAGTCCAGTATCCTTTGTTTATTATTTGATGCTTGAAAATCAGAAATATTCCAGAAGGGAAACTTTTTGGGACGATATCTGCGATAAAATCAGAACAAACAACTGCTTGTAGTAAGTCATATTAAGGCCTTTGATATTAAATAAAATCATTCAGTATATCATCCTGTAAAAAAAAAAAAGAGTTTCTCGAGCAAAGAAGAAAACCTACAGCAGAGTTTCAGAGTATTTATCTCAAGCAGACTGTATCTTTCTCCTGCTCCTCCTCCTCATTCTGTTTTACGGAGACTGATGGACGGATGATAGATTACTGATAGAGGGATGGACAGATCAATAGAAGGAGGGGAGATGGTGAAATTAGGCCACCCATCTGTTCAGACCCATCCATTTATATGCTCGAAGTCCATTTTTTTCACCTGGACAGTGAGAAAGTAGCGACCGAGGAGGTAATCGGAGAAAAGACAGAGCAGTAAATTTGCTGCTGGGTCACAGTAAAGAGACGAGTTAAAGAAAAACAAAAGAGGAAAGAAAAAGTTATTGAGGGGGAAAATGGACTTAAATATTCAGTTTTTAAACTTTAAAACTTCATGACTTTTTATCCTCTCCTTAGCAACTTAAAACAAGAGCAAGAGATTCCATTACTGCCTCCCAAAGATGGACTTCATCCACCTTTGGGGGTAAAACACTGTGACAAGTCCTGTGCTGTTGCACTTATTGTTGGTACCTTAAAGAGATCAGGCTTGGCCTTACATTTGGACAAAAATTAATGATTAAATAAATTTGTTTTGTGTAAGGAGAATATTTAGGTGTTCTGACTCTTTAAATATGAAAGAAACAATGTAAATATGCACATGTGTACCCTGTTGTGGCCCTTGCAATGATCCGCATAGCTACCTGACATCTAATAATCAGTCTCAAGAGTAACATTTGAGCTAATCACACCTGCAGGGAAAAACTGGTTTTACTTTACAGATTCTGAGAGTGTAGAAAGGAGAAAGGAGAAAAGGAAAGGAGATAAGGAACACTTTAAGGCACGATAACGTGGTTAGATAGAAAGAAAGAAAAACAGAAAAACAAAAATATTTCAAAATGGGAAAAAAAAGAAGTGTACCGTGACAGAAAGGAAAGGTGGAATCACAGGGTAACAAAGGAAGAAAGGAGGCAGGTGAGAGACGGAAACCTGCTCGGAAGATGGTTTATTTTGATGGACAGAGGTGCAGCACCCCCCAGTGGCTGCTGGGAGAGCTGCATGCATGTTAGGAACACACACACACACACACACAGCATTTTATTTAACTTTTTATAAAGGCTCCACATCATTACACTGATGGAGTTAATACACGATATCCTGTTTCTCTCCCGCTTTCCTGATGAGAATAAATGAGTCCTTCACCGCAAATGAGAAGGTAATGAAATATTGAATAAATGATGTTTCCTCTCCACAGCCTCCGCCTCTACCAGTGTGTTTGTGTGTGCGTGTGTTTAAATTTCTGTTTCTAAAGTGTGTTTAAAAGAGTCCTCTGCATTTTCCGAAGGTTTTTTGAATTTCAGTTCAGTTAAAAATGCCTTTGAAAAAATGATTTCCTGAGGCATAATGAAGGTCTGTGAGACAGAAAAACTCTCCACCAATGAAATTTGGTTTTAGGCACAGACAGACAGACACACACACCCACACACTGATTAGATATTAGAGGGTTCAATTTTAGGGTTCAGTATCTAGGGCTCAACAATTGAGCTGAAGCAGACGTTCCAAAAGCTGCAGTTCATCTGATGTCCACTTGGGGCTGGCTGTGGAGGTCCAATTTCGTAGCTCACTTTCATCTGGGTAGAAAAAGAGAAAAACATAGGGTCCGGTCTCGAGTCTTTGGTAATAGTTGGGTCTTTATGACAGCCATGCTGTAACTACAAGTTAAAAATATACTGAGCCAAAGTTATGACCATCTGATGTGACAGATTGGTTTCTTTGGTAAGTGTGACTTTCACCCAAAGACACCCTGAAGAGCTCAAGTTCTGGTTTTTGGTGTTTTAGGTAAGTTTGTGTTGCATTACAAAGTTATATGTACCTATAGTAGATCAAAGTCCTCTTCGATAGCACACCGAATAACAGATGACAGCACTTCACAGAGTTGCTTTCACTCTAACAAAGCTGTTATCTCAGCCCTCTGTTACTCACTGCGGTCAGCAGTTAACAAAATAAGTTTTAAGATGCTGAAAGTTTATGTTTTTCACAAAATGTAATCGTTGCTTTCCCTAAAGTTTCATCTGCTGCATCTCTGTGGATAAATCAGCACTTAAAGCAGAGCAGCTGTCAGTCTGGACCAGAAACTAAAGTCATTAAAGACACATTTACCCCTTGTGGGACTAATAAAGGTATATCAATATCAATATTTCACTGTAATCCGAGCTGACGGCAGAGCAGAAAACCACAGAAAGACACATAATCAAAACTGAAATGAAAAACAGTGAAAGGCTGAATTATTTTCTGTGTTTACCTCATTTCTCTTGATATATATATGTGTGTGTGTGTGTGTGTGTGTGTGTGTGTGTGTGTGTGTGTGTGTGTGTGTGTGTGTGTGTGTGTGTGTGTGTGTGTGTGTGTGAGTGACGCTGAAAAACTAGTTCATGCATTTATTACTTCCAGGCTGGACTACTGTAATTCATTATTATCAGGATGTCCAAAAAACTCACTGAAAAGCCTTCAGCTAATCCAAAATGCTGCAGCAAGAGTACTGACAGGGACTAGAAAGAGAGCATATTTCTCCTGTTTTGGCTTCCCTTCATTGGCTTCCTGTTAAATCCAGAATTGAATTCAAAATCCTGCTCCTCACATACAAGGTCTTAAATAATCAGGCCCCATCTTATCTTAATGACCTTGTAGTACCATATCACCCTATTAGAGCACTTCGCTCTCGCTCTGCAGGCCTACTTGTTGTTCCTAGAGTATTTAAAAGTAGAATGGGAGGGAGAGCCTTCAGTTTTCAGGCCCCTCTTCTGTGGAACCAGCTTCCAGTTTGGATTCAGGAGACAGACACTATCTCTACTTTCAAGATTAGGCTTAAAACTTTCCTTTTTGCTAAAGCATATAGTTAGGGCTGCACCAGGTGACCCTGAATCCTCCCTTGGTTATGCTGCAATAGACGTAGGCTGCCGGGGGATTCCCATGATGCATTGAGTTTTTCCTTTCCAGTCACCTTTCTCACTCACTATGTATTAACAGACCTCTCTGCATTGAATCATATCTGTTATTAACCTATGTCTCTCTTCCACAGCATGTCTTTTATCCTGTCTTCCTTCTCTCACCCCAACCGGTCGCAGCAGATGGCCGCCCCTCCCTGAGCCTGGTTCTGCCGGAGGTTTCTTCCTGTTAAAAGGGAGTTTTTCCTTCCCACTGTTGCCAAAGTGCTTGCTCATAGGGGGTCATATGATTGTTGGGTTTTTTTCTCTGTATCTATGAAGCGCCTTGAGGCGACTTATGTTGTGATTTGGCGCTATATAAATAAAATTTTATTGAATTGAATTGAATTGTGTTGTCCTAAAAGTTTTAAGTGTAAACACAGTATGAATCAAAGAGAGAGGAACACATGCCTGCTCACACACAGCCTAGGCCCTAGGGCATTGATTACAGTGACTGATCTGCCCGGTGATTGATGCTGACAGTCAGCAGGATGATCTGATTGGCCTAGAGGAAAGGAAATTAAAGACTTGATAGAAGATTTAAAAAGGGGACATTTTCATGTTATTCACAGCCCCTGTTTGTTTGCTTTTTACCACTAATGACTGCTTGATGGACCGATCACATGCCCTGGATAAAGTGAGGGGTGGGGCTGGCCGACAACCAATCATCAAACAAATGAGACACAATCAGCTAATGAGGCAAAAAACTTTACCAAGTCACTTGCGGTAGGTTTGGCAGAGTTTAATTATAAGGAGGCTCTCTCTGTTTTTGTATTTATTTTCATGTCACCTACCTGTCTCTGTAAGAGCCTCATTACTGGAAAATGTGCTGATTGGTCGAAACCCCCAGTGGCCCTGTGATTGGTCAGATTCTACTCAAAGATTTCTGCCAAGTGTAGAAATTTTACAGAAAAAAACCTAACAATGTGGTGAATTCCTGAAGGAGCCAATTATATTCAGTCTCTCTCTCACACACACACACATACACTGCACATGTCTTTGAAAGGAAGACGAGGTGACGGTTTACTTTAACAGCCTTGCAGCTAAAATTACTGAATACACTGTTGGCAATTAACAACAAACTATGTATTGTATCACACATACATATCACAGTGTTTGAAGAGTTAATTTATTAACAGCAGCAAAAGAGCTTACACAGACATATTTAACTGACAGTTAAATATGAATCCTGATTTCCACTGATGTTAAAATCAGAGGCGGAGGCAGACATTTGATACACCCGGGGCTTAGCCCTAAAGGATAGTATGCATGTGGGATTGGGGGTGGGGGAGGGGGGGGGGGTCGTGGGGGTGTTGAAATGACTGAAAGATTAATTGGCTCTGTTTTGAGTTTTGTTCAAAAAAGAACGACTTCATATAGGAAAAAATATATATCACATATGCAGGACACCTTAAACTAGTTTTTTAATTAAGCAGCAAGGCAGAACAAAGTCGGGGCTGCATCAAGACACGTGGACTAAACCCCAATTCAACCAGATCAAGAACTGATCCAGAATTAAAACAGGACTACAACAGTTCAAAATCAGGAGTACTTAGGATTTAACCAAGACAGAACCAGAATCAGAACTAGATGATAGTAGCACTAAAAATCATCATAGACCTGCACTACACTTATTTTTTAATTCTACCAAAGTCCACTATTTAGATTGAGAAAAGTTTATATAATTATTTAGCCTTGTTGTGCAAACAAGCCTGCATAACTTAATAAATATAGAATTTGAAAAATAACAAACCTAAAAAGAAACACTAGGTACGAGATACATGAGGACCTATGATACGGTGATACTTTTGGTAAACAACCATTTGACTAACATGTGTGTCTCACCTGCTCTTGTTCATCTCTGTTCTGTCCTCATTCTCCTCTATCTCCCTCTCTTTGTGCTGACAATCAAACCAAATTCAAAATTCAAATTCAAATTTTATTTGTCATGTACACAGTCATA
The DNA here is from genome assembly GCF_963969265.1 of Rhamphochromis sp. 'chilingali'. Lineage (NCBI taxonomy): Eukaryota > Metazoa > Chordata > Actinopteri > Cichliformes > Cichlidae > Rhamphochromis > Rhamphochromis sp. 'chilingali'. Next base: position 22,866,031 of record NC_137934.1, read on the forward strand.
CACAGTACGATATGCAGTGAAATGCTTAGACAACTGCTCGTTACCTAAAGAAAAAAAAAGGAAAAGGCTATGAATAAGATAGGAAATAAATATGAAAAATTAAAAAGGGTAAATTTAACTAGGAAGGAATAAAATATAAATTAAGATTAAAAATGAAATAACTGTACAAAACAAATTAGAATGAAGGGTAAATTTAACTGGGAAAGAATAAGATAAAATATATAAATTAAAGTTGAAAATAAAATAACTGTACAACAAAATACACAATACACAGTATAGAACTATATAAGAATGTATGAAGAAATATAAATAAATATATATATATACACAATAACAGCAGCTGTACAACCAAACACCAACATCATCAAATATACAGTTGAAACCAGATATTTACAAACTCTTCAGATAAAAACACTTTTTTAATTGTAACATCAAATCAGACTAAATGTTTATTTTCTTTAGATTGATAAATATAAAAAACATATTTGTTAACTTTAAGAGAGAGAAACTATCTGTATTTCTTAATTACAAATGGCACCAAATTGTATTCAAACCTGAGCCACACTTATGGAGCTCCACAATACTTTTCCAGGTGTTTTGGTTGACATCTCTTGATGTTCCCATTTCAAAGAAACAGGCTCTGTGTTTTGCCTTATATGCATCCACAGCTGTGCCACCAATTTACTCACATGGACTCTACTAACCTATCAGAAGCTTCTTCAGCTCAGAATGGAATCGTCTGGAGTTTTCTTATTAATTAACAATAAACTTAGTGTACATGTACTCCTAACTTTGATGAAAGTGATAAGGGCCTCCAGCTCGCACTGGAATGGTTCACAGCCGAGTGTGAAGCAGCGGGAATGAGGATCAGCACCTCCAAATCTGAGGTCATGGTTCTCAGCCGGAAGAGGGTGGAGTGCCCACTCCGGGTCAGGGATGAGTTCCTGCCCCAAGTGGAGGAGTTCAAGTATCTCGGGGTCTTGTTCGCGAGTGATGGGAGAAGGGAGCCAGAGATCGACAGACGGATTGGGGCTGCAGCTGCAGTAATGCAGACGCTGCACCGGTCCGTCGCGGTGAAGAGAGAGCTGTGTGTAAAAGCGAAGCTCTCAATTTACCGGTCGATCTACGTCCCTACCCTCACCTATGGCCACGAGCTGTGGGTAGTGACCGAAAGAACGAGATCGCGGATACAAGCGGCAGAAATGAGCTTCGTCCGAAGGGTGGCTGGCCTCTCCCTTAGAGATAGGGTGAGAAGTTCGGCCATCCGGGAGGGGCTCAGAGTAGAGCCACTGCTGCTCCACATCGAAAGGAGCCAGCTGAGGTGGTTCGGGCGTCTGACAAGGATGCCCCCTGGGCGCCTCCTGGGTGAGGTGTTCCAGGCATGTCCCACCGGGAGGAGGCCCCGGGGCAGACCCAGGACACGCTGGAGAGATTATATCTCTCGGCTGGCCTGGGAACGCCTTGGTGTTCCCCCGGATAAGCTGGAGGAGGTGGCTGGGGAGCGGGAGGTCTGGGCCTCTTTGCTTAGGCTGCTGCCCCCGCGACCCGGCCTCGGATGAAGATGGATGGATGGATGGATGGATGGGTGATAAAAAATAGACAGGTCTTTCTCTCTTTATTCTGACATTTAACTAATTCAAGATATATTTCAATATTTATTTATCCAAAACAAAACAAGTTTCCTCTAAATTGATGCTGTACAGTAAAAAAATGTTCTTGTGTTTTCCCTAAAGTGTATGTAAATATCTGGTTTAAGCTGTGAATATACTGCTGTGTATTGAAATCCCTCTTGTTTTGCATAGAAATATACTGAACAACATACAAAGCATAATATATAAAATAACATTTACCTGAGTTTTTTCTTTGAAAGAAGCTCCTTATGTCCATTCTTGTATATCAGTGCATTACTGAAACCGATTTATTTAGCCGGAGGGTAACAACTGAAAATATGAAATAAACACATGTAAGCTAAGACTCTCTAAAGAAAAAGCATTGTTGTTGTTCGGCTTTTCATTTCGCCATTTGTTGATTCACTCGAAGAACGAGTAATGTAATATGGGTCAAGTGATCAGTTTGATATCAATCTTTTGTGATACACCGTCATATTTACATTATTTGTACACAGTGTTGGGAAGGTTACTTTTAAAATGTATTCCATTACAGAATACATGCCCCAAAATGTATTCTGTAACGTATTCCGTTACGTTACTCAATGACAGTAACGTATTCTGAATACTTTGGATTACTTAATATATTATCATGCTTTTTACAACAATGTGAATGTACTATTGCTGTGTGATTTATTACTATTACTGAAGGTCCGCGACTCCGAACTGTAGTAAAGGGACCTCTGACTAATACGGCGGGGTCCCTGTCGGCTCGTAGCCGAAAAATAGCTTTATTTTGTTGTGTGGGTCAACTTTTCTTGCGAGAGACAGAGAGAGGCGTTGAAAGACTGCTCCAACAGAACTTATTGTTTTCGGAGGAAAACATGAACACGGTGTACAGTCGAGTCTTAATAGCTTACTTACAACTGGGCTCGTCAGGCACTCTTCTTGGCTGAAGTGGTTATTATTATATTTACATGCTTCCAGCTCCCGTTTTTCCTCGATGACAACTCGTACCTTTCCACTCCCCTTTTTCTCCCTCCTCGCTCACAGACACATAATGTGTATGGCAGTCCATTCTCCCTGCAACACGGACTACACTGCCCATGATGCTACATTCTTTAGAGCTATGCTTGTAGCATTCTGCCTGTTAGCTTAGCACAACAACAACAACAACGAAAAGGCGCTCTCTCGCCCAGGAAACACAGTTGCAGAGAGAGAGAGAGAGAGAGCGTCGCCCTGTAACCATGGCAACCGTAACGCTGCCGCCTGGAACAAGAGCTGTCAAACAAAACCTAAACAGTCCTGATCCACGACAATATGAAACAGGAAAGTACCGCAGTGTAATCCATTTATTTCAACAAAGTAACTGTATTCTGAATACCACCTTTTTAAACGGTAACTGTAACGGAATACAGTTACTCATATTTTGTATTTTAAATACGTAACGGCGGTACATGTATTCCGTTACTCCCCAACACTGTTTGTACAGTACGAATGATTTCCTTTGGTACCTGGTCAAACTTCAGTTCTCCTCTGTCTGCCTGGCTCACAGGCAGCAGCTCCCCCCGCCCCCTCGCTCAGTCGCTTGGTGCCTGAGCTCGGATCATACCAAAATCAGGGGGAATTTACGCACAGTCGTAAATTCCCACAGTGTGTACTATGTGCTTCGAATATTGTGTGTAGTTTTTGTTTTATACAGTTTTCAGCCAGGCATCTAACCATGACAAAATTATACTCTAAAAGACCCCGGGCTTCTTAAAAAAATAACCCGGGCTTAAGCCCAGTAAGCACTTCAGTTCAAGGCCATGTCTCTCAGAATAAAGTAGGTGGAGTTTCCACTTCAGGTTGGGGAGAAGTGGTTGACCCAAGTAGAGGAATGCAAATCTCAGGGCCTTGATGACAAATGTGTCTACGTTATTACCATCACTGACCAAAGACTGAGGCTATCAACCAAAAGAATAAGATCATGCATATGGAAGAAAATATGCAAGTGGAAGAAATTTATTTAACAGAACAGCAATAACTACAGAAAAAATATAGTGCAGAACAATAGAAATAAAAATAAAAATACATTAGTATAAAATAAGCATACAGTAATGTAAGTATAAGACAAAATAAATCTGAGACACAAATAAAAACAAATCAACATGTAAAACTGGCTCGAAAGCCAAACAGAAGGGGTGGGTCTTATGAGTGGATTAAAAATGGCTGTCGATGAGGCCGTCTATAGAGCAACAGCAACAAATTCTAGAATTCAGGCCCGTCCCCCAGAGCCTCCGCTGTGCCCTTGGCACTTCCAGGAGCAGCTTGTCAGCTGATCATAGTGAACGGGGAGGAGAGTGTAAGTGCAGCCGCTCAGAGAGATAGGATACGTCAAAACCATTTAAGGACTTAAAAATAAACGAATTTTAAAATAAAATCTAAGATGGACAAGCGGCCTGTGCAGTGTGGAGAAAGCACGAGTAATGTCATCAAAGGAGTTTGGAAAGAAAAGTGTCTGGACTTCTTTAAGCTTCCCTGAAATCACATTCATTTGAATTCAAGGAAACTTAACCCTTTAAGACCTACCATAGAACCAAGTCCGCCAGAGCTTATATTATATTTTTACATGCTGTAGTGCCATTTTTGGGAGCATTTCAAGTTGATATACATCAATACAACCATTATAGCCCAAATTTTAATAATATGTATGCATTAAGTGTATAGTAATTACATAATTTGCAAAAATGTGCAATAAACTACCAAAAAATTGAAAATCGTTTTCGTTTTTTTAACATATATTTCTAATTAGAGAAATTTAAGAGGCTTATCCTTCAAAACTGTAAATGCAAAAAAGTTGCACAAAATAGTTTCCCACCACAGGAAATTTATTTTGAGTGTCTTCATATTTTTATTTTTGAAATGCACCAATTTTTATACACTGCAGGAAAAGCGAAAATAAATATTATAATGCAAATTTGCAAAAAAACAGCATATGCTTTAAAATAAACTCTTTCCAGCAGTGCAAATTGAGTTCTAAGCATCCCAGAAACGACACAGAAAATCATAAACTCAAACATAACTTTTAAAAACACCAGTATAAGCTCATAAGGCCCTGATGGTAAAAAACTACAATTCCGCAAAATGACGTCACTTCCGGTTTCGGGTAGGTCATGGCGTAAATGCGATAGTTCGCGCTGATGGACGTAGTAAGTGTTACGAACAGCTGATCGGATCGGCAAAGCATGTTTCTGGAATATTATGTTTTTGTTGCTGAAAGTGCTTTTAATACGATTTTTGAAAAGGTATATGTGGAAGGAAACCGGGACCTAGGACACGCTGATGGCATAGGATGTAAGTACAACTCCTCCAGTTTCATATGCAAAAGAAATTATTGCGCTAGCTTACGTGGTTGCAGTGCTACCGGGATTTAAAAAGGCTAAAGGTTAAAGAAGTCCAGATGCTTTTTTTCCAAGCTCCGTAGACTACAGTGACCTAGATCAGCGGTCCCCAACCTTTTTTGTGCCACGGACCGGTTTATGCCCGACAATATTTTCATGGACCGGCCTTTAAGGTGTCGCGGATAAATACAACAAAATAAAACTAGTACCGGTACCGAAAAAAAGAAAATTTATTCATAACACACGTGAAAAGACCCAGGAAAACCGAGTAAATGATAAAAACGATAACAAAATAACGCTGAAAACCGATAAAAACCCTGTAAACTATACATTTCACACCTGAGCCTCAACTCTCGTGGCCCGGTACCAAACGACTCACGGACCGGTACCGGTCCGAGGCCCGGGGGTTGGGGACCGCTGACCTAGATGACTGAGAACCTTCCCAGATGGGAGTAATGTGGTTTATCTTCTGTGTTCCAAAGCTGTGAGGCACTGCTTTGAATCAGCTGGAATCAAGACAGGGAGAACTGGCTAACACCAACAACAGGTAGTCCATCAGAGCTGTGATGACAGCGTGGATCACTGTTTTAAACTCATCTATTAACAGAGGTACTTTTTATCCTCACAAATTCAATTTCAATCTCAGATGACAGAAGCTGGATTTCACCACTGCACTTACCTAGCCACTCAGTCTAGAATCGCTGGCCAACCCTAGTTTGTGACAGTAGGACTTTCTACTATGTCAGAGGATCCATGTTTGCAGGAGAAGACCCACTACTGACACCAACACCAAAGACAATTTCCTCTGTCTCCTTTTCATTTAAAATTTAGGGACTTTGGAGCCATCCAAACTTTAGGTTCTTCGAGACACTCACTTAAAGTTTGTATAGACTTTAACACATAGCCCTGAGTGTCATCTGCATAACAATGAAAAACAATTTTGTCTTTTCTAAGAATGTAACTAAGAGGCAGCAGTTACAGAGAAGCAGCAAAACCTTTAGAGATAAGGTGAGGCACTCATCATGTCTCCTGCCTCCTGCGTTTTTGGCTTATCCAACCATGAAGAGACCGATAGAACAGATGTAGGACATGCTTTAGTCTCACCTGACTCCTTCAGTTTGAGTGGTTGTCTGGGAATCTATACAACTAGCTTTCAGTGCAGAATGTTATAAGCCTAGGAAAAGTGATATCACCATAGTTCTCATTTAATAAATATAACTAGTTATTCTTTTAGAGTAATATATTTAAAAATCTTTTTGAGGACTTATTGTTGCTGCAAAGCTGGAGGAGGATATCCATGTTAGGTAATGTCCCCTCTTTCATATTTTCATATCAAATGCACGCTGCAAGAAAGTAATGGTGGGCTGAGTAGTTTTTCATATGTGAAAAAATAATCTTCATTTTTAGAAATTTGTTTTCACTTTTGCTCAATCATGTATGAAAGTAAATTAAATTATAACAGAATGCAGTTGCAGCCATTGCTTGCAGTTGAACACAAGGTGCAATTAAAGTTGTCAGCTTTTACCTCTGCTGGATAAACACTTGAAGTGTGATCGGCTTAACTAAATGGTTTCCACGGCAGTGTTTGTGATTATTAATGAGTAACGAATGCCCGCAGCAAGATGAGACAGTTACATCATGTTCAGTTCAGCTGACAGTGTCAGTACAGTGACACTGTCAGCAGCTGCAGTGACAGTGATTTATTACAGGGGGAGGTTTGGAAAAAGGTGTGTGTGTGTGTGTGTGTGTGTGTGTGTGTGTGTGCGTGTGTGTGCTTTAGTTTTTCTTGTTGCAATTTTTCTGGGAAAACCAGGCTCCATTGTCCATTTTATCAAACCCTAGCGGCACACTGTTGTCCACAGCTTTATCGCCTTACTGAGACTCCTCTCTCATGTCTTATTCACATCTTATGTTAGGATCTGATCCGTATGTCAGTGCTAGTGGCCCAGGTTTTCGTGCTGGCACACCCATTGGAGGGAGTCAGAGATTCCGGGCATCAGTCATCGCACGTGTCTCCATTTCAGCTCATCGAGCACATTTAACGCTCATGTTCTTGCTCCTTGCTAGCTTGTTGTTTCCTTTATGGTAGTGATCAGGGTCTTTGCCTGCTGTATGTTAGCTCTGTAATTGTGTGTCTATTTTCCAAGTAACCTCTTATGAGCAATGACTGAAGGGGAAAAAAACCTACCTTGAGTTTACCACTTACTGAAATGCACCTGGCTGCCTACATCCCACCCCTCATTCCAACAGCTGCAAGAGACAAAGCGAGTGAGAACTCGAACCTTTTTGCTCATTTCCTTAAATCAACACAAGATGCTCACCTGGACTAACTATTCTCTTCAGCAGAGATTCCTGACCTGCTCCAGGCTACCTGAGTTTGATTAAACATAAAGGTTGACCTTTGTTTTATGACCGCAGTGGAAGAGAATGGATGGATGGATGAATATTGCCGTGTTCCTTTTAATTTTTCTATCTCTGCAAGTGGGTTGGATCAGCTTTTGAGAGTTTTACTTCATTGTTTAGTTGTTAACATCCCTCTGTGTTTGCAAAATGGGTTCTGTTTCTTTGTGGAATTTTGTTTTGCATTCCTTTACGGGATTTTTTTTCCCTTCTAATTTTGTTTTATCCTATGGTTACTTTGCTCTTTGGTGTCTTGTATGGCTAGTGACTTATTGTGAGCATTTTGATCTTTTACCCATCTTGCATGGGGGGGGGGGGGGGTTGTTTGTTTGTCAATGCTCCTGATTCCTCTCGATTCTCATGTGCGCGTCTTACAGTTTGTCGTTTTGAATTTGAGCACCATATGCATGGTGTAAAAGCCTTGTTTTCCACAGCTGCCCATGAATGGTAGACAGAGGTGGGTAGTGTTGAGACTAATAGTTAAACATATGCCATTTTATGACCAGTAGTCAATGTAGTAAATTAGGTTAACAGATGTAGGCCATATATTATCCTTTAGTTCTGATGGTGTGCCAAGGCTGGACTGGGACAAAAAATCGGCCCGGGCATTTTGACTAGAGACCGGCCCACCAGGATAAAGATTGAAAATGTGACGTCATTCAGGGGTAAAACCGCAAAGGATTCTGGGAACTTGTGGCAAGAGGTACTAGCGCACGCAGGCTTTCAATTGAACTCAGTTACACAGCGATAAAAAGAAACACAAAAAATGGCAAGAAGCTGTTGTATTATTAACTGCAACAGCCGGTCGCACGACAGCCACGGGAAGCCGATCGTTTTTTTTTTTAATCGGATTACGTCCTTGAAGAGAAATGTTTTAAGCCATGTTTCCGAAGTAAGAGCCGACGGATGGTCTGGATATACCACATATAACGTCCCAGAACACTCCAGCTCACATGTTAGTCTGCTCCAAGCATTTCCACAAAGGTCAGAGTTTTGTAGTAGTTAATACGTCATTTTTCTTAACATAATTGGTGATATGGGTTACAAGCAAGTCTGGCGCTGAACAGAAATTGTCGCGCTATGCTCCTTTATTTATTGTGCATAAATAGTGAATTGTCCTGACACAATATTGTGTTTCGCTTCTGTTATTACCATGGTACATTGACAAAAACATATACTTTTATTCACAGGATAAAACAGTTGTTTTGTATCACTAATTGTCCAGTGCGATTACAGCATACAATATTATTGTCACTGCTACATTTCTGTTATGAACCAGAAATTATTTCCACTACTAATTAATTACCGTTGAGCTCAAAGGTTATATTAATAAACGGTTAACGAATGTGTATTTATGACGACGATTTGTGAGGCTGGTAAACTTACCTTTGTTGGTACGATGGTCTTTCGTTCTACACGGTGCATTTCAAGGTCCTGCACCCATCCGTCGGTAAACTGTACCTGGGCTTGTTGCAGTGACCTGAAGTTACTAAACTTCATGAGTGTATGCACTCACTCCAAGAACCGTATAATTATAAATATGAGCGTGGTGAAAGTTGGGCAGCACGCTAACGTCTTTTGTCCACTCTGTGTGCTCGTAAGGGTCTGACCCTTTCACTCCTTTGATTTTTTCCTCGTATCTTTTCTTTGTCTTTTCGTCGAGTCTGTCTTTGTACGGACTGGCATTGTTCTCCTTTTGTTTTGTACATTCCTTTTTTGTGCGGCAAAGAAAAAACAAGAAGGTATTGGAACCGGAGAATGAACGTTTTGCGGTGCTGCAAACGCTTGCATTTGATGCGGTACTTGGATTGTTTTGCCACGAGTTTCCGGCATGCAATGCGCGAAAATCACGTGATTGCTAAACAAGGGGGCGGGTGCATTCGGCCTTCTCGGCTGTAATTGGTCCAGCCCAGAGTCGATCATGACCAATTGGCCAATCCAACACCTTTCATTATATATACCCTTCCTAAAAAAAAAAAAAAAAAAAAATCCATCGGCCCATAAAAACAAAAAATCGCCAGCGGCCCACCGGGCAAATGCCCGGTATGCCCGATGGCCAGTCCAGCTATGTGGTGTGCTATGTATGTAGTTTAGTCTTTATTATACTCTTGAATAAAAGAAACATAATCATTTTGTAGTTCATTAGATAAAGTGTGCATTACTCTGTATCCTTGATCAGCTGTGAATGTCTTACACTGTTTTCTTGAAATGTTTTATTGCTGAATCATGTGAAGAAGGCTGTAAGAAGGGGACTAGGTGTCTGGGCAGGAGAGATAAAACCACATTCCTTACCCCCCTTCCTACTTCACACAGAAAGACAGGGAGGCAAGGTCAGGAGCCAGGCTCGCTAAGAATTAGAAAAACATGTGAAGATGCAGCTTTTATGACAAGGAGGGGGGCTGTTACTAGCTATAAAAGTCTGTGAAAGTTGCTACCATTTTGAAACATGCTGTTGACCCTCTGCAAGCATCTCTCCCGTCCGGACGCTGTAATGCTCTGATTGTTGAATTGTATGGAAATAAATGATTGTTGATTGAGGATTTATACACCGAGTATTGTCCTTCCTTCAGCCCAAAGATTAAAAGAATTGGGAGATTTCAACAACTTGGTGCCGTGACCCGGATCTTTGGTGTGCTGAGGAAGTGCAGATTTGGCCTTTGGTGAGATCGTGGGGCGAGGCGAACGGAAGACCGGTCTAACAACAAAAAGGTAAGCACAGCCTGTTGTATTATACCAAATGTGCATATTGGGCTTTCCAAATTAATCTGTTCGCTGAGTCACATGTATTTTCACATTAAATTTGTCGGTGTCTGGTTTTTGGCGCGAGATACTAACAACATAAGTTGAGGCTGAATTCCAGTGTGTTAAATAAACTGCTTCTACCGAGAAACTAATAAGACACTACGTTGAGCTAGTTGCAATAAACTGCTTCTACCGAGAAACTAATAAGATACTACGTTGAGCTAGTTGCAGCCACTTTACCTTCCACATTTAATTTTGTCTAATACTGGCTTCTGTAGCAATAATACATTAGAATTTCTTCTGGAGACGCGGCCATTAGTTCAGTACATTGAAGTCGAGGTTTTGAAGTTGTTTATGGTGTCGGTAAAGTCCTGGCTCTTGCCGGCTATGAAATAGAAGTTGATTTAAGGAAAAGCAGATGCTGGCTCACGGTGCAGTTGAACACTGGCAACGCGGAAGCGAAACACGTCCGTAGGTTTGGTTTATGATACGGCCGTGTTCCGGTGGTACGACCGTGGAGTGCAGTAGTGGTTGGTGCTGGTTTCAGTACGTTGAATAGAGGTTTGACGGTGGTTTATGGCGTCAGTCGAGTCTCAAGGGCTGCGGTCATAAAACAAAGTAAAATTTTACTTGCCAAGAAGTACATAGAGCAAAACCTGGTTTATGGTATCAGTATAACTTCAAGGGACGCAGGCATCACTTTTATGATGCGATTTTGCCCCGTTGTGGCGGCCATAAGCGCAGAGAAAGGGGTATTTTGGTCTATGGTGCAGTGTGCTTTAAGAAGATCTAACAGTTGAGCTCAGAGGTTTCTGTGTAAAATTTCCGCTGAGGAAAAGTGTTGTGTGTGTGTGTGTGTGTGTGAAGGCGCGCTCTGAGTGAGTGTGTGCGAAGCTGCGAAGCGCGCTCTGGGTGCTGTCTTGTGTGTAAAGCGCGCTCTAGGTGTTGTTTTGAGTGTAAGTGAGGCGCGCTCTGAGTGTGTTTTTTGTGAGTGTGAAGCGTGAACACAGTGACAGTGACGGTTGATGTGTTTGAATAGGAGGACATTAGAGCAAAGACACATTTTAGGATCAAAGGTTGATGTCTAGTGTACCTGTGGAAACTAATTTTGTTCATGGTTTGGCAACCCCCCTGTCTGTAGACGTGCAGGCAGGTTAAGAGCCGAGGTGGCGACTTGGGAACTGAGGACTCCCGCTTAGCTACGGGATAACACTGGAACCGCAGTGTAATCACGGGTTCACATTTATTCCGGACTAGAACAAGACACATTTTGCGAACAAAGGTTGAGTCTAGATTAGTAAAGAAATAAAAAGGTTAAATTCCTCGTTTCAGTGGTTAAAATTGTTGTGTGCCTGTCCCCTGACGAGTGTGAAATTAAATAAAGAGGGAATTTGGAGCCACATAGAGATAGACGGGCATAATTGCGTGTATTACTCTGTGGTGTAAGCATTTAAAAAAGTATTAAAAAAAAAAAAAAAAAGGGGAGAGAAAAGGTGAGAAGTGTGTGGTGGTGTGAATATGTCGGATCTTAAATCTGACATAGAAAGAGGAGAAATGCAGGCTGAGTGGAAAACTTTTGAAGAACAAAGAAAGGAGTTGTTGCGGGCGCTGAGGGTCATGCGACCTGGCAGCGCGTTTGAGAAAAAATCAAAGGCTGCAGCTGTGGCAGCAAAAGTCAAAGAGTTGTGTGATAAGGACGGAGTGAGAGGAGAATCAAGAGGCTCGTTGGCAAAAGTGCTTCTGGGAATAGCACAGAAGCTCCAGGAGGAAGAGCAGGAGATTAGTACACAGTTAGAGGAGGCCTCTCTTTGGAACAGGCGGAACCTCGGAAAAAAGTTGCAGAAGGTGCAGGAGGAGAAAGCCCGTGTAACGAGGTGGGCTGTGACATGCCAGGGGGTGGAGCACTGGATGAGGGAGAGAAAGGAGGAGCCTGAGAAGCTGATGCTGCCGGCTTCTCCGGTGAAGTCATCGCTCACTGGCTTTCCCCCTCCCTATCAGGCCCCCGCCCCCCTTTACCCTGTGCTGAGGGTGGAGCAGGGCTGTCTCTCTGGTGAGAATGGCCAAGTCTTAGAAGTTACAGGAGGCTATGTAGATTGTGATATATCTAAAGAGCCCAAACGACCTACTCCAGCCCCGAAGAGTGAAAGAATAAAGCAAAGCTCCACTTTTGTTAATGAGGAGGGAGCTTGTGGCAGAGTGCAGTCACCGCCCATGAAACAGTCTCCCCAGCAGGTAGAGACTGAAGAAGAGCGGGCTGTGCGGCTGCTTGAAACAGCTATAATAACTCTAGAGCAGCGTCATCAAATTTCTGATGATGAGGCAGGAAGTGGAGTAGTGGAGGGGGGCGGAGTCTCACGTGTGGGAGAAACATCTGGTGCATCGCCTGCAGAAAGCTCATGATGAGGTTAGGGCCAAAAGTGAGGATACAGATAACATGAAAGAGCAATTGTTGAAATTACAGCTGGGTGAAGCGAGGCTAAAAGCAAATGAAAAGAAAAAGGATGAAAAAATAGCTAAAGTAATGATGGCTCAAGGGTACCAGCAAATGGGGACAGATGTTGATCCTAATGTACTGCCAGTAGACACACAGGGACCTGCGCGAGGCACAAATTGGGGTGGCCGTGGGGTCGGTAGAGGAAATTGGGGTTCACGTGGTGGTCAGCGGGGAGGAGGCGGCGGCATGGGCAGACAAAGGGGTGCGCTTAGAGGTCCGTACGTGCCAGGGACTGCGTGTTTCAACTGTGGTCAGACTGGACATTGGGCTAGAGCAGGGGTGCTCAATACGTCGATCGCGATCGACCAGTCGATCGCAAAGGTAGTATTGGTAGATCGCATGGCATTAAAAAAATAGATGCCAGCCTATCATCCATCCCGTCACTTGATTGATACAGGGAAGCCAGTCAGATGACAGCAGATTTTTTCTGACGCTTAGGTCGCTGCGCATGCGCAAACAGCGGCGCGAAGTGTAGTAAAACTGACAAGCTAGTCAGCGAGTTAACTCCAATTTTTAGCTCTCGGTTTTTTCTCTTAAACCTGGCCGTCAGCAGCTACTGTCCGGACTATGCATCCCTGGCTGATTCAATTCAGTGCAAGTCATCAGAGTAAACTCAGGTAATGACAAAAAATTTACATAGTTAATTGTGTTGTGAAATATTGGATATTGCGGTTATGCATGTATATACATTGTAGATATAAAGAATCCTCAATATATTTATAAATAAGTATATGTTTTGGATTTTTGTAGTGGGTAGATCATTTTGACTTGGTCATTTTATAAGTAGCTCACATGCGGAAAAAGTGTGAGCACCCCTGGGCTAGAGAGTGCCCTGACCCGCCTCAGCAGTACAATACCAACATGCCACGTTCGGCCAGAAGGGGGCGTGGACAATGGTCGGCCCCCAACTCACAGATGGCTCCTCCAGGCCAGTATTCAGTGGAATACTGGCAGCAGGGACAATACTGACACACCCCACAGAGAGGCCTGGGCATAGGGGGAGGGGCAGACCCCCTGGTGCCACTGAGGGTTCAAGGACATAACCTGCCCTTTTTAGTGGACACAGGAGCAACGTATTCCACCATTCGCACTGCTCCTGACGACATCCCACTCACAGACACCAGAATCAGTGTTATCGGCTTCTCTGGGGTACCAATGACCCTGCCAGTGACCGTCCCTCTAAAGACTGAATTAGGACGCCAGTCCTTAACACATTCATACATGATTTCACCACAAGTTCCAGTTAATCTGTTGGGGCAGATTAACTGGAACTTGGAGCTACTATCATAAGCTTGGAGCTACTATCATGTGTGGAGCTGATGGATTGACAGTGACTTTGAAAGATGGCACACAGCTCTCCTGTTTGCAATCAGGAGTGAGGGGACAGTGGCTGTTATCTGAGGATTGTGAACGCACAGCGCAGATTTACTGGGCGCGACTGACCACATCAGATGGAATTCTGGCACAGTACCAACTCTGGCGTCCCTGGATAATGTCCATGTCTGTTTACTCACCCTTGCGTGACCCCTACCACGTGACCTTGTTTTATGAGTGGTTTGAGGAAATGTTTAATGAGTGTCTAGATGAGACAACTTGGGAGCTTAATTCTCAGGACATTTATGTTGGTTCAGCTGGAGTGGCAGCGTTTGTTCCACTCCCTGAAGATAAAATGAGTTGGTATAGAATGGGGGATGAAGCGGTTCCCCATGTGTCTTTGGCAGTACATGAGGGTCATCAAGCAAAAGATTTGGGCCCAATGGTGAGAACAGCCACAAGGGCCACAGATTGGCAGCAAACACAACTCACTGATGTCTCATACTCACCTAGTTGTAAAACATATCGAATTTCTGTGACTGCCACTGATCAGAGTGTGTTAGAACACAAACTTTTAAAACGAACACATGGCAGGGAGAAATCTGATCACGAGGAAGCTGTTAAAGGCTTAACAGAACTCCCAGACACTCTGTGGTCTAAAGGTCCCACTGATGTGGGTTTAACATTTTGTTCACCCATCACATTTGAGTTAAAGGATGACACCCCTATTTGGCGTTCACAATACAGACACAGTCCAGAGGCAGATAATGGGATTGCAGAAACAATTTCAGGGCTCCTGCAGGTGGGTGTGCTGGAGTCGTCTTCCTCTGCATGGAACACTCCAATCCTCCCAGTTGAAAAATCAGGCACGGGCAAGTATCGCATGGCACATGACCTTAGGGCAATAAACGCTGTCCTTAAGACACCAACAGTACCTGTACCAAACCCCTATACAGCTCTGACTAATTTATCTCCAGATCAGCGGTGGTTCACATGCATAGATTTGGCAAATGCTTTCTTTTGTCTCCCTCTGCATCCATCTTTAAGAGATATTTTTTCATTTACTTACAGGGGCCAGCAGCTGCGTTACACACGGCTGCCGCAGGGCTTTGCCCTTTCACCTGGGATTTTCAATCAGGTACTTAAAAATGCTCTTTCTCCATGTGTATTACCTGAAGGATGCACACTGATCCAATATGTGGACGATTTGCTGATTGCCGCTAAAACAGCTGATGCTTGTTTTCAAGCGACAATGACTGTGCTTCGTCAGCTGGCCAAAACAGGTTTTAAAGTAAGTAGAGAAAAACTCCAACTTGTCAGAACTGAAGTTACATTTCTAGGTCGTGTGGTGGCGATGCAGACGGTGGGCATGTTGGCGTCCCAGAGGGAAACAATTATGTCACACCCCCAGCCACGTACAGTTAAGGAAATGTTGTCATTTCTTGGGCTCACAGGTTACAGTAGACACTACATTCCTGACTATGTGGGCAAAACCAAACCTCTGAGGGATTTGGTGAAAGAACACGGCATGAGAGACCTCACAGCTAATCTGAACTGGACCACTGAAGCTGAAATGCGGTTCATTGAACTAAAACAGGCCCTGTCTCGTGCAGCAGATTTGGCAATCCCCGATTATAACTCTGATTTCTCAGTTGATGTTTCTGAAACAAATGGAGTAGTAAATGGTGTGTTGTTTCAGAAAAAAGGGGGAAGGAGACAAGTGCTGATGTATATCAGCATCGGCCTGGATAACACAGAAAAAAGACACCCCATGTGCACACAACATGCAGCAGGGGTAGCAAAAATAATTCAGAAAGTGGCTCACATTGTGAGAGGGCACCCACTGAAAGTGCTCACAACACACAGTGTGGTGGCCTATGTGAACTCACAGGCATTTACAATGACCCCACTGAGACAACAGAGACTGACTAAGATTCTGGAGTCTCCAAACTTGACCTTCACACATGATTTGAGAGCAGAACCGGTGAGTGAGGCAGATGATTATTTTACAGATGGATGTTGTTTTAGAGATCCGAGTGAAGGATTGAAAACAGGTTATGCAGTGGTGAAAGGAGTTGGAGACCAGCTGCATGTGGAGAAGTCAGGAACATTGGAAGGGCCTCAGTCAGCGCAGAGAGCAGAGCTTGTTGCAGTGATAGAAGCTCTGAGATTAGGGAAAGGAAAAAGAGTTAACATTTATACAGACTCAGCATATGTGTTTGGAGCAGCACATGTGGAACTGGGGCAATGGAGGAGGGCTGGATTCAGAACAGCCACAAATAAACCGATCAAACATGAGGAGGAGATGAGACAGCTGGAGGACGCTCTGAAAGAACCTCTGGAGGTCGCTATCATAAAGTGTAAAGGGCATGACGAGTCTGACACTTGGGTGGCAAAAGGAAACAGAGCAGCCGACGAGGAAGCAAAACGGGCGGCAGGCTATAAGGAAGGAAAACAAATGGTAAGTATGGGTATGGAATGGGGAGACCTGCCAGCCCAACAGCGAGAGGACATCGAAAAGGCGCAAGGGGGAGCCTCACCCGAGGAAAAGGCGGTGTGGCAGGAAAGAGGGGCCGTACAATCGGAAGGATTGTGGAGAGGGCCCGACGGGCGGCCAGTACTCACAGCAGAAATGGCCCAGGAGAAAATTAAAGAAGCTCATGGGCTAGGTCATGTGGGAGTGGCCCAGATGGAAAGGGATTTGTGTCATTGGTGGCATCCCTACATGAAAAACCTGGTAAGGGAACACGTGAGAACCTGCCTGATTTGTGGACAATACAATCCGAAGCCCACCGTGAAACCAGAAATGGGTAAGTTTCCTTTGCCAGAAAGACCAGGCCAGGAAATTGTGATTGATTACACTGACATGATAACCACTGTTCGAGGGTTTAGATATCTGTTGGTGTGTGTGGATGGTCTGACTGGCTGGCCAGAGGCGTGGCCAATGCGCAGAGAGGATAGTAAAACAGTGATCAAATGTCTGGTGAATTATTATGTCCCCTGGCATGGATTCCCAGAGAAGGTAAGATCAGATAATGGCACTCACTTTAAAAATCGAGATCTCGCTGAGGTGGAATGTATGTTGGGGTTGCAACATAGATATGGTACAGTTTACCATCCACAATCTCAGGGAAAAGTGGAGAGAATGAACCAAAATCTTAAAAACAAATTGGCAAAAATCTGTGCACAGACAAATATGAATTGGGTTGATGCTCTTCCCATAGCCCTAATGAGTGTAAGGTGCGCTGTTAATCAGCGCACTGGGTTCACTCCATATGAGCTGCTGACAGGAAGACAATTTCCAGGCCCTGCAGCAGGTGTAAAAGAATTGAGAGAGGAGGTAGACGTGTCTGAACATGTGAAACAGTTTAAAGCACTAAAAGCTCTTGTCTCTAGCTTCACTACGCAGGTGGGAGATCCAACCGGAAAGGAGGTGACCACGCCAGAGGCGAAGTGGGTGTGGCTGAAGGTGTATAAGCGGAAGTGGGACGAGCCCAGGTGGACGGGACCTTTCGAGGTGACCACTCGAACCTCTCACGTGGTTCAGCTGAGGGGCAAAGGCGACACTTGGTACCACTGGAGCCAGTGTGCGGCGGCAGAGGAGCCTAGGCGGTCGGAGAGGCTCTTGGCGAAAAAGGGGGACACAGCTGTGACCCCAAAAAACACAGATCTTAGTATAGAAGGGGCAGAATAATCCCCTGATCTGTGCAACGACCAAAGGGTAGTCCACCCCGGAGGTTGAAGAAAGAAGTCGAGAATCACCCGACGAAAAGATATTGTTAGCTGCAGTAAAATTAAAGTTAAAAGTGCCTTAGGCCTAAGCTCTAGTCTAGAAGCTATTAGCGAGCATTGAAATGGGGGAGGGAAAGTCTAATGCAAAAATAAAGTTTCTGGAGAATTGGAAACTGATGGGAGTGTTAGCCATGATCACTATTGGTGTGCTAACTACTGTTTTTCTGTTGTGTGAGTTGCCCAGTTACAGAACTCATCCACCTCCTCTTCCTCTCGCGGACCCTGAGGCGACCAGATCTGAGCGCAATGTAGGTGAGAAACCAGATCCTTGTTTGGAGTATTATGGAGGCATAGAGGTGGATTACATTAGAGGATCCACCACAGCCTTCACTTTTGATCTGTGTTCCGTGATAAAGTGTGGGGAGGATCAGACTAGTTGGCGCAGGTACGAAGTGTGGACATGTCATGACATAAGATTCACGAATGCTTGTCTTATAGGTAAACCCACCGCCATGGGGTACACCCCGTGTGAGGAGTGGGAAATGGTGACCGGTTACACCCTCCCAGGATGGGATACACGGGGCCGATGGGAAGGGTTTGCGATTCAGCGTGATTTCAGTAACACTCGAAATCCACTTACAATGTCTATTGGTGGGTGGCAGGTTACACCGCAGCGGTACAGGAAAGAAGATAAAGTGTTTTATTTAGTGTTAGGAGTAGATGTATTTGGGAAAGACCCGAGGGGCGTGATAAATGGTAAATGGTAAATGGCCTGTATTTATATAGCGCTTTACTAGTCCCTAAGGACCCCAAAGCGCTTTACATATCCAGTCATCCACCCATTCACACACACATTCACACACTGGTGATGGCAAGCTACATTGTAGCCACAGCCACCCTGGGGCGCACTGACAGAGGCGAGGCTGCCGGACACTGGCGCCACCGGGCCCTCTGACCACCACCAGTAGGCAACGGGTGAAGTGTCTTGCCCAAGGACACAACGACCGAGACTGTCCAAGCCGGGGCTCGAACCGGCAACCTTCCGATTACAAGGCAAACTCCCAACTCTTGAGCCACGATCGCCCCTATAAAGATAAACTTTATAGACCCTCCCTGTAATTTACCCAGCAGCGACATCGCATCAAGCTGTAATTTATCCAGCAGCAACATCGCATCGAGCAAAGCCCCCCCTTCCGTGTCTAAGGTAACGAAAATGGACTATACAAAGTGGAAACCCCGACAGCTGATGTCTCGTGCCACGGGGTATGTGGACAGCAACCTGTGGTTGGACTGGCTGATTGAAAATGCAAAAGAGCAAAAGGTGTCTGATTGTGTGGCATGCGCTACAGCACGCCCACGTTTATTTACTGAACCGGCACCTCTGCATCCAGAGGACCCATGGGGTTTTGATTGCATGCTCCGACTTACTCGGAGAGCAGTATCTTCAGGAAAATGTGCGCCATTGTCTGCTTTATTTCCCCCAATAGATAATAACACCATTCCCGGACCGTTCACACCTAGGAAAGCTAATTACACTTGTTTTAATTTTACTGCAGATGATCCCGGAGCGCAGGAGTATGACGCTGGAGAGATCCCGGCTGATTGGTGTGAGGTCACATTTCCAGGAAGAGGGGAGGCAGCGCGTGCGGGCGCCACGGTCGTGGGGACTTGGGCTCGAGCCGGTTTGTACTATTATTGCGGAGGTGGGAGTCTGCATGTGCGGATACCAAATGAAGCGGTTGGTGTTTGTGCCATGGTCAGACTAGGAGCGTCTCTGCTGATAATAGGGGGTAAGGGTAAATCCAAGGGGGTAGAGGGGAATGCGCGACGACCACCTAGGCGCAGACGTCAGGGGTGGCCTAAAGGATCTTCTTGGTCGTTTGATTTAACTGTTAATTCACCCACATATATAGATTCTATCGGTGTTCCGCGTGGCGTCCCAAATGAGTTTAAATTAGTAGATCAGATAGCAGCCGGTTTTGAAAACATCCCAGTACTTTCTGCCTTGTTTCCCGTCACCCCCAACAAAAACGTCGATAGAATTAACTATGTGTATTATAACGTTCTCCGACTGTCAAATTTGACCCGTGATGCGATTCAGGGGTTAGCGGAACAAGTAGGTCCAACCTCTCTGATGGCAGTGCAGAACCGGATGGCGCTGGATATGGTTCTTGCTGAAAAAGGAGGGGTTTGTGAAATGTTTGGACAAATGTGTTGTACTTTTATTCCCAACAATACTGCTCCGGATGGCTCTGTAACTCGAGCACTGGAGGGGCTACGAACTCTGGCCCATAATATGCATGAACATTCAGGTATTGAAAATCTGCTGGAGGAATGGATGACTTCTGTTTTTGGGCAATGGAAAGGTTTTGTTATGTCAATCATGGTCTCACTGTCTGTTTTCGATGCAATCTTAACCACATGTGGTTGTTGTTTGGTCCCTTGCCTCAGAGCACTAGTAGTTCGTCTTATTGACAGGGCCGTAGCCTCAGGGCCGGAGGGCCGGGGGGTCATGATGCCTCTGTTAAAGGATGAGCCTGAGGAGTGGAGAGACGTGGACCTTGTGACCCTGGAATGCGTGTTGTAAGTGATCTCTTTGGAGAAAAGAGATCAAAGGGGGATTGTTGAGACTAGTAGTTAAACATATGCCATTTTATGACCAGTAGTCAATGTAGTAAATTAGGTTAACAGATGTAGGCCATATATTATCCTTTAGTTCTGATGGTGTGCTATGTATGTAGTTTAGTCTTTATTATACTCTTGAATAAAAGAAACATAATCATTTTGTAGTTCATTAGATAAAGTGTGCATTACTCTGTATCCTTGATCAGCTGTGAATGTCTTACACTGTTTTCTTGAAATGTTTTATTGCTGAATCATGTGAAGAAGGCTGTAAGAAGGGGACTAGGTGTCTGGGCAGGAGAGATAAAACCACATTCCTTACCCCCCTTCCTACTTCACACAGAAAGACAGGGAGGCAAGGTCAGGAGCCAGGCTCGCTAAGAATTAGAAAAACATGTGAAGATGCAGCTTTTATGACAAGGAGGGGGGCTGTTACTAGCTATAAAAGTCTGTGAAAGTTGCTACCATTTTGAGACATGCTGTTGACCCTCTGCAAGCATCTCTCCCATCCGGACGCTGTAATGCTCTGATTGTTGAATTGTATGGAAATAAATGATTGTTGATTGAGCATTTATACACCGAGTATTGTCCTTCCTTCAGCCCAAAGATTAAAAGAATTGGGAGATTTCAACAGTAGTAACGAGTTACATTTACTCCGTTACATTTACACGAGTACGTTTTTGAAAAAAATGTACTTTTAAAGTACCTTTTTTCCACGATACTTTTTACTTTTACTTGAGTACATTTGTGAAGAAGAAACGGTACTTTTACTCTGCTACATTTGCAAAATTCGACTCGTTACTTTTAAAAAAATAATTAGTTTAACACATTAGATAACATGCCGCCAGTGGAGTTTCCGGTAACTTTTTTACCAATGAGATGTGGCCATGCAGTCACATGACCAGTTTGAAACTGTGGCGGGCAGAGCGGCCCAAGAGTTTCAAAGTAGCGGACACACGGCGGAAGCGGAAAGAAGAAACATGAAAACATGGCAGAGTCTATGCTAATGCTGAAGAGGATGAACAGCATTTTCCTCACATACAAAGAATGTTTCGCTTAAAAGCAGTACAAAAGAACAGCTATGTCTTCAGTGTCGGTGTCTTCAGTGAGAGCCAAAACAAACCAACTTTTCAGCGTGAAACAACTCAACTCGTGTAACCTGAGGAAACGGTAAGTTTTCTCTAAATATCTTTTTAGCTGTGGTTAGCTGGATGCTTATGTTACAGCAGCTGTGTCGAGCTCGAGCTGCGAGTCATATTTTCGGCGCTACGTTGTAGTGAGATAAGTTTGTGGGTGTTTTGTGCAGCTTCAGCTGTCTTTTTAACTGCTCGCTGGTTGCTAGCGTGAGCTATAAGTTAACAGCTAGCCTGGTTAAGCAAGCTAGAGTTCAACGCACATGCAAACAGTTCGTCTCTACTGCTTTAACTGTTGAAACAGAAAGCAATACTGCGGGTGACAGGGTTTAATATGTGAAAAAGCAGCTTGTTTAGTTTAAACAGTCTGCATTAAGCTGGGCAAACACTGTGGTTCTGGTGGGGAAGAAGGATGGCAGCCCGAGGTTCTGCATGGACTTTCACCGTCTCAATGCAGTCACCAAGAAGGACTTGTACCCGCTGCTGCGGATCGATGAGGCCCTAGATTACGTTACCGGCTCCAGTTGGTTCAGCTCCCTCGACCTACGCAGCAGTTACTGACAGGTGGAGCGAGCCCCACACGCAAGGCCTAAGACTGCATTCACCATTGGACAGGGGCTGTGGCAGTTCAGAGTCATGCCATTTGGGCTCTGCAATGCACCAGCGACGTTTGAGAGACTGATGGAGAGGGTGCTTGTGGATATCCCTTGTAGCCGCTGCGTTGTGTACCTGGATGACCTGTTGGTGCACGGTGGCGACTTCGACAGTGCACTGTCTCACCTGAGCGAGGTCTTGAGTGCCATCCGACGAGCTGGGCTGCGGCTCAACCCCGCGAAATGCCGGCTGTTGGTGAGAGAGACCACGTTCTTGGGCCATGTCAGGGCTCTAGAGTGCGACCAATTTGGTCGCAAATGCGACCAAATTTTTCAGTGGTGCGACTAAAAAATAATATTTGGTTGCACCTGTGCGACCAAATGTTTGGGTAGCAAAAAAAAAAATCGGCAACCTTCCCTGTGGTCAACAACAGACACACATTTTGCCCCTATTGTGGACTAAACCAATCAGAGATAGTCAGGGGCGGGACCTCTCTGATTGGCCGTGGTCCAGTTGAAAGTGCAGGTGGAAGTGGGAGGTGAGTAGCTTGAATAAAGCGATATCAATTAATTACTGTAAATCCTGAATCGACTTTCAAATATAACTGTGTTTTGCCAGAAACGCCAGATTCTCAGATTAAAGCTCACAAAACCATTTCAACAACAATCAAACAGCAAATGAGAGCAGGTAGACGGATTCCACACAAACACGTAAACACAGAACGGACCCGACGCATCAGATTCAACTTTGTCTTTCTCAGCTTTCTCACCCGACGGTCCGTAGAGCGATTCTGATGCGTCCGGTACGCGCTGTGATTACGTCTTTTTGCGCTGATTCTGAGCTGCAGGTTTTGTCTCTCTCCAACCAAAATTCACCAAGCCAGCAGCAAAAGAAGCAGCAAACTGCGCTTCACATTTGATCAATATCGTGATGAATTTTGCTGTTTTGCTTCCACGACTATTAAAATCACACTCCATGCACAGCTAGCTCTCTCTCTCTATCTCTCTCTGTATTTCAAGAACAGTTTCCCGTCTCCAATCTCTGTTTTCTGTATTATTCATTCGCTTATTACCTACCAGTCTACCATTGTTTACAGCGCTGTCGGCTGCTGTCTTTTTCTTTTCTTTTTTTCACTTAAATGACCTCGGACAAGAAAGCCTATTTTTTCTGTTGTTCAATACTGAAGAAATTTAAACTTTATATGCAGAACATTGTAGAATATTTTTAAGGTTATCTGCTATAAAAAGCCAGACCAGGAAAATCTCCTTCATGTTTTTCTGTTTTATTCTCAGTTACTTTCACACAAAGGCATCTGCTGTGATGTTCACAATTCTGATGAAGTCAGTACTGATAAGTGATCAGAATTATAATATTTCTGACTGTCTGAGGCTAAGTTTGTCATGGTCTCCGTGCCTGCCCGGTCGGCCCCACAAGGCTACATTTGCTGTTTCTGTTCTCTCCCTCTCTGCCTGGGCGGAGCTCACTGTGGGCTCCCGCCCTTGGCCCACACACACACCTGACAACAATCACCTGTCATCACCGGGAGCACTATTTAATAATAATAATAATAATAATAATAATAATAATAATAATAATAATAATAATAATAATACATTTTATTTATGAGCGCCTTTCAAGTCACCCAAGGACACTTTACAATAGAATAAAACACTTAGTAAAACAATGGGAGAATAAGAACAATAAAATACAAGCACAAGATAAAATGAACAAACAGTGGATTCACAGTGAATATGCAGATTTGAACAGATGAGTTTTGAGTTGGGATTTAAACTGGGGGAGAGAATCAATATTTCTTATTTCAGGGGGCAGAGAGTTCCACAGCCTGGGAGCAGAGCAGCTGAAAGCTCTGCTTCCCATGGTGGTGAGGCGGAAGGAAGGTACAGTAAGCTGGATAGAAGAAGAAGAACGGAGTGAACGGGCAGAACAAGTGGTGGTTAACAGGTCAGAAAGGTAAGAAGGAGCGAGGTTATAAATGGCCTTGAAGGTGAGCAGAAGAAGTTTGAAAATTATCCGGAATTTCACAGGGAGCCAGTGAAGTTCCTGAAGAACAGGGGTGATGTGCTGGTAGGAGGGGGTTCTGGTGATAATGCGAGCAGCAGAGTTCTGAACCAGTTGAAGCTTATGGAGGGATTTTTGGGGGAGACCATGCAGAAGAGAACTGCAGTAGTCAATACGGGAGGTAACAAGACTATGTACAAGAATGGACGTAGACTGGGTGGAAAGAGAAGGAAGCAATCTGTTAATGTTACGTAGATGGAAGTAGGCAGAACGGGTGAGATTATTGATGTGAGATTTATAGGAAAGTGAACTGTCTAGGATGACACCAAGGCTCTTAACCTGAGGAGAAGGGAAAACTGTGGAGTTATCGATGGTGAGTGAGAAATGGTTTGCCTTCAAAAGGTTGGATTTGGTGCCAATAAGGAGGATCTCAGTTTTATCCTCATTGAGCTTTAGAAAATTAGAGGTAAACCAGGATTTTAACTCGGATAGACATTCTGTAAGGGAAGAAGGTGGGAGGGAGGAATCAGGTTTGCAAGAGAGATATAACTGGGTGTCATCAGCAAAACAGTGAAACTGAAATTCAAATTTGCGGAAGATGGTACCTAGAGGGAGGATGTATATTATAAAGAGAAGAGGGCCTAAAACTGAGCCTTGGGGTACACCAGAGGTGACGGGGAATAGACGAGAGCGGAATGATCTTAGTTGAATAAACTGGGAGCGGTCGAGGAGATATGATTGAAACCAGACGAGGGGTGTGTCAGAGATGCCGAGAGAGGAAAGTCTGCTTAGAAGGACAGAGTGAGAAATGGTGTCAAAGGCTGAGCTCAGATCTAAAAGGACGAGAATGGTGAGAAGACCAGAGTCAGCTCCGATTAGAAGATCGTTAGTGACTTTAAGTAGAGCAGTTTTGGTACTGTGACATGAGCGAAAACAAGATTTAAATCTCTCGTAGATGTTATTATTAACCAGGTGTAAATGAAGTTGAGCTGCAACCACTTTTTCGAGTATCTTAGAAATGAAGGGTAGATTGGAAATCGGACAAAGGTTGTTAAAGTTGTTAGGATCTAAGGAAGGTTTTTTCAGTATAGGAGTGACTAGAGCAGTCTTCAATAAGGAGGGAACGATACCGGTGGTGAGAGAAGAGTGAATGATAGCAGAAATGAGTGGGAGTAAAGAAGAGAGGCAGGATTTCACAAGCCCCGTGGGCATGGGGTCAAGATGGCATGTGGCAGGCTTTGATTTACATATTAACTCGGAAATATCAGATAAATCAGGAAGATGAAAAGTGGAAAATGGCTCAAAAAGGAGAAGAGGTTCTGGAGAGGGCGTAGACACAACATTTGATCTGAGTTGCTGGTGGATGTTATTGATTTTCGTAGTCCAGAACAGCATCAAGGAGTTGCATGTTTCAGAGGAATAGAAGTGCGGTGGTAAAGCGTTGGGGGGTTGAATTAGCTTGTTGAAAACTGAAAACAGAGTCCTTGCATTACCCTCATAAGAACTGATAATACCAGAGTAGAAGCTTTGTTTGGCCTTGTTAATGGAGTCTTTATACTGAAGTACGTGGTATTTATAGATTTCTGAATCAACAGTTAAACCATATTTCTTATATTTACACTCTAGCTGCCGAGCTTTGGCCTTCAGAGCTCGGAGGTCAGAGGTAAACCAGGGAGCAGAGCGAGCGAAGGAAACAGAGTGGGTTTTTACAGGAGCCAGTGAATCAAGGACAGTGCGTAGACAATTATTATAATATAACAACAAATCATCAGGAGTAGAATAGAAGTCCGGAATCTGAACATTGTCCAAACTGGTAGTGAGAATGTCCATATCAATGTTCTTGATGTTGCGGAACGAGATGAGACGGGTTGGCTTGGTAGAAGAGCAGCAGAGAGTGAGGTTAAATGAAAGGAGGAAGTGGTCAGTTATGGGGATTTCAGTAGCAGAAAGATTCGAGGGAGTAAGACCAGAACAGCAGACCAAGTCCAGGGTGTGTCCTTTAGAGTGAGTGGGAAAGTCGATAAATTGTTTAAATTCAGAGCCTTCGAGACAGGAGGAAAAGTCTCTGGTGAGCAGAAGGTCATTATTGTCCAAGTGAATGTTGAAATCTCCCACCAAGATCACATTTGGGGAGAGAGATGAAAGATGGGTTAGTAGATTAGCAAAGTCACTGAGGAAGACAGGGTTAGGTTTGGGGGGGCAGTATACAGTAGCTATGATAGTGGGAATGGGTCCAGTCAGCTCACATGCAAGGACCTCTAGAGAACTAAAGGTATCAACGTTAACTGGCAGGACTTTCAAGTGCTGGCGAAAAAGGATTGCGAGACCACCCCCACGACCTGAGCAGCGGGGTTTAGAAAAGTAAACAAAGCCCAGAGGAGCAGATTCGTTTAGCTGAGAAAAGTCATCAGGTTGTTGCCAGGTTTCAGTTAAGCAGAAAAAGTCAAACTTACGGTCAGATAGGAGGTCTTGGATGAGAGGTCCCTTACTTGTCAATGAACGAATGTTTAGAAGACCGAAGTTGAGTGGAGTATCTTCTCTTTTGCTAATCGCGGTGGGCACCCTAGGCAGGTGGGCTGGATGTATCTCCGGCGAGGCTGGAAAGTGATGCCCGGGTGGTAGTGGAGCTCCGCCGGCGACGGGAGCGATAGCTGCCCGCGAAGGCGCAGGAGCTCAGCGGCTGTATAGCGGAGCAGTCCAGCCGTAGGATGGTAGACGAGCGTCAGGAGAATCCAAAATAGTGCCGACCAGCTCAGGAACATCTTGGTCCGCATCTTCGATTGTGTGGAGGAAAAGGAGCCGAGCCGGCCGGAGCAACGAACAGGTAGGCTAAAATAGCTCAAACAGTTAAGCTAGTGCCGCTCACTGAGAAGAAGACGTGAGAACACATTCAGCTGAAATAACAGAAGTTGAGGACAAGCGTTGCAATTCAATCCCTGGCAGAGATCGATCTGGTCCTGAGTGTGAATGTCCCTGTTCATTCAAATCTGAATCCAAATAATCCAATTAATCCAAATAAATCCAATTAATCCAAATAATCCAATTAATCCAAATAAATCCAAATAATCAAAAAATGAACCGGTGAGTAGCGGCAGCCAGACGCGCTAGCGTTCACTCAAGCCGGAAGTTGAGGCTGGAACACAGATCCTCTCGTCGCTGGATGATTGTACTACTGACCTTAGTGTTCTCACAGCTCCTGTGGACTTGTGCTTCATAATTCGTGATTCGTGATTTGTGATTGGTTGGTGACTTTCCTTCTCTTCTGCCTCAGATCTCCCCCCCTGCGACCTCCCTGCCGTGTGAACGTGTGTGAGTGTGAGCAAAGAAGACGTGAGCGAGTGTGAGAGAGCTACCCTGTGATTCCCTGGAGTTTTGGATCCCTTCACCGTACATATATTGCACTGGCGCTGTAAATAAACTACACCTTGGAGACACCTAACCGCTCTGCATTTGAGTCCCTGTAACCAGATCGTGACAAAGTTGAATCGAATCGGGACTTTGAAAACCGGAATCGAATGGATTATAGAAATCAGTGATGATACCCAGCCTAGTGAGCAGCCTAGACACAACAGAAGTGGTTGTAGCTGTAATAGGAAAAGAACTATTGCTAACTTTTCTGTTAAGTTAAGGCCTGATCCTTCTGAAATTCATAGCCAGTGCTCTGACACGGTGTCATCAATCTTTGAATGCTGAAAAAGCACAGTGTATCCAGAAAAACACATTATATTATATAAATTATTATAAAATTTGTGTGCGCCTAACTTTTGTGCCAGTACGCCTAACTTTTAAAGTTGGTCATGCCAATGTTAGTTCCAGAGAAGGTCCCAGAGAAGGTTTGGAGCTTTGCAGTTACTGTTGATGTTGGTAAATTTGCTGTGGTTACTAAAAAGGTTTCATTTTGCAAGAACAAAATTTATAGTTGATTGTTTTTTCACAAACTGAGTTGTTACAGCGGTGGCCTTCTACTACAGTAAAACCCGCAAATATATTGAGCTAGCTAGGGTGACCCATTCTTTCAGATTGCAAAGATTTACTACAGTGCTTGGGGCTTGATTTTCATATGCCTGTGGCAAATGGACTGAAAACGCTAAAATTTCAAGATTAAGAAGTGTGGCCCAACACTTTTGTCCATAAAGTGTATTCTAGACATTTGGTGGTAGACGTTTGAGCTATACTAGTCCTATATATAAAGTGACATTCAAATTCACAAACTCTGTGGTCATCACAACATACATACATACTTTTCTTTGTGATATATGTGTAATGTGAGACAGATATTAACTTGAGATATGTATTGGAATTAAAGTCAATTACAGGTTTAAACAAAAAAAAAGTTTTGCTAAGGCTATGGTTATCAATCAATGAAGACTAAAAATAATGGTGGGTAAACATGCCTACTTTGTTTTGTACTTTGTCACAAACGGAGGATCTGTGTAGTCAAACTAGAACAAGAAAATGATAAAGTCCAGCTCTTATGCTCAGTAAATTTTGGTGATCGTACACAAAACGACATGACATGTAGTAAAAGTAGAATTAAACACAAACAACTGTTGTTTGAGGGAGCTTGCGATGAGGCTGCCATACTCTGCACAATCTACATGATTCTACATGATGTTGCCATCTCGGGATGTTTTTGCTGTCTCCACAGCATTCTAGCTTCATTTGTTAGTGAGCTATTTTTAGAAGATGGAGTTCATGTGCAACCCATAGTTACTTGTATGCGTCTCATTACCTGTCTACTATTACTCCTGGTAATTTGCTCATGTACTCTTCCATTCATTACCTGTGCATAGGTGGCTTTTTTTTTTACTCACATCAGTTACCTGACACACCTGTTTTTATCTGCTTTCTTTATTGAAACCTCACAGTCATCACAAAGTGACCATTTAAAGGTGCCACTCCCTCATTCATTCTCACCTCTACCTCTTACAGCCACACCCTGCTTAGGTTACACCCAGGTTACACACATGCTTGTATTTTCAGTTCCCAAGTCACCCCATGAGCAAAACATGTAGTTCAACATCAGTTTGTAAATCCACCTGTGCCAGCAGGCTGTGGTTTGTGGCTTGGCTTTCAAGGAAGAGGTGAGGCAGTTTTGTTTTGGTTTTACTGGCACATGATCAGAATGCTTTTGAATGCAGCAAGTTCACATAAGCAAAATGCAAAAGCAGAAAAGAAAGAAAAATAATCAAACATGCATCTTTGTCTTTATGACAGGAACAGTTTTCGTCCTCTTCCCATAATGGCACTATGACATTTTAAGAAGTCAGGTGGATCAACACTAACTAAATCAACAATGGAAAAACTATCCTGAACACACAAACTCAATACATGAAGTGGCTTCAGATCTGACAGCTTTCAAGTTCAGTGCAGGGTAGCGGAGGAGGAGGGTTGGGCGTGGGGCTAACAACCCCACCCTGTAAAAACTCCAACTGCTACGGAAACAGCAAGTGAATCTCATTATCGACTGATTTCATTGACTTCGAGAAGGCTTTTAACAGCGTCCACCGGCCGACTCTATGGGCTATCCTACGCCACAAAAGGAAGAAACATGTATCTTTAATTTTATGATAAATTCATTTTTAATTTCGGGTGATAAATCAAAGAAATATGGCACTAGAATATGGAAAAAACATAGTAAATCCCCTGAATGTATTATCAAATGAGCTGAAGTGAATTACAGAATTTAGTGGAAGTGTTCTCAGTTAAATGGTACAATCGTGGGTGTGTGCACCCCAAACTCCAGTTTTCAGCAATGGTGGCAGTTACGGAGACGGTAGAAATGGCGGTCGAGGACAACTACATTTTTAAATGTAAGTTGTATTTGAAGTAGCAATACAAATGTTAAGATGTTTCTTAAAGTAGTTAACAAGGCAGTTCAATGGAAGTAATTTTTTACAGTCGTTAAACTTACGATTGTACAGTTGTAAGTTTTCCGACCCTGCGCTATCTTTCACTACTCGGGTTAAGCATGATATATATAAGTCACTTAGATAACTTATAAATCTTAATGTTTGTTTGTTTTTTAACAATTTTATTTGTTCCTCTGTAAATCAGTTTGGCTGAGATTAAAGTTATAGTAGTTTTCACATTGCTGAATAAACTTCAAACAGAAAACCCATTAAACAGAAGTGTGAGATGGTGATTATACTCCAATGTCCTGTCATGTTTTAGGGAGCAAAGAGCAGACGACCAATTTCATTAAACTCCGGAGCGACAATGAGCAACTGTTTACCGGTTCCAAAAATCTTAAATATGATCAACCTATCTCTAATAATCGGCTATGTACCACAGGCCTTCAAGCTAGCTGTAGTTAAACCTTTACTCAAAAAGCCATCTCTAGACCCAGCAGTCTTAGCTAATTATAGGCCAATCTCCAACCTTCCTTTCATTTCAAAAATCCTTGAAAGAGTAGTTGTCAAACAGCTAACAGATCATCTGCAGAGGAATGGTTTATTTGAAGAGTTTCAGTCAGGTTTCAGAGTTCATCACAGCACAGAAACAGCTTTAGTGAAGGTTACAAATGACCTTCTTATGGCCTCTGACAGTGGACTCATCTCTGTCCTTGTCCTGCTAGACCTCAGTGCAGCATTCGATACTGTTGACCATAATATTCTATTAGAGCGATTAGAACATGCTGTAGGTATTACAGGTACTGCACTGCAGTGGTTTGTATCATATCTATCTAATAGACTCCAATTTGTGCATGTAAATGGAGAGTCCTCTTCACACACTGAGGTTAATTATGGTGTTCCACAGGGTTCAGTGCTAGGACCAATTCTGTTTACATTATACATAAGCTTCCCTTAGGCAGCATCATTAGAAGACATAGCATACATTTTCACTGCTATGCAGATGACACCCAGCTCTATCTGTCCATGAAGCCAGATAACACACACCAATTAGTTAAACTGCAGGAATGTCTTAAAGACATAAAGACCTGGATGGCCGCTAACTTTCTGCTTCTTAATTCAGATAAAACTGAGGTTATTGTACTCGGCCCTGAAAATCTTAGAAATATGGTATCTAACCAGATTCTTACCCTGGATGGCATTACCTTGGCCTCCAGTAACGCTGTGAGGAACCTTGGAGTCATTTTTGACCAGGATATGTCCTTCAACGCACATATTAAACAAATATGTAAGACTGCGTTCTTCCATTTGCGCAACATCTCTAAAATTAGAAATATCCTGTCTCAGAGTGACGCTGAAAAACTAGTTCATGCTTTTATTACTTCCAGGCTGGACTACTGTAATTCATTATTATCAGGATGTCCAAAAAGCTCACTGAAAAGCCTTAAGCTAATCCAAAATGCTGCAGCAAGAGTACTGACAGGGACTAGAAAGAGAGAGCATATTTCTCCTGTTTTGGCTTCCCTTCATTGGCTTCCTGTTAAATCCAGAATTGAATTCAAAATCCTGCTCCTCACATACAAGGTCTTAAATAATCAGGCCCCATCTTATATTAATGACCTTGTAGTACCATATCACCCTATTCGACCACTTCACTCTTGCACTGCAGGCCTACTTGTTGTTCCTAGAGTATTTAAAAGTAGAATGGGAGGGAGAGCCTTCAGTTTTCAGGCCCCTCTTCTGTGGAACCAGCTTCCAGTTTGGATTCGGGAGACAGACACTATCTCTACTTTTAAAATTAGGCTTAAAACTTTCCTTTTTGCTAAAGCATATAGTTAGGGCTGGGCTAGGTGACCCTGAATCCTCCCTTTGTTATGCTGCAATAGACGTAGGCTGCCGGGGGATTCCCATGATGCATTTAGTTTTTCCTTTCCAGTCACCTTTCTCACTCACTATGTATTAATAGACCTCTCTGCATTGAATCATATCTGTTATTAACCTCTTTCCCTCTTCCACAGCATGTCTTTTATCCTGTCTTCCTTCTCTCACCCCAACCGGTCGCAGCAGATGGCCGCCCCTCCCTGAGCCTGGTTCTGCCGGAGGTTTCTTCCTGTTAAACGAGAGTTTTTCCGCCAAAGTGCTTGCTCATAGGGGGTCATATGATTGTTGGGTTTTTCTCTGTATCTATGAAGCGCCTTGAGGCGACTTTTGTTGTGATTTGGCGCTATATAAATAAAATTGAATTGAATTGAATTGAATTGAATTGAATTGAATTGAAAAACCACTGTGGGTTGGAGGTACCGCAACAATATGCCGCTTTTAATCTGTTAGGCATAAGGGAGAGAGCTTAATCTGTCTTTTAGTCCGAAGTGTGTACATTTTGCTATGGATGCTGTTCAGGAATTAAGAAGATTGATACGCTCTATTATTTTCTGTCTGTTAGGGCCATTCTTGAGAAGATGGAGCTGCAGGGTAAAGTCACCCCTTTGCAGGCGAAAAAAAATGGGACAATCTAAAAAAGAAATACAAAGTAAGTACAGCTGTATTCAATTTATTTATTTATTTTTCTCGGGCAGTGCTGTTGAATGTGCTGGACCAGGACCAGAGAGATGGAGGAGGTGCCACAAGCAAGTTGGTTTGTATTTCCAGCTAACAAGTGGAGCATCATACAGGGTGATCTCCATAAGGTCTAGGGATGCTCGTTTTCACTGTCCACCGCATCATCTGTCACTTGGGTTTGCAGGGCTGATGTAACTGACGGCTGCCATGTCACTAAGATGTATTCATAAAGACGCAAACAATCCTGTTAATAAAGATCTAATATCTAAAAAATGCTCTACTAACAGAATACTTGCCTGTTTAAAAATATTCATGGTCTTGGAGTAGCTCCTCCAGGGCAGACACCTCAGCAGATAGCTGGTCCCGCCAGGGAGCACCACTGACTGCCTCCAAACCCATCTCCCCCTCATCTTGCACATCATCCTCAGGTGCATCCTCCGGGTCCATAGCGTCACCAACACTGAGGCAGATGTTGTGTGGGAGTGATGAGGGGAAGTGGATGCTGGAGACATGGGTACCCTCCATCTGCTAAGATGAAATGCCCTGGAGGAGGGTAAATGGCCTGCCGGTACAGTGGGCTGTTGGGTAGCACATGGAGTCATGCACTGACCCAGGCCAGCCCACATATGTATCGATGAAGCGGCTCTGATGGTCACAAACTGCCTGCAGGAGTATGGATGGGAACAATTTCCTGTTTCTGTAGCACTGACCATCAGGGCCGCTGGGAGGCTTGATGCGGACATGGCAGCCATCAATTGCACCAGCAGCCTTTAAAAAGGCTCTGTGTCTTGCCAGCCCTGCAAACCCATGAGACAGAATATCTAGGTCTTCAGGAGTCCAAGGGAGATGGATAACCTGATGGCGAATAGCCACCACCTCCTCTGTGACCCTGTGAACGATGCGGTGAACAGTGGAGCGAGGAATAGCAAACACTCTGGAAACAACTCTGTAGGATGCTCCACTTGCCAGCCAGAAAAGAAACACAAGGACCTCAATAGTGGCACCCCAACCATGTGGCCGATCCTGGTTAAGGAGGTTCAGCAGCACTTTCAGAGACTCCCTGCTCAGACGAAAATCAGGCCTAGTGTCTAGGCCTATTAAAAGACCTGTCCAGGACTGGGACACTCAGGTTAATCCTGCAGTACTGTGGTCTCGCCTGGTGAAGGAAAATAAGGAAAATGTTTTATTCTTGTCATTATTATGAATGTTGCTCTTGTTCTTTAAAAAAAACGTATCAAAACTTTATTTTGATTATCATTCTTAACTAAAATTCACTGGTTAACTGATAAAAGATAAAAGAGCGAATAAAATCACTTCTACATCGGAGTTTTATTTAGCTAGTAAACAGATTTCAAATACACACATAAACAATGGGGAAAAAAACTGAAGACATGTATTTTCACTGTACCTGAACTCAGTTATCTCTTAGTCGGAGATAAATCAGTCGTCTGCGACAGCTGATTTGTTGTAACTCTTCGATTAACAAAAATAAGAGAGTTTCAATGATATCCATTATTTCACCGAGGGGGAGAAAGCAGTAAGGGCGGGAACAGCTGGTGACATTAATCTGAAGGCCAGACCGTCCCATTTCACAAGCCTCGCACTTCCGGCCTTCTCGGTCTTCGAAGGACCCAGCCCACGTAGACCGCGAAGGCCGGGTCCTCCGAAGGATGCAGCCGATGTTTTGGGACACAGCTAAGGACTTGCATTTGCATAACAAGACAGAATGACAGCACACACAGAGTTATCATTCTTCCAGCAGCACAGCAGAGGAGCCTAAGACACACACACCACAGGCTAGTATAGTTTAGGTTACCCTAAAATGGTATGATGAAATAACCACTTTTGTTGTAATAAACAGAGCTCATAGATGAAAAAGGCTGTATAAGTTTGTAGACCAAAGTAAATTATGTTGCATGAGAAAGTTTAATAGCTGAGATGTATTTTGTCAGAACTTGAATTTGTGTGAACGGAATATAATTGCTGGTCTATAAAAAGCTCGGAGGGATAATTTACAGGAACATTCTCACATGGTTTGTAGTGACGCAGTATGCATTGCTTTGAGTTCACTTGGTTTTATCTGTGAAGTTCACAAACACATCAGTGGACTGGAGTAACCAGAATAAAGAAATTATAGGTGTGACAACACCTTCGGGCTGTTTTCAGCAGTTATCCTCTCCAGTTCAGAGAAGATAATTTTGTGATGAATTCATGTAATGCAGGAATATTACATAGTGTAAATCACGTAAAGCAAACTGAGTAGATTCCAAGAATAAACCTTCTGAGGAAGGACAGGGGGGATCATAGTAAGTGCTCTTTGTCCTCTTATGCAAGTGAGCTCAATTAATTGAAATAATTTAGCGGTTGCTCATTTTTACTGCACAATCGTGGGTGTGTGCAGACTTGCCTGAAAAGGTTCCATGGTAGTGCCAAATACCAGAGTGACAGCATATAATTTCGTCTTTACGGCAGCACAGCAGAGGACTAAAACACATGCAGCAAAGGTGTCAGGGTCCTGGGTCTGAGCGACCCAGGGACCCTGAGCAGTCATGGACTAGTATTACAATGTCTGTATTTTGTATTGCTGTCCCTCGTTCTCCCTGCGTGTAGATATGTGTGTATGTAGGTGTGGGTGGGGGTGTGGCCCTGGCAGGTGATTGGCCACGCCTGAAGACCGTAACACACCTGCAGCTGATCAGGCCTCGTCGGAGGAGCTACTTGAGAGTGTGGTGGAACTCTCTCCGACGCTGGATCATTGTGTGGCTTCACGTTAGTCTCTTGACAAGTTTCTAGTTTGAGTCTGCTGCATTATTGTGTGTCTGACGGCTTCCTCTCTCTTATGTCCCCAGGAGTTACGGGGAGACGAGAGGACAGCGAGCACGGGGTGCTCATCACGGAGAAGCGGAGACAGGAGCACTAGCACTGGGAAGACGACACGTCATGGGAGTCGGGAGAGCACGGGATTTATTGTCATGTCTGTCCATCACTGTAAATAAAGGCACTGCTTGTACATAGAGCACCGCGCCTGGGTCCTCCTTCCCTACACCTCCACGGTCTGCCAGCCAGACGGTGACAAAAGGTCGGTACAATTTCAGTTACCATAAGATAAAGGCAGATTGTAAGATGAAGTAATCACTGTTTGTAATGTGGCTGCTGGAAGCTGTGTAAGTTTCTACAGCAGAGAAGTACAATGTGTTCCGTGAGAAAGTTACGTTTACATGGTCACAATCCTTTTACGTTTTCTCTCTTTTGGCTGCAGATCATCAACATGACGGCTGCCAGCTATCTTCTGACTGAAGAGCAGCTTTTGTGCTGCATCTGTCTGGACGTGTTCAGGGATCCCGTCACACTCCCATGTGGACACAACTTCTGCAAAGACTGCATCACGGAACATTTAAATTTTAATTCCCAGCGCAAGTGTCCCATGTGCAAAGAGCAGGTGGATAGGAAATATAAGCTTGGTGTGAATACTTTCATATCTGAGATGGCTGTTCAGTTTAGAAAAACTGTTGGAAAGAAAGCTGATGATAGCTCAGAACAACACAATGCCATACAAGAGAAAGGTTCTTATGATGCTCCTGCTGCACCTAAACGGACATCGCTGAAGTCCTGCCTGTTCATAATTCTTAGCTTAACCTTTCTTACACTCTTCTTTGTAGCTAATCTACATTTTCATCAAACAGTGTCCATCTTAAAATCTCACAAGCTGTTTAATTCTGTGGAGAAAGAAGAAGACAGGATGTGTGCTGAGCATGGCAAACCTTTGGACTTCTATTGCAAGAATGAACAAATGATCATATGTCAGTCATGTGTGGACGCAGATCACAGATTTCACCGGGTAGTTCCCCTGAAAGAGGAATATGAAGCAAAAAAAACACAACTTGGGATAACAGAGGCTAAAATTCTCCACATGATCCAAGAGAGACAAAGAAAAGTCCACGAGCTCAAACAATCTTTAAAGCTCAGCACAGAAGCTGCAGACAGAGAGACAGCAAATGGTGTTCGGGTCTTCTCGGCTCTGATTAAGTCTCTGGAAAGAGCTCAGGCAGAGCTAATCGAGATGACTGAAGAGAACCAGAAAAGGACAGAGAAACAGACCAAAGTTTATATCACAGAGCTGGAGCAGGAGGCCTTTGAGCTGACAAGGAGACGTGATGAGATGGAGGAACTCTCACGCTCTAAAGACCGTCTTCATTTCCTCCAGAGCTTCCCGTCCCTGAATGCTGCTCCACCCACCAAAGACTGGACAGATGTCAGCATCTGTCCAGCAATATACGAGGGAATCACAAGGACAGCTTTGGTGAAAGCTGTGGATGAGCTGACAGAGACCATCAAAAATGAGGTGAAGATGATACGGGACGCTCAGTTCAACAACATTCGGCAGAATGCGGTGGATGTTACTTTGGATCCCAATACGGCACATCCTGCTCTCATCCTGTCCAATGATGGGAAGCAAGTTCATTGTGATTATGAATGGAAGGAACTGCCAGACAGCTCAAAAAGATTTGAACCTGCAATTTCTGTTTTAGGGACACGAGGCTTCTCCTGTGGAAGACTTTACTATGACGTCCAGGTTAAAGGAAAGACTGGGTGGACGTTAGGAGTGGCCAAAGGGTCGGTCAATAGGAAGGGAGAAATTAAACTTAACCCAGAGAACGGCTACTGGGCTATATGTCTGAGGGACAGAAATGAGTACTTTGCACTTGCTGCCGATCCTGTCCCTCTCTCTGTGAATGATCACCCAGAGAAGGTGAGAGTTTTTGTGGATTATGAGGAGGGTTTGGTTTCCTTTTATGATGTAAATGCTGCAGTTCTTCTTCACTCATATACTGGCCAAACCTTCACAGAGAAACTTTATCCATTTTTCAGTCCTGGTAGTAGTGACAGTGGCACAAACACTGCCCCCCTAATCATCACTCCTGTCAAACAGCAAAGATCGGACTAATTTTTTTCTTTTTGTTGATGTTGTTTGTCAAGAGATGTATTCTAAAACACTTCTTCTGTCATGGTCGCTGTGTGGCAGGCAGGATGAGGACCCAAAATGCAAACTCACGGACTCAGGGGATAAACTCAAAATGCAGCTTTATTGCTGACAGGTGACAAACGAAAGCAGTGATACCAAAGCAATACAAAACTAAACTACACTGGGAAAAGCTAATTGTAACATATACCAGAAGACACGGGGAGAACCACACACAGCATGAGGGAGAACGCGACGCCGAACAGAGGGAGACACAGACAGAAATACACAGAGGGTTAACGAGGAAAGTGGGAACACACGGGGAACACAGCTGACACAGATAACCATAACGAGACAGGGCGGGGTGAACATAACACTGACGGGAGACGGGCAGAGTCAAACAGGAAGTACAGAGGTTCAGACAGGAGGAGAGAGAGCGCGGGGAAAACACAGACATAACGGGCTGGGGAAAACATGGAATAAAACATAAGGAGAGACGAGGGCTCACAGATACACAGAGGGGCACACAGGGGGTAAAAGCCACGAAGGGAAAACACTTAGGGAACAACACAACAGGGCAACTCAGGAAACATGGCCTAAATAGGGAACAAAATACAAACATACAAGAAAACTAAGAATACTGGGCCAACATGGCCCAGGACCATGACATCTTCAGCAGAGAATCAGAGAGGAGAAACACACAGGTTTTCTTGCTAGCAAGGGAAGCCACATGAGAGTGAGGGCTCAGAGACTCGCAGCTCTGAGACTGCCCTGGCCTTTATTTTATACATCGGTGGGTGTTTGTTCCTTACATTGGAATGTGGATGTTTATATGTATGTGTGAGTTCAGATGCATCTATAGTGTGTGCTATAGTGTAAGCTGTTCTTCCATGCATGTATGTGTGTTAGTACGCTTGCATGCAGGGCCTGTCTCACCACAAAAGGGCATTTTCTTAACAGCTGCCTTTCTCTCACGTGTGTTAAGAAAGGCAAATGTGCTTGTAGCAGTTGTGAGATTATTATGCTGTTATATATTACATTATACCTGTAATCAAAATGAGTACTGATACTGCTGTAGGCCACATCAAACTTCTTATGTAATCAGTATGTAGTTTTAGTTTGCATCATACTTCTGAGTTAAAATAATGTGAGAATCATTAGATTCATTAGATAGGTTTGTATTATCCTATACTGCTGACTTACTGTGAGTGTGTTACACTGTTTTCTGATAGTAGAGACAACAGAACACATTCTTCACCTCTACCTTTGTTGGAAGTAGAAAAACAGGGAGAAAGGGTCATAACTCAGGCTCACTGGGAGTTAGAAAGAATGTAAATGCTTAGTTTGTGGCTGTGGCGCATTTTGTATGGCTTCTTTTCTTTTGTTTAGTAGCTTTCTGCCTTCACCTGAGAGGATGTGCCCTGAGCATGTGACTTCAGGTCTCCATAATTAGAGTTTATTTAAAGATACCTTGTGGCCTTAACTCAGCCAAGTGACCCTTCCTCTGTGTGGCCAGTCACTAAAATGTCATCTACGTTAGAGTAGATGGTTTGATAAGTCTATCACTGAGAACCATTGTTCTTTTGGAGTGACTTGATTCAGTATAGTGTGGGGATTTGATACTACTGGTGGCATCATTTCAGTGATTTCATTTATTGCTCACAGATCATGCACTAGACGGTATTTTGCAGTATTAGCTTTCTTCACCACTTAAACAAAACATCACTCTTTGTTTGCTTTATTATTATTATTATTATTATTATTATTATTATTATTTTAAATTCTCCTTTCTCAAAAACAGAAAATGAAGTTGTAGTTGTTCTTTGCTGAGAAACACAAAAACCCCTTCCTTTTTTTTTCAAGACAAGAAACTAAGATTTAACTTTTCTGATTTGTCACCTAAAACAAAGCAAACAACCCAGCTCTCAGCTGGCTCTGAACTTATCATCATCAAGGTCGCATGGTGAGAGCTACTTCAGAAGTCACAGTACTCCTCACTCAAGCAACACGTCAAAAACAAAAAAACAAAAAACAAAAACTCAGCACACTACATAGAGAACAATAGCCAAGACACAACTGAAGATGCTTTTCTTCTTTGTTCTCCTTGAACTTTAGAATAAACTTCATCTGCATTAGTAAATCATATGCCTAATCATTATATGTCACTGTGATCCACAAGTGTGATCACAAATGTACTTATTTTTAAAAACAAAACAAAACAAAAAACAAATTGCTGATGGCATAAACGCTTTACACACATGAGTCAGGGTGCAAAAAAAGCTGCTGCCAAAGGCAAATCAGAAATATGAGGGGAAAAAACTGAGCTCACAGACAGCTGCATGTTTGAGCTCTCATGCAGCTCCTGCTCTAAAAAACGTGTTACTTGCTCATCAGCTTAGCAGTGACCACATATTTAATTCAGCTTCTCAATTTTGTAGCGTTAGCCGTTATATAAAGGGTTTAGCTTATTAGTTGTTTGTATAAGTGTGCTCTATATTTCAGCAATGTCTCATCTAGGATGACAGGTTTTCAAGCAGGTCAAGTGCCTCTATGCACTTATTTAGTTTAGGTACTTTCTTTATTTTCTTCATCTCATATATTATTGTACTGAATTTGAGCAAACCTTAAGCTTAATGCAGACTGCTTTTAATAGTTATCCACCTCACATCATAACTGACTGAGGTGCCCCTTCATATTAATATTATCTCGTTATTAATGCTATTATCTTTTTATATAACAGCAATGGTATATTACAATATTTTATTTATATTTTATTTTGTATCCACCAACGGCTGCAGGTGATCTGCAGTTTCACCCTTTCCCAAGCTGGAGACATTTTCCTTTTCACAAACTTTCCTTGGCTGAACAATGACACAGCCTTAATGTACCTTATGCATCTCTCTATTTCATTTAATATGTGTTTGTGTGAATCGTGTATTTTCTTTCATTCTATTCATTCTGGGCATGATCTTCATCCCAACTATGTTTCATTGTTAATACCAGTTTACAGGTTGTTATCCTTGCTATTATTAGTTTGAATACATTAAAGATAAGCTCTAATGTAATTTAGCCTTTTGTTTATTTTACTTTATTCATCTTGTATTTATATCTATTCAGTCGGGTCTGTTTCCAACCCTTTTTAAACTACTTTAAACTACTTTGATCTCTAATTTTCACTTGGTGAGGGATTATTATATATATTATATATATATATATATATATATATATATATATATATATATATATATATATATATATATATATATATATATATATATATATATATATATATTATTATTATTATTATTATTATTATTATATTCTTCCTGGTCTGAACTTCTCTCTTCACCTGAGCTGCTATCCTATTCTGAGTCACTGTCTTCTTTGTTTCTTACAGTCACATACAAAATGTCCCTCTTTTCCACACCTCCAGCATGTAGTGCTAAAGCCACTGTTTGGTGTGTGTGTAGGCCTGCCTCTACCTCTTGCATTCCTCTCCCTTTCTTTTGGATTAGTCCTGCTCCGGCTTGTTGTTTTTCTAAAAATTTCTCATCAGGTGTTAATTTTTCTTGTTTATTTCCCATTTTCAAAGATTTTGCTGGGCCGTCACTGGCACGCGTGACTTCAGAGTGGTTTACTGATACAGCCTTCGACTTCACCCTAAAGGTGAAGTGGTATCAGTTTTATGAGATGAAACTCAACCGTTCTCCTTTGTCACCAGTACATGAGCCTCAGCAAATGGAAGTAAAATGGAAGTAGTTCAGCAGCGTATTGTGCTGTTAAATCAACTTACTTCCAGACAGTCAAAGGAGCTTGCAAAGAAAAGCGTCTGGACTTCTTTAAGTTGCTTGAAGACGTTTCACCTCTCATCCGAGAAGCTTCTTTAATTGTGTGGGTTTTTTTACTATGCAGTTTTGGTTTGTTTTGGTTTGGTTTGGGTTTTTTAAGTGCTACATGAAGAATTTCTTATAATACTGTCATTAACCCTTTCTCTGACAATATTGGTTGTTGGAAGGTTTTTTGTCCCATTCATATTTATATTGCCCCAAATCACAATAACAGCCACCTCAAGGCACTTTACATTTTAAGGTAAAGACTACTTTAATGGAGAGAAAATCCCAGCAATCAAATTGACCCCTATGAGCAAACTACTTGGCAACACTGGGAAGGAAGAACTTTTTAAACATTCTTTTTAAAATTTAAATTAATTAATTTAAAAAATAAGAATCTTCTGGCAGAACAAGGCTCAGGCAGGGGCAGCTATCTGCTTTGATGGGTTTGGGGTGAGGGGACAGATTTATGTTATGCTTTCAAGCAAATATTCACTTTAGAAGTGAGTATTTGCCAACACTAACTAAACACTCAGAGTAAACTACCTGTTTCACTGAGAACTTGGCTAGATCACAAGGCTTTGACGGGTGTGTCAAAACTGGCGCGATTTTAGTTTTAGCATTTTAATTCTCATAATACCCGGAAGACAAGTACAAAATGGCTTAGGGTTGAATCAGTAGCATACATGTTGACAGATGTTGGCTGTTTAGATATTGTCTAGATAGTTCAATGATGACTTCAGGACCGGTTCATGACTAAAACGAACTTGTTTTATGACAGTTGCGTGCTTATAGAGAGAACTGTCACTCTGAATTGTAACATTCTACTGAGAATAACCACAAACTTACAAAATGTAACTATCTATATTAGAAGGGAAAGAATCTAAAATAACAGGTTACAATTAATTACTTGCTTGCATTCACTAGATTTATCCACATAAATTATTCTACACTCTTTATCATTATAAAAGACAATGATATCTGCCTGCAGTGCAGCTATATGCAAAATAATGCTGTTCAAATATCATTTACTCACACTTTATTATTACACTTACACTGATGCTCCAAACACTAATATGCATATTCATCTTTGATTCACCAAATCTACCAAGCTTGTTTTGTTCATACAACTCTGTGCCAACTAGTAAGAGTCACTAATGGGTTTATATATTTACACCACATAACACTGGATGGATGTTTGTACAATACAATATTTGATATTTACACCTGTAATGTTGGTGTTTCTCGTTTTGGTCATTTTCTGTTGATCTTTTTTCCCCTTTTCATCGTGGTCCTTTTTTTTTGTTTTATATCAAAATCTGGAATCAGTTCTTAATTTTAACCTCTCCTTTTACAGATTTTGTGGCAGTTCCATGTATTTTGGTCAGCATTGTGTCCCTTCAAGTATTTCCTTTTGTCATTTTTCATCTCTTTTATCATTCCTTTTTATACATTTTGTTCAGGTTTTGAGTCTTTCCGACCTTTTAAGTAAAATCCAGGAGCCTATGTGGGGGTAACTTTTTCTCTAAATAAAATAAAAATCATTATTTTGATATAGGCCACTAAACTTTCTTAAAGCCACTTTATAGCACAAAAATCAATATATTGATTCAGCCTTGTAACGTCCAGCAGGTCACAAGTGAACCTCTGGGTTTGAGGTTAGAGCTGTAATTCAGACAGACTGTTTTAAAAATAAATAAATAAATAAAGCAGGCTAAACTGACCTGTTTCACTCCATGCTTGAATGGATCACAAGATTATGATGGGCATGCCTAAATTTATTCTCTCCATTTTTAGTTTTTGTGATAGCTAGAAGAGAGCAGTGGCAAAGGCCCTGAGTGTATTCAAACACAGAGACCTGTAATAGCCTTACAGTGTAGGAAATCTGCTCAACTCTACTTCAGTTGCATGAAACATTCATGTCTCAGTATCTCATCCTTGTTGCATTGTGTTTACATCATGCAGTGGTGCACAGAGTAGTTAGGACTGTTGCCTCAAGACATTAGGACATTAAGATTCCTGGTTTGAATCCCAGACGGGGCCTTCTGTTTGGGGTTTGCATTTTCTCCTTGTGCCCATGTTGGTTTCCCCCAGAAACTGAAGCTTCCTCCAGACATGCATGAGGACATAGTGCTAACCACAGTGATGCCCATTAATGTTATGTATTGTATAATAAACTAAATTAGTAATCATTAATGCTTCAGTCATCAGTGTCTGTACCACTCAAATCAAATTCAAATCCTATTTGTCACAATCATACACAGTATGACATGCAGTGAAATGCTTATTGCAATTGCAATTTCTGACCATTAAAAATACAAGAATAAAGTGAAATTAAAAATCAAGTATAAAATTAAAGTCAAAGTTAAGGTGTGCAGAGTTAAGTGCATGTACAATGATGTGGTATGAGACCAGATCAGAAGTACATTATTGTTGTTGTTATTAAGGTGCACGCGCAGTGATTTGTAGAAATGTGTAAAGAGTCCAGTCCAGCACCTGGACACTCCTGAATAGCCTGGGGGAAGAAACTCCTCCTTATTCTCTCTGTGTTGGCCTTAAGGTAGCAGATGTATTTCCCTGACCTCGACAGTGAGAAGAGTTCATTATCGGGATGAGAAAGGTCTTTCATAATCTTCCCGGCTTTGGTACTGCACCGCTTAATGTAAATGGAATGCAGGGCAGGAAGCTCTCAGCAAATGATGTTCTCAGCAAGGCCCACAACTCCTTGAAGAGCTTGTCTGTCCTGCTTGGTGCTGTTCCCACACCAGGTGCAGATATTTCCCATCATATGCTCTGGATGGAGCATGAGTAGATGTTCTTGAGCACCTTCAGAGAAAGATTCTCTGAAAGATTCAAAAGGTTCTCTTCAGTCTGCCTGGAAAAAAACAATAATAAAATGGGCTGAGTGAAAGTGACATGGC
Source organism: Rhamphochromis sp. 'chilingali' (assembly GCF_963969265.1). NCBI lineage: Eukaryota > Metazoa > Chordata > Actinopteri > Cichliformes > Cichlidae > Rhamphochromis > Rhamphochromis sp. 'chilingali'. The sequence continues at coordinate 22,910,193 of NC_137934.1, forward strand.
ATTAATCTGGCAGACATTCATGGTACTCTGAGGATAGTATTAGTACAACCCCTTCAATCGCACTGAATCCTCTGTGAGGTTCTTTAAAACTTCTAACAAGACTCATTTTGCTCGTGTCCATCTTATGAGTCAGCTCTTTTAGAGATTTTCCTCTGCTGGTTTCAGGTAAATCCAGGTTCTTTTTCTTTCTGTCGCCTTTGGTTTCAAACAAAAGTAGAGAATCAGCATTGTGTTCACTAAATGAGGTTTCAATTACAGCGAGAAGGATGAGTGTATCAGTGATGTTGTAACTATCGCTCATCTCTCCACCTTCATTAACTTCCTGTTTCTAAACCTCGTCTCTCATTTCCTTGACCATGTTTGTTTAAATGAGCTGCCAATCTGGCAGCTGGAGCTCCAGAGCCACAATTACTCCAACATTAATACCTCAACATACAAGACAACAGTTCTAAAAACACTTTTAGTGCTGTCAGTTCACTTTAGTGCAAGCATAAGCTGAAAACCCCCCAAAATACACTTGCTAGACTGAAAGAAGTACTGGAATCTTAATTTTAACCTTAATACAACCAAAAGAAAAAAATATACTAAAGTTTGATGTTCAGCTTGCATCACATATTACAGTCTCCTTAATGACATAAATGTTGTAGTTTAGCAGGTTCTTGGTTGTTCAAGGCCCTGCAGGGCCCTTGAACAACCTCTTCAAGGGCCCTGCAACCACAGTGTGATCTCAAGCTTCTTGACTAACCGCTAACACTCCTTTAAGGAAACTTTTTGGTACCCTAAGGAGCTGCTGATTGGCTGACCTAACGGGTGGGTGTATATAGTTGTATTAGCTCCGAGGTGTGTGTGTGTGTGTGTGTGTGTGTGTGGGGGGGGGGGGGGGGGGGGGGGGGGAGCAGACCATTACGAGCGGTTTCCATATCCTCCTTAAATAATAATGGATTGCATCCATATAGCGCTTTATGAGACCCTCAAAGTGCTTTACAATTCCACTTTATAATTCCCCTCTGGCCATCACCAGTAGGCGCTAGGTGAAGTGTCTTGCCCAAGGACACAACAACCGAGAGTGTCTGAGCCAGGGTTCGAACCAGCAACCTTCTGATTACAAGTCGAACTGCCAACTCTTGAGCCACTATCGCCCTAATAATAATAATAATTATTTGATGTAAAAAAAGTTTATACCAATCATTTTATATAGTTTTCCATAGCATTACATTTGAATTTGACAGTTCAATCTTTCAAATGACAGACAAATATTTGTGGAATTATGATGCATTTGTGAATGTATTTTAACAATCTAAATATGCATATGTACAGACAAATACATTAAAAAAACAAGAATATTTTGTTTTATTACAGTGATTTTACGTTAATTTACATTTGAAATGTAAAATCACAGTCTATTTATGTAAATTTAATGATATTCTAGAAGAACAGTACAAAACTGTAAAATACACAGTAAAATACTTTTATATTACAATTTTTTTTACAGTGAGTTCATCGGGGTGTTGGCCTGGTTTCCTTCATCAGGCCACTCCCACATCGACATACTTTTTAGACAAGTATTTTCTTGGCACTGCCTATTTTGCTGCCTGCCTATAATGTGTGCTTTTGTCTTATTATTATTTGTATATATGTGTCTCCTGTTTACTACTTATACCATGTGTCATCTATTATATTGTTATTCTGGCAAAGCTGGTGTGTAGCACATACGTCTTGTACATGTACAATTACAATAAGGGCTATTTTATTCTATTCTATTTTATATAGGTTGGATGATAGTGCTTTAACCAAGATAAACCACAATCTTGCTTTACCTCCAGAGCAGAAATGTGGTTGTGTTGGAAAGATTTTTATCATCATTTTATTTTCAACTCATTATAGTACAATATACTGAATTAATATTTTTTTAACTGTCCTAAGGTTCACTGCTAATGCCAGACTGGTTTGTGGTAATTTCTGCTGCCTAAAGCTCTCAACTGCAGGACAACAAATGATCTTATATATTATCAAAGAGAACTTTGAAAATATAAATTTACAAAAATGTGACATTTTTGCCTTTCATATATTGCAATTAGAGGTAGGAGATTTTATGCAATGTTATAGTGTCCATTCTGTATATATCCTATAACACATTATTTTGTGTTATCTTTTACATGATACAAGCCGAACATCAAACCTTAGTATATTTTTTCTTTTAGTTGTGTCAAGGTTAAAATTAAGATTCTAATACTTTCATCAGACTAGCAAGTGTGGTTTTGGGGGGTTTTCAGCTTATGATTGCACTAAAGTGAACTGACAGCACTAAAAGTGATTTTAAAACTGTTGTCTTGTATGCTGAGGTATTAATGTTGGAGTAATTGTGGCTCTGGAGCTCCAGCTGCCTGATTGGCAGCTCATTTAAACAAACACTGTGAAGGAGATGAGAGATGAGGTTTAGAAACGGGAAGTTTATGAGATAAGCGACAGTTACAACATCACTGATACATTCCTCCTTCTCGCTGTAATTGAGACCTCATTTAGTGAACATGATGCTGATTCTTTAGTTTTGTCTGAAACAAAGGTGGCCGAAAGAAAAAGAACCTGGATTTACCTGAAACCAGCAGAGGAAGGTCTTTTTAAAAAACTGACTCATGAGATGGACACAAGCAAAATGAGTCTTGTTAGAAATTTTAAAGAACCTCACAGATGATTCAGTGTGATTGAAGGGTTTGTACTAATGCTTTTCTCAGAATACCATGAATTTCTGCTAGATTAATTCTGTCAGTTTGATCTCCATGCTGTCACGTGGACATGTTTTATTGTTGAAAATACTGAAACTAGTGTGTGATAGTGGGAAGTGATTTCAAAATAAAACCAAACAAGACTGGCATCCCCGTTGTAATTTGGCTCCATCTGCTGCCAAAAGCTCTCAACTGCAGCACAACAAATTCCATTACAGTTCAAAGAGAACTTTGAAAATACAGATTCAACATAAAAATAATTAGAAGTTAGAAGAAGTGCTGATTCTTCATTTCGAGTATTTGAAAGGCAATGCTAGGCACTTCTCAGAGGATTAAGCTTAAGTACTTGACCTTTCATCAGGTTTTTCTGATCTCTAAACTTATGGACATAAAAAATATTTTAAGGTTCAAAATGGGGTCCAGTTTTGTGTTTAACCTCAAAATCACAACCAACTCGACTTCTTAGGTCGAGTCATGTTCTAGGTCATGTTCTGTTTGAGTCTGAACTTTAGAGAGTTTCTAGAAACTCTATATGGGGCTCTTTGTGAAGATTATGATGATATTAAAACTTTAGGGGTCCTTAAAGGATTTCCAACTGTCCTGACAGGGTTTAAATCGTTAAAAAGTTCTTAAAACCCAGAGGCAGATTTAAAACCAACTGTTAACTGTATATTTCTGTAAATTGAAGTATTATTATTCATATTGACGCATTCATTGACCTTGTTTATAGGTAATTTCATTGTTTAATCATGTTAAATTGTTCCTAATTTAATGTTTAAAAGCACTTGAAAAAGCCAAAATCCCATGTAAAATTAGGGCAACAAACTGTGTTGTCATTACTGAAAATAACTGCATTTTCAAGGGAAAGTTATTTTCTGTTATTTTCTGGTATTATTTTGGCACCCCAGCTGCCGGAATATTACTGTTATTTTAGGGGGGGTTTTTACGGTGCTGTTTATTGCTGGAGATTTCAATCAAACACATCTCAAGTCAGTGCATTCGAAATCCCATCAACAAGTGGACTTTGCGAAGAGGGGGATTTATTAGGCTGTGCTTTCAGTTTTTTCAAAAAAGAATAGCTTCATATAGGAAAAAATATATATCACATATGCAGGATATCTTAAACCTAAAAAGAAACACTAGGTACGAGATACATGTTCTGATGAGTTTTGGCAAAAAAACCATTTGACTAACATGTGTGTCTCACCTGCTCTTGTTCCTCTCTCTCTCTCTCTCTGTTCCTCTCTCTCTCTCTGTTCCTCTCTCTCTCTCTCCTAGGACTGAAAAAACAGCATTGTTGTTGTTCAGCTTTTCATTTCGCCATTTGTTGATTCACTCGAAGAGCAAGTAATGTAATATGGGTCAAGTGATCAATTTGACATCAATCTTTTGTGATACACCATCATATTTACATCATTTGTACAGTACGGATGATTTGCTTTGGTACCTGGTCAAACTTCAGTTCTCCTCTGTCTGCCTCTCTGTGCTTCTCCAACAACAAACTCACAGGCAGCAGCTCCCCCCGGCCCCTCGCTCAGTTGCTTAGTGCCTGAGCTCGGATCATAATTAGGGGGAATTTACGCACAGTCGTAAATTCCCACAGTGTGCACTATGTGCTTATTGTGTGTAGTTTTTGTTTTTTTGTTTTGTACAGTTGTCAGTCAGGCATCTAACTATGAAACAAATGACACTCCAAAAGACCCCGGGCTTCTGAAAAAACAACCAGGGCTTAAGCCCAGTAAGCCACCCCCCGCTCCGCCACTGGCCAAATTTGGCATGAGCCTCCGCATCCTCAGGACCTTCTACCGCTGTGCCATTGAGAGCATCCTCACTGGATGCATCACCACCTGGTACGGCAACACCACCACTTACAACCACAAAGCTCTCCAGAGAGTGGTGTGGTGTGTGGAAAGGATAATTGGAGGTGAGCTTCCCTCCCTCCATGACATCTACAGGAAGCGGTGCCTGAGGAAAGCGGGAAGGATCATCAAGGACTCCAGTCACCCCAGCCATAAACTGTTCAGAATACTTCCATCAGGAAGGAGGTTCTGCAATATCCAGTCCCGAACCAGCAGACTGAGAGTCATCTTTTTCCATCAGGCCATCAGACTGCTGAACACTTCACAGACACCTCACCTTCACTCACCAGAACATTATGCACTCCATACGGTACATAAATGCCACTTGTTTTGCACATTTCCAATTGCTGACCTCTGTATATTTTATTTTACTTTATTTAAATTTATATATATGTATACACACACACGTGTGTAGATATATATATTTAGTATACATATTCACTAATGCGTATACACTCTTATATTTGTACATATATTTATTGTTATAATCCTCAGATTACTGATTCTTATATTTTGCTTGTTCTTATGTTATTGTATTGCATTTTGCACACCTCTGTTGCTTGTGAAGTTTGCACACAAGAATTTCACTCGCATGTGCTGTACCCATGTACCTGCACGTGTGATGTGACAATAAAAGTGATTTGATTTTATGCTAATTCCAGCAGACACTGTATTACATCTGTGTGATGGCCACACATTATGAAGTTGATAACTGCCATTAGGGATGGGTATTGATAAGATTTTCACGATACTGATTCCATTTTTGATTCTGTTTAACGATTCGATTCTTTCTCGATTCTTTTTAAAAAAAGGAGAACACTAAGGTCGATTAGCTTAGAACTTTGTTTGATATCTTCTCTTTGAACAAGATAGAAATTTAGGAGTAGCATGGCCTTACAAACCCAACAGTGAGATCTTAAGAGATCCAGCCTACGGCTCTTCAATAGGGTGTCACAGGGTCCCCAGGAAAAGAAATATAAATGTAAAATAATAAAATAAGTGTTCTTCTGTAGCAATAACAAAGTATAACATAAATTATTCTGTAGCAATTACACAAGAATATCCTGTAATGTCCCTGCCTACAATTAAACACATTCACTTACTGAAAATAAGGGGATTCTGCTGTGGCAAATGGGTGCAAGCCTTTGACCACAAACTTAGTCACTGCTCGGTGACATTCGTCTATCCTGGCCTGAAAGGAGACGCTACCGGTAGACTGCAGCGAGAACTGCCAGCGAGCGCCAGCCAGACTCTGTCTGTCTCTCTCATCATGGTCACCTAAATGCACAGTAATGGCAGGTTTTGTAATAAGGCAGATTGCGCTAACATAATATGCACTGTTAGTTGATTATTTACCTGCTGCATTAACGAGAGAGGACGTGCAAACGTTACCGCTGCTGCTGGGTTGAGATTCACGAGTCCAGAGTGGAATTAAAAACACAACATTCATTTAAGGTCATCGTGTGTTTTGTGAGCAAATGCTTTTGCATATTTGTAGTGTTTCCTCCCTTAAATGAAATATCTACTTTGCAAGTATTGCAAGTTGCCCTGTTGTCATCCATTCTCGTAAAGTAACCAAAGTTTTGAGCGTTTGAGCCGCTGCCGCGTTTCCTGCCAGGTAAATGACGCTCCGCAACGTGGTGATGTCATTCGGGGCAACTGGAATCGATAAGGGAATCGTTTTCAAAAATGGCAAACAATTCCAAGGAATTGAAACAGTGGGAACCGGTTCTCAACAAGAACCGGTTTTCGATACCCGTCCCTAACTGCCATGTGTTAAATCCTCCCAATTCTTTCAATCTTTGGGCTGAAGGAAGGACAATACTCGGTGTATAAATGCTCAATCAACAATTACTTTATTACATACAATTCAACACTTTTGAGCACAAACCATCTGGATGGAGAGGGTCACAGCAAATCTCAAAATGGTGGAGGGTTACTCAAACTCTTATAGCCTCTGATGGCCCCCTCCTAGTCGTAAAATCCTAACATTCACATGTTTTCTAACTCCTGGCTGAGCCTGACTTATGGCCTCGGCTCCCTGTTTTACTGCTTGCAGAAAACAGGTGGGGGTGAAACTCCTGTGGAATGTGGTCCGTCTCCTCCGTTATCAGACAACAAGGCCCTCTGCACACAATATCCTCTTCTTAACTCAGCAGTATGAAATGTCATGAAACAGTGTCATTCATTCACAGTAAATCAACAGTATAGGATAATATAAACCTATCTAAGAAATCTAATGATTTTCACATTTTTCTTAATTCAGAAGTATAATGCAAACTAAAACTACATACTGATCATACTCTCCATAATAGATATGATGTGGCTTACAGCAGTATAATGATTCACTCATTTCGATTACAGGCATAGGATAACATATGATAGAATAATAATCTCACACATGCTACAACACGTTTATACAGTCAGTGTTACCGTGGTTTGATATTGCTTTCAAGCATGAATAGCCTGTTTAAAGTCAAGACAGACAATTAGTGCCTCTCAGTGTACTTTGTCCCAGCTTGCATCTTACATCCTATAGATTTACGGATGTGCTCTTACGCAAACAAGCTCAGGTGAGCAAAAGAATTTATTGGTTGCTCGCAGTCATGGGTGTGTGCACGCTTGCCTGAAAAGGTTTCAGTGTATTTCCATAACAAGGAAGAGTAACATTAAATAAATTCATTCTTCCAGCGGCACAGCAGAGGACTCTTAGACACACAGGTTAGTACAATTTCAGTTACCTTAAAATGGCAGCAGATTATGAGATGAAATAATCAATTATCATAATCAATGATTATTGTAACTGCTTCAGATATTCAGATGCAGTTTTTGTGTTGATTTTACATAATTATAGTAAAGCTCATATATTTTTGCCTTTTATGTTTATTGCTTTTAAATTTGTCAGAAGTGTGGCACTATTTAACTGGCAGTGTGTCTATTTTAACACTAGCACACAGGAACGAGTTCTGTAATGTGTGACTGGTTAATCAGCGCACTTCTTTTCTACATTTGCATGTTATTTTTATCTAACAGTAATATTCCAGTGAGATCAGGGTTCAACATCTAAGTACACTTTGGCATGCAGACAGGAGCAGGCAGTTTTTAAACCTTCCAGTGAGTAGATGATCTACTCTAACTCCTGAGCTCATTTTTTGTCAAGCCAAACATGGGTACAATCAGAGATGGGCAGTAACACTTGTAATCAGATTACTTTTATCAAGTAATGAGTAAAGTAAGGGATTACTATTGCAAAAAGTAATTAGATTACCCTTACTTTCCCGCAAGCATGCTGCATTACTGCGTTACTACACTGTGATTTGGTTTGTGAGTGTCTCATGACAATGACATAAGCAAGTGCGACGTTCATGGTAACAGACATGGGCAGAGCAACAATGGATAATATATAGAGGGCAGGAGAGAGTACGACCGTGCAGCATTTAAAGCATGGAAGTACTGACCTTAGTTTGAGTTTGATTCTGTAAAAAGTGACAAAAACATTAGCATCCGCTGCACACTGTGTGAGAAGTAAACTTCTTTTTACAGCGTAAAAAAAACCCTAATCTACAGAGCAAGTATCTAGCACGCTGCCACGGGAATGTGAAATTCACAGAGAAACCCCTGGATCTCCCCACTGACATGACCGCTGCAGCACTGGGCAAAGCTCCGGCTGTTCCACTTCTACTAAAAACATGTTGAAATATGCAGAAAATTGGTTTAAATATTAAACAATTTCTTCATGTCAGAGAGGTGTTGCATACAGGGAGTGCAGAATTATTAGGCAAGTTGTATTTTTGAGGAATAATTTTATTATTGAACAACAAACATGTTCTCTTTTTTTTTTTTTTTTTTTTTTTTTCCTTTTTTTTTTTGGCCTGTCCCGTTTGGCTCTTTTGCCATCAGAATTGTTGTCTAAAGGCAAAGAAAGATGCCCAACGGATTTACTTTACCAAACTGACCATCCCAGCCTTGCCGTAATGGTCCATTTGATTCACCTTTTATTGTTTATTTTATTTTCACTTACTGAATACGGGACAGACTTGACTGGGGGAAAGAAGGGGAGAAAGAAAGAAAAAGGGAAAGAGAAACAGCTGAGAAGAGGGACGGGGGAGAAGGGCAAAAGACAAAAACCAACAGAACGGGCAGAGAAAAAAAAATGCATATATCAATCACCTGGATCACCTGCTGAGAAAGAAAAAAGAAAGCAAGCAGAAGAGAACAAGAGTAATAGAATAAACAACATCACAATGATATATGGGAATATGACAGTAAATACTAAATGTTAAACATTATTGTGCAGCACATAAGATCAACAGAACACAGTGTGCTTTGAGGTAGGAGCCAAAAAGGGTGTAGTTTGTGGGTGTGATCACCCGTGTGTACACCTGTGAGCATGGACGCGCTTGTTTTTTGTTTTTTTAAAAGGTTCCTTCATGTAATAATCTGCTAGAGGGTGTGGGGGGGCCACAGCCCCGTCCTCCAGGGCGTGAAGCAGGTGTGGAGGAGATCAAAACTCCAGACATCCAGAGGCCCCCAGAACACAAGAGACCAAGGAAGACCAACAGAGGGGCAGCTGCGCCACTGTCCCGGAAAGAGCTGAGGAGAATCCCAGATGAGGGCTCACTCAGTAGCCGCGGAGCAGAAGCCAGGGGGAGTTGCAGTGACGCGCCCGTGAGCTCCGCCGGCAGCCAGCTGCGCCTGAGTGACCGAGCCCCAGGCCGAGAGGCCGGGGGCACCCCACCTCCGAAGTGGCCCGAGCGAGCCCCAGGCTCCAGGCCCCGATAAGCGGCCGCCAAGGAGTGAGCCGGTGTGTACCTGGACGCCCATCCCCAGACACAAAGAACCACCAACGCACCGATGTCTGAGGGGGTCCGCCACTGGCAGGGGAAGTGGTGGTAGGGGGAGATAGGCCTCCAAACCTTGGAGGGCCTGAGATGTCCCCAGAGAGGTGGCGCCTGACACCCAACCTGACATATAGACACAGACATACAGGCACACACAGACACAAACATCCATTCCCACCCTCATGCTCTCATATGCACTTACTCCACACTCAACCAACGTGGAGACAGACATAAAGAGACGCTGTACACACAATCACACTCCCCAAGCGTACTCTACAAACCGGGTCTAGGTGCCCCCGCCCCTGGAGGGGGGAACTGCACCCAGACCCAGGTGGTGTTTCCCTTTTCCCTGCGGTGGGGGGAGGCAGACCGCCCCGACTCCGCAGCAGATGGAAGGCTCCACACTCCGGACCGCAGTCGGACGGCCAACTCCTCCTCCTAGTCCTAGCCCCCCTGCTCCAGCAGGTCGCAGAGAACGGGGGTGAGAGAAGACTCCGAACCATGTTCTCAATGAACCCAAAAAACTCATTAATTTCAAAGCTGAATGTTTTTGGAAGTAGTTTTTAGTTTGTTTGTAGTTTTAGCTATTTTAGGGGGATATCTGTGTGTGCAGGTGACTATTACTGTGCATAATTATTAGGCAACTTAACAAAAAACAAATATATACCCATTTCAATTATTTATTTTTACCAGTGAAACCAATATAACATCTCCACATTCACAAATATACATTTCTGACATTCAAAAACAAAACAAAAACAAATCAGCGACCAATATAGCCACCTTTCTTTTCAAGGACACTCAAAAGCCTGCCATCCATGGATTCTGTCAGTGTTTTGATCTGTTCACCATCAACATTGCGTGCAACAGCAACCACAGCCTCCCAGACACTGTTCAGAGAAGTGTACTGTTTTCCCTCCTTGTAAATCTCACATTTGATGATGGACCACAGGTTCTTAATGGGGTTCAGATCAGGTGAACAAGGTGGCCATGTCATTCGTTTTTCTTCTTTTATACCCTTTCTTGCCAGCCACGCTGTGGAGTACTTGGACGCGTGTGATGGAGCATTGTCCTGCATGAAAATCATGTTTTTCTTGAAGGATGCAGACTTCTTCCTGTACCACTGCTTGAAGAAGGTGTCTTCCAGAAACTGGCAGTAGGACTGGGAGTTGAGCTTGACTCCATCCTCAACCCGAAAAGGCCCCACAAGCTCATCTTTGATGATACCAGCCCAAACCAGTACTCCACCTCCACCTTGCTGGCGTCTGAGTCGGACTGGAGCTCTCTGCCCTTTACCAATCCAGCCACGGGCCCATCCATCTGGCCCATCAAGACTCACTCTCATTTCATCAGTCCATAAAACCTTAGAAAAACCAGTCTTGAGATATTTCTTGGCCCTTACCTTGGCCATGTCTCTGAGTATTGCACACCTTGTGCTTTTGGGCACTCCAGTGATGTTGCAGCTCTGAAATATGGCCAAACTGGTGGCAAGTGGCATCTTGGCAGCTGCACGCTTGACTTTTCTCAGTTCATGGGTAGTTATTTTGCGCCTTGGTTTTTCCACACGCTTCTTGCGACCCTGTTGACTATTTTGAATGAAACGCTTGATTGTTCGATGATCACGCTGCAGAAGCTTTGCAATCCCTCTGCAAGATATCTCACTATTTTTGACTTTTCTGAGCCTGTCAAGTCCTTCTTTTGACCCATTTTGCCAAAGGAAAGGACGTTGCCTAATAATTATGCACACCTGATATAGGGTGTTGATGTCATTAGACCACACCCCTTCTCATTACAGAGATGCACATCACCTAATATGCTTAATTGGTAGTAGGCTTTCGAGCCTATACAGCTTGGAGTAAGACAACATGCATGAAGAGGATGATGTGGACAAAATACTCATTTGCCTAATAATTCTGCACTCCCTGTATTGTTTAATTTTTGCTTGATGCAATGTGCATAAAGTTAAAAGATTAAAACAAATAATACAAGTTTTAAAGAGACTTTATCATTTGATTACATTTTACATGATCAATTGTGCATAAAAAATGGAATTGGGCTGAAAGGTCCATTGCTTTATTACCTATTCAGGTTGTATATCATGTTTTTAATAACTAAGTAACTAATTACTTTTGAAAATAAGTAATCAGTAAAGTGACGTGATTACTATTTTGGAGAAGTAATTAGTTACTAATTACTTTTTTCATGTAACTTGACCAACAGTGGGTACAATAGCTATCTTCATGTATTAGATGCTTTTTATTGCCAATGTTTTACTTCACTTCACACAAAAAAATAATAATTTTAGGCATGAAGAAAATTTCTGAAACCTACAATTTCACACACACAGTGTTATTGAACATATTTAAAATATATGAGTTTTTTTATGTTTTTAAGAAAAGTTTTGGCTCCATTCATTCTCTCTTTTGGCTGCAGATCATCAACATGACGGCTGCCAGCTATCTTCTGACTGAAGAGCAGCTTTTGTGCTGCATTTGTCTGGACGTGTTCAGGGATCCCGTCACACTCCCATGTGGACACAACTTCTGCAAAGACTGCATCACGGAACATTTAAATTTAAATTCCCAGCGCAAGTGTCCCATGTGCAAAGAGCAGGTGGATAGGAAATATAAGCTTGGTGTGAATACTTTCATATCTGAGATGGCTGTTCAGTTTAGAAAAACTGTTGGAAAGAAAGCTGATGATAGCTCAGAACAACACAATGCCATACAAGAAAAAGGTTCTTATGATGCTCCTGCTGCACCTAAACGGACATCGCTGAAGTCCTGCCTGTTCATAATTCTTAGCTTAACCTTTCTTACACTCTTCTTTGTAGCTAATCTACATTTTCATCAAACAGTGTCCATCTTAAAAACTCACAAGCTGTTTAATTCTGTGGAGAAAGAAGAAGACAGGATGTGTGCTGAGCATGGCAAACCTTTGGACTTCTATTGCAAGAATGAACAAATGATCATATGTCAGTCATGTGTGGACGCAGATCACAGATTTCACCGGGTAGTTCCCCTGAAAGAGGAATATGAAGCAAAAAAAACACAACTTGGGATAACAGAGGCTAAAATTCTCCACATGATCCAAGAGAGACAAAGAAAAGTCCACGAGCTCAAACAATCTTTAAAGCTCAGCACAGAAGCTGCAGACAGAGAGACAGCAAATGGTGTTCGGGTCTTCTCGGCTCTGATTAAGTCTCTGGAAAGAGCTCAGGCAGAGCTAATCGAGATAACTGAAGAGAACCAGAAAAGGACAGAGAAACAGACCAAAGTTTATATCACAGAGCTGGAGCAGGAGGCCTTTGAGCTGACAAGGAGACGTGATGAGATGGAGGAACTCTCACGCTCTAAAGACCGTCTTCGTTTCCTCCAGAGCTTCCCGTCCCTGAATGCTGCTCCACCCACCAAAGACTGGACAGATGTCAGCATCTGTCCAGCAATATACGAGGGAATCACAAGGACAGCTTTGGTGAAAGCTGTGGATGAGCTGACAGAGACCATCAAAAATGAGGTGAAGATGATACGGGACGCTCAGTTCAACAACATTCGGCAGAATGCGGTGGATGTTACTTTGGATCCCAATACGGCACATCCTGCTCTCATCCTGTCCAATGATGGGAAGCAAGTTCATTGTGATTATGAATGGAAGGAACTGCCAGACAGCTCAAAAAGATTTGAACCTGCAATTTCTGTTTTAGGGACACGAGGCTTCTCCTGTGGAAGACTTTACTATGACGTCCAGGTTAAAGGAAAGACTGGGTGGACGTTAGGAGTGGCCAAAGGGTCGGTCAATAGGAAGGGAGAAATTAAACTTAACCCAGAGAACGGCTACTGGGCTATATGTCTGAGGGACAGAAATGAGTACTTTGCACTTGCTGCCGATCCTGTCCCTCTCTCTGTGAATGATCACCCAGAGAAGGTGAGAGTTTTTGTGGATTATGAGGAGGGTTTGGTTTCCTTTTATGATGTAAATGCTGCAGTTCTTCTTCACTCATATACTGGCCAAACCTTCACAGAGAAACTTTATCCATTTTTCAGTCCTGGTAGTAGTGACAGTGGCACAAACACTGCCCCCCTAATCATCACTCCTGTCAAACAGCAAAGATCGGACTAATTTTTTATTTTTTTTAACTATTTGGTTGTTTGGATGTAATTTTGTTTTAGTTGGTGGTTCTTGAGGGTATACTCTTGGTTTTAGGTTTAAAGGAGGCTCACTAACATCAATGTTTCACTTAGAAAAGCTGACATTTAGAAAGAAATTATTTCAAAGGAATTTTTTATTCAGGTAAATGTATTTATTTTCGGTTTATTTTAGAAAGGAGTATAGGAGTAGGAGTATTTTGGAAGAAATTAAAACTGTATAATTAAACTTTAATGAGCATCTTAACGCCCCCTGTTTACATTGAAATTAAACTTTACTATTATGGATTTGTGCTATATTGTAAATATCATACCATAAAATAACATGTACACGAAATACACTAAAATTTCTTATTATTTAATATTGCTTAATTTTGTAGCTGGTCAGGGCTGTTTGGGATTTTGACAGCTATGTTCTGTTGTTCCAGGTTTGCAGCATTATGTTGTCATGGTTACAGGTGACGCTCTTTTTTTGTTGTTATGCTAGAGCTGCGCCAAGTGGTTGTGTTAGTGTTAGTCTGTTGAATGCTAAACGGCTGTGCTCCCTGGCTAACACTGCGGGATGCCAGACTGGACATTACCTCTGTCTCCTCCTTGTCTGAGCTCGCCACATTGGTGTCAGAAGTGGGATAGTTCACCCTCGCCAGAATGGAGAGAGATATTCAGAGGCTGGAGCAAGCCGTCGAGGAGCAGCGGCCCGCTGCAACAAACGCTAGGACAATGCTTCGTGGGCTGCCTCTGGCGACCAATAGGCCAAGCCCCAGACAGCAAGCAGTGATGCCTACAACGCCAGCTAAGGTACCGAAATACAATGGGCTAACTCCGCTAGAGCCCTACCTCTCACAAGTATGGCTAGCTACGAGGCATAGTGGCTGGAGCGACGAAGAGGCTGCTACACACCTAGCGCTAGCGTTGGAAGGAGATGCACTGCAGGTACTCCTTGACCTAGCCCGGCAGATCAGCATGAGCTCCAGGCCCTCACCATGGCACTCGAGAGGTGATTTGGGCAGCGGCACTCCACTGATCAGAGCAGGGAGCAGCTGACCAACTGGAGCCGCTGGACAGGGGAGAGCCTGGGCACCTTTGCAGCTGATGTGTTGCTATATGCTCGTCGTGGCTACCCGGAGTTCCCAGCAGCAGCTTAGCCTGCATGCTTTTCTGCGAGGACTCTTTCCAGAGCGACTGCGCCAACACGTCCGCCTGGCCATGCCTCGAACTCTCTGTGAGGCACTCCTTGAGGCTGAAAGGGCTGAGCTGGTGCTCGCCTCGTGACCTAACCAGCAGGTGACCCCCCCAAACTACCCCCCAAATCAGAGCCACAGACTGCGGCAGGGAGGGATAGGCTGCGGAGATATTCCAGCTGCAGCCCTCGGTGCCCCAGAGGCAACCCCGTTGATCGACCGGCCGCTGCTACCGGTGCGATGAGCCTGGCCACCTGGCGCGTGACTGCCTGGCGCCCACCCCGAAGACCAGAACTACGTGGCCTCAGGGAAACGAGAGGGGGAGCGGTGTAGCGAGGGGACCACTGCTCCAGCTTCCTGCCCCCCTCCAAGAACGATGCACGGTGGTGGGCCTAGTTGGCCACATCAAGGGACTCTACCTGAGCTGCTGTGTTGAGGATCAGCCCTGCCGGGCCCTGGTGGATGCGGGGTCTACCATTTCCCTAATACGACCTGGGGTGCTCCCTGGGACGTCCGGGCCGCTTGTGATGGGTTGGTCACCCACTGACACCCAGCTGATGACAGTGACGGGGGAGAGGACTGACATGCAGGGGAAGAAACGTTGCGGATCCGAGTGAAGGATGTGGAGGTGGTGCATGACTTCTGGCTTGCTGACATCCAAGACCAGTGCATCATCGGCCTTGATCTGCTGACCTGCTGGGGGGCCTGCATTGACACCGCGAAGCTGGCGATCACTCTTGGTACAGAGACTCTGGCCCTCCAGTGCAGTCAAAAGCAGGGAACAGAGGGAACCAGAGACAGACAAGCCGGGCTTCAGGCAGCTGCCACTCAACAGACTTCGGACGCCGGTGGCTCTGGACCATCTCTACTCACCTCAGCCCCAGTCTCTAGGCCCGACAAACCTCCTTCGACCAAGACAACCCAAGCTGTTGATGACCTGTGGCCGCGCCAGCGGTTGAGGTGCCTCCTGGACAAGAATGTGGACATCATTGCCGCTAGTGACAGAGACTTCAGGCAGATGCGGCTGGTTCAGCACACCATCGACACCGGCTCTGCTCAACCCATCTGTCTGCGCCCACACCAACTGCCCTTCTTGAAATGACTGGGGGAGTGGGCCCAGGAGGCACTGGGCGTGGCTACTGATCGGGCCACAACAAGCGGAGAGGGATGGCTCTCGTTGACCATGCAGCAGCTGAAGCGGGAGCAGGAGGCTGATGCGAGGTTGGTTTAAGTGGGGGCCTGGCTGGAGGCGGCACGACGCCCAGGCTAGACATGGGTATCAGGACAGGGGCCCAAAGTGAAGGCCTACTACTCCCAGTACAATAATCTGGAGACCCACGACGGCCTCCTATACCGGAGATGGTGGGCAGCCGGTCAGGGCAAGGGTCTCCTGCAGCTGTTGGTGCCTCGGTCGCTGCGGTCACAGATGTTCGAGCTTGTCCACGGCTTAGGGGGCCCGGCCACTATGGGAATGCCAAAACTCTCCGTCATCTCAGGGGATGGTTCTACTGGCCTTCATGTGCACTGCTGTGACACCTGCACGGCACGAAAGGGCCCCACTTAATGCTCCACTGCCCCCCTGCAGCAGCACCGGGTGGGGTGCTGCTGCTCCCTAACAAAGTGTGTGTATTTATGTGTCAAATACTTGCCATTAATAACCCATGCACAGCAAAAATATTAATGACTAAACTTAATATCCACAGAAAATAAACATTTACATCTCTGTAATAATGATAGTGCTCATTATATAATAAGATTTAGGCTTGCGGTGCAATGCAGTCAGTCAAAAAGATGCAAATTAGCAAAAATCTATGATGGATTTAGTTTTTCCAATTAGAACACGCCAGAAATGATCTGCAATAGACTTAATCGAGAGAGTGAGCATCACAACTTCTCCCCAACAAAAGCTGCTCACAGAAATGTAAGCTTTATGACAGAACTAAAGTACCAACATGCATCCATCGAGTGTGAGTACATGTGTGTGAATGACCGATAGAAAAAAGTGCTTGGGAGAATAAGGCAAGTTGAGTACAGCACTTTGAGCTATAACGTGTATGTTAAACATATATATTAAAACAGATGTGTGTATTTCACATGTTGCTTTGCTCTGAGTTCATAGTTGCATGTCTTTGAGTGTTTTAAAAGAGACAGCGATCTTCTTCCAGCCACTGTCAGTTCATACCTCTGATCACAATCCGATCTTTTTTTTTTTTTCCTTTTAGCTGAAGAAAAACAAAATGTATTTTTTCTTCACATCTGACTGGAAGCTCAAGGAACAAACTGAATGGGCTGCTCGTGTCTGAACACTACTTAGATGCTCCTAATAATTAATGTACCGTACAGCATCCCCTCACTACTTTATGTTTTGCCTCCAAGTAGCCAGACTTTCTTGTAATTTTGTAAAGTGTCCTTGAGCAATAGTTCTTCACTCTTCCTGAAGGAGTGGGAAGGAAAAGTTGTCCATTGGACTCTGGCTGCTTTTGCACTCGTTTTCAGTCCAGTTCTTGTATCTGTCCATTCTTAGAAGAATGTTTATGAATCATTCAAGTATAAAAAAAAAACTCCTAGGTTTTTCCATTATCCACTTCATTACTAGCAACCTCTCACAAAAACATATGTTCTTTAGATGGATCTATGAAAAATAGCAACGATTTTTCAGCCATAAATTTTTATTTTTGCACCAACAACTGAGCATGGTTTGCAGCATGTCCTTAAAAAATTGACGGATAAAGTCTCAGCCCTAAAACAATCCCCCTCAAATCTACAGCAGATGATCAGTATATGAAAGTCATGTCCTTTAAAAACAGGAAGAAATCCAGCAAAGACCTGAACCCAAGAGATGCATCTGGACTTTCCATTGATCCAGCTACTGTTCACTGAAGCCTCAACAGATATGGTCTCCCTGGAAGGGTAAGAAGCCATTCTTGAGGAAGGTAAACAGAGAGAAGAGGCTAAGCTATGAAAATTGCACAAGAACTGGACTTCAGTGAATCAGATAGGATGCAGTGCTGTTTGGAATTGGAATTATGAACAAAGAAAAGTACCATCAGATTCTGATCCACCATGCAATATCAAATGGAAACCACCTGATTGGCAACAGCTTCATTTTTCAGCGTAACCTTGGCTGGATTGAAACAACACACAATGGAACACTGTAAGTTATGGATTGGCCTCTCTCAGACCTCAAGATTGTTGAAGAAGTGTGGGATCATCCTAACAGAGGAGAGACCTAAAGGCAGAAACATCCACAGAAGAGTTTTAAATGTCCTTCAAGAAGCCTGGAGAACAATGCCTGAAGATACTTAAAGAAGTTAAAGAAAGTTGTCTCAGAGAGTTCAGACTGCTTAAGAATAAAGGTGAAAGGCAGTCATATCAAAATATACCAAATATCGACTTTTAAGCTCGTTTGAATTGTACAAAGTCAGTTTTTTCCTTATATGTAATGTTTGGGGAATAATTACTTAATGTGTGTGTTTGTTTGTTTTTCCTTTTATGTGAATTCATTTTATATGAGTTAAATTTATGTGAAAGCTTTTCCCTTGATCTTTATCTCTTGATCCTAAAGTAGACCACGAGCCCTGAGATACATACAAAGAGATTGAGGGTGGACACCAGTCATCACTGATGACTAGTGAAAAATATTAGATTTTTTTTTCTACTAAGTTTTAATTGATTCTATGTTTTAAGTCTATAATTTCTCGGTTCTTTTTGAGCTATAATGGAAACAGTTGAACTATAGTTTAGAACTTTAACCAGCAGATGGCGCCAAATTACCACAAAGCAATCTAGCATAACTTCAGGCTCCTGTCTGATTTTATTATGAAGCCTCTTCCTACCATCACACAGTTATTTCCATTTTTACTGTTGACAGGAATAAAAAATCACTGTGTGACACCACATTAGAGATACTGGAACATCAAAGACATGAATATCAGAGAGTTCAGATTCACATTAATAAAATTCAGTTCAATTTTATTTATAAAGTGTCAAATCACAACCACAGTCACCTCAAGGCACTTTATAATGTAAGGCAGACACTACAATAATACATAGAGAGAGAAACCCAACAATTATATGACCCCCTATTGGTGACAGTGGGAAGGGAAACCTCCCTTTTAACAGGAAGAAACCACCAGCGGAACCAGGCTCAGGAAGGGGCGGCCATCTGCGGCAGCTGGTTTGGTGCGAGTGGATGACGACAGGACAAAGACATGCTCTGCTCCATCGTGCAGAGAAGGACCTACTCATGAACATGATCAGGGTGCATTAGTGTTAAAGGAATTATCAGCTGCCACATCAGGAAAGTCACCATCAGTGCTGAATGGTTAATAGGGTTTAGAGGAACGCACGCTCCCATCCAGATGAGGTCTTTTTCAGAGAATGCCTTGCATATTTCTGCAGGACAATGCTGAACCACATACTGCATCTATTATAGCTCCATGGCTTTAATGAGAGTTGGAGTGCTGAACTTTTTTTTGCAAGACTCACAAAACACAAGACTAGGGATGGATCAATCCAATATACAGTATCTCACAAAACTTGCGACATGGTGTAACTCAGGTAGTGACCTTAGCACGTCGGAGCCGCACGTGAAAGGCGGCTGTTGTGTACGAGACCTGTTGGCGATCTGGAGTTCACACTGAAAGCATCTGGAGCCTCGCTACATGCGGCCAAACCAGGAGTTGTGCCAAGGTGGGCATCCCAAACAAAATTTGTTCCCCCTGCATAGCAAGCATTAGTTGGGCACAGAATGCGGATCCAGTTTAATTTACTCCACCTCCATTACAGACAATTGGACGTGGAAGCAGAGATGTTTTAGTTTTGTGAGAAAGTGAAAAATGATTGTCGTTACCTTACCATTTGAGGGTTACAACAGAAAATTATTTATTGTGGTATCGGACAGTATTATGAAACCGTTTCGTGGTTTGAAAAGAAAAAAAAATTACGCAAAACCAAGGAATACCAATCATGCACAAAAACACATGGACACTGGGTCACCAGACCCAGAACCAACTGGCCTGTCTGCAGTCCAAACCTTTCACCAACTCTTGAGAAGCGTGCATGAGTTGCTGAATGCCTCCCAAAATTTCCACAGCAAAAAAATTTTATGAACATTTAGAACTACAATCTCAGCAGCAATACCAACACCTTTCTCAAGACCCCTTATAAGAAGAGCATGCCCCTATACAACCTCTTTGAAGTCCCTACAATCTCCTCAACATCTTTACAACCCCTTCAACAACTCAATTTGTTTAAGACTCCTACAGCTATTTTAAGGACCCTTTTAACTCTTCCAAGACTCATTCAGCCTCCTCAGCAAAAAGAACAAAGACTCAGAGAAAACATTAATGGGCCTTTACAGCATCATCTCCCACCTAAAATTTCAACCAGATCAAAATACAACTTTTTCTACCTTAAATCACCATCACATTTTCTTAAAATAATAAATTCTTCTTCTTTCTGCTGCTTTCTTTAGGGGTCATCTGCCTCCATCTCACCCTACTGGTAACATACCATTATTGTAGGGTCTTTGCCTTACAATATAAAGCTACTACTGTCACTCCTCAATCTGTCCTCTTCTCTTTCTTATTAGTCTTCTTCCATCTTCTCAGCACAGTCTCTTCACTCCTTACATTTTCTTCTCCATCCTTAATCACTCTAACCTGCTGCACATCCTTTCCAGCTCACTCTGCTGAGCCAATAGATACAATTCCTTTTCTCCTTCTTCAGTGTCCATCCTAACACACAGCTCACTAGAAGCCTTTTTCTTTGCCTGCTCTCTCTTTGCTGGACGCCTACTTCCTCTGTCATTTCCTCTTCATTTGAATGCATTTGGATATGTTTTGCTTCCGTCGCTGTCAACCACACTTTCAGATCTACTCATGTGAGCCTCTTTGAGCAGATTGCATGAATCATCGCTCTGTTTCATTCACAAACCTGCCGACAACCTGCGCCTGCGCCCAACACACATACACGCACACTTCTCCAAGCTCCGCCCCTCCCGCGGAGTGAGACGAAGACCCGATGGTGAATGAGTAACACTCATTGAGAGGAGCGACAGACAGCGGCTATCTGTTCGTCTTTCTGCCGGTGTTGTTCGGAGCCGCGGGGACAGGTAAGACCGTCTCTGCTCACCTGACAGTCCCAGACTTGACCTCAAACGCGTTCCCGCTCTGTGTTACTTCTCCTTTAAACAGCACTTTCACGGTGGTGATGTTTACAACTAACAGTACCTTCAGAATTTGACTAGAATGTATTTTTAAATATATTAATATTTTAAATTGTTTATTTCTTACTTGTTTTGTTGCTATTATTTTCACAAAAATATTTTTTTAATATTTGTTTCTCCTATGTTTATTAGATTAATAAGGACATTTATAAAATGTATAAATTGCAGTTTAACTTCACTGTGTCTCGCTAATCATCCGATAATATGTATTATTATTATTGTTGTTATTAATAATAATAATAATAATAATAATAACAATTATTATTGTTGCTCCCTGATATTGTCTTATTAAGTGTTTTATTTGGTAGGTTTCAGTGTTTTGTTGCATTTAAACTCAAACTTAATTCAACCAAAAATCTTTAAATGGCACAACTTAGTCAACAAGAAATATACAGAGTCATCTAATGTAATCCTACAAACTGTCTCCTCACTGGATTAATGCTCTACTGAGATAAAACATTACCAGTGTTTTATATGACTGGTTTAACTAGATGAAGACTTACCTGCTTCTTTCTCTTGAGATTGAGAATTAATACTGAACAGTGATGTGATGCTAACAAAATCCCTTAAAATTCAGGATGTCGGAGTCCTTTATTTTCAAGTCGGAGTCCTTTATTTTCAAGCAAAGCCTTTATAAGTGGGAGGTATGGCTCTCGAGGAACAGGAGGATTATGCAGCAGCAAAGCTGTTTTTTCTTCTGGAAGTACAACATCCAGGAGGAAAAAATTTCAAAAGCTAATTTTTTGGCAAAGTCAAACCGTATTATGATTATATACATGCATTTTTATGTGGAGGTAACCACTGAAATTACAGTTAATTTACAGAAAGCTTAAACTTAACTGCCCAAATAATTGCCCAGAGACATTTAAAGGTGGTGAGACTTGTTTCAAGAAGGACTCTGTGCATGAACATCATTGATTATCTGTTTATGTAGAGTTATAAAAACTTATAAAAATGAGTAGAATGTCAGTGAAGATGTTTAAATTATTTCATTTACTTTAAAAATATTTTTGTTTCCCTCCACAGGTCTTACTGCAGTGATGTTATCACTCCTCTTCCTCCTCCCTCCCTTCTTCCTCTTCACACCCGCCTGGACATTGGAGTTTCGGTATCACAACAACCATGAGATTGAGCAGTACCTCAAGCAGGTCAGCACCTCGAATCCTGACATCACACACCTGTACAGCATCGGCCAGTCTTCAAAAGGTAACCCTGCTCCTGCTGCTTCCTGTCCCACCTGTAATTCTGAGACTTAGTTGGGAGTTGAAATGACAAAAGGTGTGAAATGACAATTTGTGATGATCACAATAACAAGATTTCCTGGGCGGATGTGTTCCTCGTGAAGACTTCCCACACAGCCATGTGTTTAGCTTTTTTTTATTAAAGTCTTTTTGTTTTGATAGCCATTATCAGATACGGTGAAAAAAGAATAAAGGAGGTTATTGTTCCTGCGCCAATGTTTTGGGGCTTTTTTGAGATCAGGAGCTCTTATTTAAGGGATATCCACCCAGCAGCAGCTCAGTGAAAGAATCTAAAAAGGTAATTTTGCCAAATGTGTAAACAGTGTTGAGGTTTGAGGCTGAGGCAGCTGCTGCTATAAGCCGGTGCTGCAGAAATGAAAATGAACCGAATCTGGTTAAAAAGTGAACCGTTTCAGCTTTCTCAGCTCGACTGACAGACCGGGATATTTTATTTCTGCTGCAATAATCTTTTTTGTTCTCTTCATGATTCAGTTTGTCAAGATCAAGAAATGTTTCTAACTTTCTCTATATTTCATTGCATTTGATATACAAAACTGCATACATTAATGTCTTGCATTAATGACTTGCACAACCACACATGGAGTCCTTTTGCACTACTTCCAAACACTTCGCACCTGTCCTCTCCTGTGTGCCTTTTACGGAGCCCCACAAGGGACAATTGGAGAAAAAAAATGAAGATGAAGTTTTGCAAGATCCCGCAAAACTTTTACTCAGGAGCAAGATCCCGGCCGCATCCTTCGAAGGACACGGCCCACGTAGACCGCGAAGGCCTGGTCCTCCGAAGACTGACAAGGCTGGAAGTGCGAGGCTGTGAAATGGTATGGTCTAGCCTTCAGATTTGCGCCACCACCTGTGTCAGTTATCTGCTCCTTGCTATCTAAAATATAACGGGACACTGGAGTAAATTCGCTACCATCTCACACTTCTGTTTAATCAGTTTTCTGTTTGACGTTTATTTAGCTGTGTGAAAACTATAACTTTAATCTCAGCCAAACTGTTTTACTGAGGAACAAATAAAAAACTGAAAAAAGCCAAACAATAACATTTTTAAGTTGCCTAAGTGACTTATATATCATAATCTGAGTAGCGAAAGGTTGCAGGGGTTTTGAAAATGGTGTGCTGGAAGTCCACTGTTCTCGCCGGCTTTAGTAAGCCTTGAACCCCCCAACTAGCTATCGAGCTAGTGGGTAACAGACATCTCAAAAAACATTGGAGCACTTTTGCAAATATGTGATGTCTTGATAAATCAAGCAGATATTTGAAGTTACACACCTACATGGTAAATGGCCTGTATTTATATAGCGCTTTACTAGTCCCTAAGGACCCCAAAGCGCTTTACATATCCAGTCATCCACCCATTCACAAACACATTCACACACATTTTCAAATATCTTGAAAGTTTATTTTGTGACCCAGAAAGAGTAATATTAAAACTACGGAGCTGCCCCCAATTGTTGGTAACTGGAATTGTTCAAATTCGGGGAAATGAACCGCATTTGGAGGAGACTTTGAATTGGGACAGCCTTCATCGCCTGGCTGTGACGTAATCGGCCTTCAAATGCGGCCTCCGAAGGATGCAGCCTAGGGATTGGGACATAGCTCCTGAGTTACTTTTGCGAGATCTCGCAAAATCTTTTGCAGGATTTCACCAAATTAACTATGGATCTCGCAAAATTTTTGCAGGATCTCGCAAAAGTTCATCTTAATTTTTTTTCCTCCAATGTCCCTTGCGGGGCTCCGTAGCCTTTTCTTTTGTTTTGTATATATTTCTCCTGTTTATTATTAATTGCTTCTTATCCTCCTGTCTGTGAAACATGCCTCATAAATGAATATCGCTGGCTGGCTTTATATTTCTAAAAGTATGAGCAAAATCAGTCTGTGTGAAGCTGGCCACTGTCTAATCACAGTCATCTGCATTTGAACATTTGAAACTTGAATACTTTAAATCTTCATCTACTAAACTTTCACTTCTGAAACAAATTCTGGTTTTTTTACATTCTGAGATGAGACATTAGGTCATAATGGGACTTCCTACTTTCCAAATATTAGAAGACAACCTTTCACAATCCTGCAACACAACACCCTCTTAACAATTTTCTCTTGTGTGCGTATCATATATTGTGCTGTGCAAGTCTTGGACTTGCTGCTAAAAAGCCAGACTTGCTCTAAAGCACACGGGTCAAACTCCAGTCCTCCAGGGCCGGTGTCCTTAAATTTTAACATGTGTCCCTGCTACAACACCCCTGAATAAAATTAATAGGTCATTAGCAAGTCTATAGATCTTGACTGCATGCTGAGGTGGCAGTTTAGCCATTTGATTTGTGTTACAGCAGCTCATGAGTGAATTAACATGTTGCAACAACAGTACTTTTAGAAGTACAAATTTCCAAACAGTTACATTTACTTACATTTATTTGAGTAGGTAGGGTTACGGGTTGCCACCTCAGCATGCAGTCAAGTTCTATAGAGTCTTGCTAATGACCTACTAATTTTATTCAGGTGATCTGCACATGTGAGTATGTACAGAGGAGGTCAGGAGTAGAGATCCAACAGTGTGAGTCTACAGCCATCTGTACAAAACAATGGACACTCTGTGTGACTCAGTTTGGGGCTTCATTTCAACCAGTGATGTTGATCTTCTCAAATTTAATGAAATTACAAATGCAGTACCACCAGATTTTGATCCAGCTTTCAATACCATCTGGAGAGCATCTGATTGCCAGCACCTTCATTTTTTCAGCAAGACAATTATCCCAGACCACGATTTGTGCAATTCTTATTGGTTTGGAAAAAGAAAATGACAATTTCATCCATTTAACATTAAATGTCTGACAAAAAGTGAGTAACAATGAATTCCGTTTGAGGCGACTGCAGGAAATACAGTACAGCAGATGTAGATTTAGGTGATCATAAAGCTTTGAAACACAACCTGTTCTTAGACTGATTCCCTTACATGTAGATGCCACAATAGGAATGATGGATAATTGATGAAGCATCGGGCATCCGCCTCTATACCCACCACCAATGACTGACTGACCTGGATCTATCTGTTGGTGGATCGCATGACTGGACAGGAAATAGTTTCTAATTTAATCCCAGACTGCTTAATCTGACACACACACAGAGCTAATCTGAGCTAATCTGGGACACCAGCTGGCCTCCGTCCAGCCCGAGTGTGTTTATGCATTTTTCAGTCTCATCTTGTCTTTGTGCAACGAATCAGTTTTTCCCTCAGGCTGCTGCTCTGATGACTGAGTCACACTTTGCCGTGATTTACGTGAGTGTGTGTTCCTGGCTTGTTGAGACTTGTAGTTTCATTCATTGAATAACCAGTAGTACTGGCAGTACAGTTACAGAAGTGTGTGTGGGTGGGTGTGTGTGCCTGTGAGGAAACTGACTAACTGAGAGTTAAAATTTAAACCTCAAAACTGCAGGCTGCCAAACCAAAGCACAGAGTTCAAAGACACTGAAAGAGCAAAGAGGAATTAAAGCCTTTGATTAAAAATATTAACTTATTTTAGTTTCTTCTAATACAGCAGATAAAGATTATTTATTGACCTTTAGTTTACTGCAAACATTAAAAAAGTTTCACGTAAAACACGTGAAAGATGCATTGATATGATTCTTTCTAACCAGCAGGGGGCGACTCCTCTGGTTTCAAAACAAGAAAAAAACATATATATATTTTGAAACATGAGAAAATGAGCCCGATTCCCACTTCCTCATATCTCATTATGAGCCTCAGTTTCACGGTTTTTAACAAATCACAACCCTCATTTTGTAAATTTTGTCTCCATATAAGGTCAAATGTGTGATAAAGCAGAGTGCTGTTTGGCATGGACACGTGGTGATGGACAAGCTGAACATTTAGTGTTCCTCTCCCTTCAACGTATCTGAAACTGATCTTAAAGTAAAATGGTATTCCAGATGTTTCCAGAAATAAAATGGAAGTGAACAGGGGAATAAATGTGCAGCTGCAGTTTCTCTAGTTCCCATAGACTCTTAAAATGAACAACTTTACAGCAGAAATAATCAAGCTTATAGCCTGATATAAAAATTGTTAAAATATAAAAAACTTGACTGAAAGTCAGTGAAACAGATCTGGTGGAGTGATAATTAATTTTCTACTGTTTACTTAATTGGACTGTGGACCTTGTAATTTTTAATACATAACTAGACAATTAATAATATAAAGAAATAAGGAGTGGACTTTTACACAGTAGTGCATACTAATCTGAAGGCTCCAGAATTTGTTAAGGACACAGGGAGGGCCCTGCAAGGATGGATTCTGGTGGCTTATCATCAAACTGACCTCCAAAGACAACAGATAGCAGTAATTCACAGGATGCAGGCAGAAAGGCATCATGGGATACTTATGTGGACAGAACAGAGTCACTGGATGTGAAGAGAGAGAGCACTTTTACGTTCACATGTTTTGAATTGCTGCTTACTTTCTTAGTACTGAATGTTGACCATATTGAATATTGTAATTCATTTTTCTCCTCAGTCAGTCTGTCAGCTGTGAACGCTCACAGCAAATTTAGAGAAGCAGGTCTCTGGAGACCGGGTGGACATTCAGAGTTTTATTTGTTTTGTTGTTTTTATTGTTGGTTTCTGTCATATTTTGTGTGTACTTGCTTTTATTGCACGTTGTCACTGTGAAAAGCTTTGCTGTAGCAAATATTTTTGTGCATGCTGGTGTGCGTTTCTTAGCATTCTTAACTAACCCAGGTGACAATGAACCGTTACCTAATTACATATTTTTATCTCCCAGTGCACATCATGTTCAATTAAGCAGACGTGAGCAGCACAAACTGTAACTCTTAGCTCCTGAAGGCTCTGTTTGCTCTGCGTGTCTCTCAGGTCAGCAGCTGTGGGTGTTGGCTTTGGGTGTCAGTCCTCACCAGCACACAGTTGGCATCCCAGAGTTCAAATATGTGGGTAACATGCATGGAAATGAGGTAAGACAATACACACACATGCACACGCACACACACACAGAAGAGTGCCACTCCCTTTTAACAGGAAGCAGGACTAAAGGAGGACAAAAGAGATCAACAAAAGCCATTCAGAGTCCAGAGCCCGTGGATTCCTTTGTGTGTGGACAACAGAGTGTGTGATGACCTGCATAATTCTCAGATAGAAATGGACAGTGTGCCGAATCAACCGAATCAAGAAACACTAATCTCAGGTTCTTTGTATACTTAGGCAGGTCAGTTAGTAACTGGGAATAGCTGTAATGGAAAAAAGTGTCTCTTATTATATGTATATGAATGGCTATTGTACATCTGAATGAAGCTCATAGTATAGAGAACATAAGGATTTGACAGTTAGTTGACTTTGAATGCCTCACTCATCCGTTTTATAACAGAAATGGATTGGAGGTGTGGCTTGTGTCTGTCACGCCATGTAACACACATGATCTAAAAGATGGCATTTTCAAGTTTTTGAAGATTTGCTCATTTAGGATGAGGCCAAAACCCAACTCCACCCTTAGTCGGCGTCTCAATGACCTGGTGGATGTTTAGAGGAAAAAAAAACCCTATATGATGCTTCACTTCTTCTGACCACAAAACAAGCATGAACAACCTCCTTTTAACCACATCACAAAGCAACACTCATAATTACAACTGTATGCACAGGTGGATTGATCACACCAAACTCGAATCAGGAGAGAGTGAAGTGCAGCAAACAACATCTAAGCTAATCACAGCACAGCATCCCTCAGGTGATTCAGTCTAGCAACAACCTAAACAGGAAAACAGCATTATGCAGGATTTTTGGTCGCACAGCTCTTTGAGCACAGACAGAAGTGGTTTAAGGAAACTTTAATATAATATTTTATATTTCTTTAAACGTTTCTTATTAAACCCAGCAAACACTTTGACATTGACCTGGTAGTCTTTTTTGACATCTAGTCACGATCAAGGAATGGTTCAAAATGAAAATTGTGCCATGACGTGAAGGAGTCACTTTCATGATCATCCAGTGATGTCACTCTTTGGCTCATCAGTGGTGTGTTGACATCACATCTTTGGCCCAACTCAGCTCACTTGGAACCTCAGTAGTGCTAAAACAGTACCTAATACCAGATTCTACCACCTAAAAACTGAGAAGAGTTGACGCTGGGTTTTTTTTGTTTTTTTTAATCAATTTTAAATCATGCTTTTTATTTGTTTTTGTTTTTAATGTCTCTGTAAAGCACTTTGAATCACCTTGTTGTTGAATTGTGAAATAAACTTGCCTTGCCTTGCTGCTCCCATGTAGAAGTGTACAGATGAAAAGCTCAGCAGGGCACTGAGACCTTTAATCTGTGCAGTTCTGCAGATAAAAAAAAATTACAGTTGACTTTTTATTTTATTTGCTTCTTCGCAAGAGTACACAGGTAATTCAGTTAGCTTTTATTCTTATTGACAGTATGCAGTATTTGAGTGTTTGACCTTTGAGAGACATTTTTACAAACTAAAACACCTTATCTGCATTTTTAACCTGACAATTCTCAGATTTTGTGCAAAAGTTTCAAACTTTTGTTCTTAGAGGAAACTGATTTGCTTGATCTGCGGTGTTACACAGCACATTCAGCCAGAGTTAGGTCATCAGTGTGATGAAATCTGTGGCACCACTAATCAACAAATAGACAAGCTCTGTTTATTCCAGTCAGAACAAGTTTTGTTCTGAACTTGTTCTGACTGAACAGAACACAGAAGACATTCAAACTGTTAACACAAAGGTTATTCTAATAACACAATGTAATTACAACCATCATTTAATAGTCTAATAATTCCATTGGGATGAGACAAATTGAGTCTGCATGAATGTCCTTAAAAACCAGACTAAAACGTTTGACCAGTGTCAGGTTGCCATGGTGACAGTGGACAGCTGATCACACTGCAAATGTGTGTGAAAGTCAATGGAAGTGTCCTTAAATAGACACGTTACGCCTGGACACACACGCACAAACAGAACCAGTGGAGTATATCGGCTCAGAGGAATACGGCCCCATACATACACATGGAAACAGCAGGGTGGCGAATGGGAATGCTGAAAAGGTGTCGT
This sequence comes from Rhamphochromis sp. 'chilingali', assembly GCF_963969265.1. Classification (NCBI taxonomy): domain Eukaryota; kingdom Metazoa; phylum Chordata; class Actinopteri; order Cichliformes; family Cichlidae; genus Rhamphochromis; species Rhamphochromis sp. 'chilingali'. Next base: position 22,939,489 of record NC_137934.1, read on the forward strand.
GTAGCGTGCACTGTCTGTGAGTACTCAGGAGTTTCTGACTAGAGTATATTTCCTGTGAGGCTCCCATGCTTTCTGCCACAGCTTCTACTGATTAACATTGAGAAACTCTGACTTGCTTGATCAGGCAGACAGACAAATTTTATTGTATCTTCATTTTATCGCATCTTTATTTTCCCCACACTGACTTCCAGCTAATTTCTGTATCACATAGCACAGGGGCAGGTTGAAGCATTCTGAAAATGAAACATATTTATTATTACATATTTAGTGTATTTGATGCAAAATGTGTACAAAAACAACAACAACAACAACAACAACAAAAACACGTTATAGAGCTAAAAGGAAACGCACAGGAGGAGAAAATTATATTAAAAGTGTAAATATGAAGTTATTTAAAAGCAACCTCAGATTAGCAACAACCCAACATTTTACATTGAGTCATCATTTATTCAACAAAACTAAACTAAAATGCAGAATCAGTGTGTGAGAAACAAATTACATCCTGCACCTTGTTGAGACGCTTTTAGCAATAATAACTGCTGACTGCTGTGGGTCTCACACTGACTCTAGAATACTTTGCTATACGAGTTTACGGTCCACTCAATGACTGTAAGGTGCCCAAATCATCCCCACACTACCGTGCTGAGAACTGGTATGAGGTGTTTTGCTTCCTCGGGTGATTTGCATCATGGACAAAGATTTCCACTTAGAAGTGTTGCAGTTTGTCCTGATGTGTTTTTCCACACCAAAGCCGTGCTTTCATGTTTGTTTTAGAGAGAAGAGGCTTTCTTCTGCAACCCTTCCAAACAAAACATACTTGCTCAGTTTGTTTCTAACTTGTGTTATCATGAACTTTAACATTTAGCATGCTAACTGAGGCCTTTAGAGTCTGAGGTGGAGCTCTTGGAGTTTGTTGCAGTATCTCTGAGCGTTGCACTGTCTGATCTTTGAGGTGTAGAATGATAGACTTAAGGACCAGATGACTGTTTTTATAGAGATTGACAGACCACGTGACGTGACTTTCGCGCATTGCATGCCGGTAACTCGTGGCAAAACAATCCAAGTACCTGCATCAAATGCAAGCATTTGCAGCACCGCAAAACGTTCATTCTTCGGTTCCAATAAATTCTTGCTTTTTCTTTGCCCCCCAAAAAGGTGTGTACAAAACGAAGGAGAACAATGCCGGTCCGTACAAAGACAGACTTAATGAAAAGTCAAAGAAAAGATACGAGGAAAAAAATCTAACCAGTGAAAGGGTCAGACCCTTACGAGCACACAGAGGGACAAAATACGTTAGCGTGCTGCCCAACTTCACCACGCTCATATTTATAATTATACAGTTCTTGGAGTGAGTGCATACACTCGTGAAGTTTAGTAACTTCAGGTCACTGCAACAAGCCCAGGTACAGTTTACCGACGGATGGGTGCAGGACCTTGAAATGCACCGTGTAGAACGAAAGACCATCGTACGAACAAAGGTAAGTTTACCAGTCTCACAAATCGTCTTCATAAATACACATTCGTTAACCGTTTATTAATAGGACCTTTGAGCTCAATGGTAATTAATTAGTAGTGGAAATAATTTCTGGTACCCATCACAGAAATGTAGCAGTGACAATAATATTGTATGCTGTAATCGTACTGGGCAATTAGTGATACAAAAAACCTGTTTTATCCTGTGAATAAAAGTATATGTTTTTATCAATGTACCATAATAACAGAAGCGAAACGCAATATTGTGTCAGGACAATTCACTATTTATGCACAATAAACAAAGGAGCATAGCTCGACAATTTCTGCTCAGCGCCAGACTTGCTTGTAACCTATATCACCAATTATGTTAAGAAAAATGACGCATTAACTACTACAGCAGACTGACCTTCGTGTAAATGCTTGGAGCAGACTAACCTGTGAGCTGGAGGGTTCTGAGACGTTATATTTAGTCTTTGAATGGCTGCAATCCAGGCCACCCGTCGCCTCTTTGTTACTTCGGAAACATGGCTCGAACAATTTCTCTTCAACGACGTAATCCGATAACAACCGATCTCTTTACCCGTCGGCTTCCCGTGGCTGTCATGCGACCGGCTATTGCAGTTAATAATACAACAGCTTCTTGACATTTTTTGTGTTTCTTTTTATCGCTGTATAACTGATTTCAATTGAAAGCCTGCGTGCGCTAGTACCTCTTGCCACGAGTTCCCAGAATTCTTTGCGGTTTTACCCCTGAGTGACGTCACATTTTCAATCACTATTAACCGAGGGCTTAAAGTGAAAGAGGGTGTACTTTCTTTTTCACGTATTTTAAGTGTGCTTTAAGTTGGAAACAGTTGTTTAGTACAGTTTGCAGTGCAGGAAGCAAAGAACATCGATCGTATATCCACCGCATGACAGAAACTCTGAGTGAGCGAGCAAGAGGTCAGAGGATGTTTCTGTCATCGATGCTCAGATGTGCAAAATACAAACAGCCATCATGGCATGGCAGAATCATGTCAGCAGCAGGAATGCAGTCTTGCGTGTTAGAAATGTTTAGTAACACTAAATCAAACAGAGAACTTTCAGCGTCTTTAAACTTTGCCTGAAGGACAATAATAAAAATTTAAACAGGAGGCACTTCCTCCTTTCACACATTAACCTCGTACACTGAGTGTGCTGCACTGACCTTTCTTTGGATTCACTTGGAAGCCTGTTTGTTATTCTAATTCTATTTTTTGACTCTTTTAATGACAATATCTGTCGTATCCTAAATGACTCAACAGCTTTTGCACAGATGTTCATGTTCCCCAGGGGATAGATCCTGATTTTAAAGTGAAAGTATTTTCCTACAGTGTCACTGAGAGTTCACGTTTCTTTCCTCAAATGTGATTTCTACTCTTGAATCGATGTCTGTGTGATTTTGGACATTTCTGTTCCCTGAAGGATGAATCCTGATGAATTTGCCTCAGGTGTTCATGTTCCTCTTGTCTTCCAGGGAAGCTCAGCTGCAAGTTGTAGACAAACACTGCGGTTCACCTCAGCTTCACTCAACATTAGGTCACATAAACACGGCTGGACGGCTTTAATCTTGTTATCTAAACTTGTTGGAGGAATTGTTCAGTGACACATGGACTGTATGGGTGGCAAACACCACCATATGTTTTGGTTTTATCCAGTAATGGCTGCTGGATTTGAAGATATCAGTAATTAGATTGGACCTACCTTTGACTTTTTTAAAGCATATACTTACTTGGGATATTTTCCTTTACATTTACCTAGTTCAGTAAATCACTGCCCTTATTTCCCATTTTCTAAACTGCAGAGATATGGGGGGGCAGAGTTTCAAATAATGAGGTCAGTGTGTGTAAGCCAAAAGCTCAAGCCTCACACTGCTTCATTTCAGATGTTTTTTCTACTCATGGATCTGGATGATGTCATAGGGAGAGAATAAAACTTCAAGGGGCGTTCATTTAAACACAGCCTATTTAAGACAGAATATGAAGGGAACTGTGAAACATGCAAAACTGCTCAAGTGAAGCCCAAGAAACACAATCTAGAGTAGATCCGCTGTCAACTGCCGATATCAAGGTTCAAGGTTCTTTATTATGTGTCACATGCATAGTTATACAAGTATAACACACAGTGAAATGTAGTCTGACACGCTCCTCGACATGTGCAAAAATTGGGGGGGGGGGGGGTGTAGAGGAAGAACATTATATATATATATATATATATATATATATGAATGAATGAATGAATGAATGCTTTATTGGCCATATGCAGGTTGCCCCACAGAGGAATAGGACCCCCCCCCCCCCGACTTACACACACAACAACAAGACAACACAAGGGAATACAGTCGGAGATCGGCAGCGTTGGGAGAATAACACTGAAAAAATTACACAACATTGGGAAAAGTACAAGAGGAAAAAAAAAGAGACCTCTTCACACGCTGGGCAACCTATGGGAGGACAGCATGAGAACAGGAAACAAAAAAAAACTCCTCTGCACAGAGAGCACATTAATGTCCACATCACAACATCAGAGCACATGACAAGCCACAGGGGATGGATAGGGGGGTGGGGGGTGATTCAAAGGAACACAGCAGTCGTCCTGCACCATGCTACCATTTCAGCGCGGCACGCAGACCCGCTGCCTTCCCCCGCAGGAACAAGCATCGAAGGCGTTTGGAAGGGAGGGGGATGAGTGCGTGCTTATCAGTGTAAGTGTATGTGTGTGCGTGTCCATAGTTCAGCTGAGACAGTGTCCTTCGCTGTATCAGGCTAAGTAAACAGTCCTCCAGCCGATCCAGGTGTCCTTCATGGGATGGGAAGAATAGTCATCACACAGTCGTTATCAGGGAGTTGTTTTGGTGGGCTCCAGCCTTGGGCCTGAGCAGCTGGCGCCGTGGTGTCCAAATGTAGAATATTGTTGATTTCTCCTTTATGCGAGCAGCGAATTTAGCACTCTGACACTGGGGCCTCGATTTCCCGTTGGAGCGCTGCAAGCCTCCCCATGATGGTATCAAGCTTCTGTTCCGTGGTGTTGTCATTCTTTTGGTTCTGAGACCCCACAGCTGCAGTGAGCCGTTCTGCGATGTTATCCAACTTTCGCTCAAGGGTGTTATTGTGAGCAGGCCCCTCTCTGATGTATCCCATCATACGCTCAATGGTGTTAGTACTGGATTGTGGACTTCCTCACTAACCGTAGACAGAGTGTCAGAGTGGGTAAGAACACCTCTTCCACCCTTGTGGTCAACACCGGTGCCCCTCAGGGGTGTGTTCTGAGCCCTCTGCTATACACTCTCTTCACCCATGACTGTATTTCCTCCTGCGCGTCCAATCTCATTGTTAAGTTTGCAGATGACACTACAGTGCTCGGACTTATATCCAACAATGATGAGACAAACTATAGGACAGAGGTGCAACAACTAGAGTCATGGTGCCACGACAATAACTTGGTCTTAAACACCAAAAAGACCAAGGAGATCATTGTAGATTTCCGGAAGAGGGGTCATAACAACCATCTGCCTCTCTTCATTGGCAGTGAGGCGGTGGAGAGGGTGAGCAGTTTTAAATTCTTGGGGGTAACTGTGACCGAGGACCTGTCCTGGGGCAACCATATCACCTCAGTTGTACGGAAGGCCCAACAGCGCCTCTACTACCTGAGGAGACTGCGGAGCGCACACATTCCCAGATCTCTGATGTTGAACTTCTACAACTGTGCCATCAGCAGCGTTCTGACGTATGGATTTCTAGTGTGGTTCCCCAGCTGCACCAAGGCCGATCAGCAAGCACTCCAGCGGGTGGTGAAAGAAGCTGGCAGAATTATTGGAACAAGTCTGCCAGAGATCAGTAATATCTTCCCCACTCGCTGTCTGAGGAGGGTGCACAGTATCCTGCGGGACCAACATCACCCTGCGCGCCACCTTTTCCATCTGCTGCCCTCAGGGAGAAGGTACAGGTCTATACAGGCCAGAACATCCAGACTGGCCAACAGCCTGTATCCACAGGCTGTGAGGTTCCTGAACTCTCTGCCCCCCTCTCACGGACAATAACCATATCCAACTTCTTAATAGCAATGAACTGGTCTGCATTGGTGCATCATATCTTTATTCTCTTCCCCCTCCTGCCCCCCCCCCCCTCTTTCTTAAATAGATAACTATCATATCTGATATCATATCTCACAGTACAATAATATTGAATGGGTTGCATTGTTGTATTTTGTCATGTTTCTCAGGTCTTTGTCTGAATTTCTACGAACATTATTGCTAAGGATTGTCTTATTGCATTGGAGTCACACTGGGTTAAATATGTACACTTGGGTTTTAAGGGGTATTTATTATTTTCTTCTTTTTTTTTTTTTTTTTTTTTTTTTGGGTTGTATGGAAGCCCCAAACGCAATTTCATTGTTCTTGACAATGACAATAAATAAATAAATACTAAATACTAGTTTGAGTCTTCACGGCAGCTGTAAGCGTCTCCAAGGTGTTAACCATGCTGCGTTCAGTGTGGGAGGCCGCGCCTCGTCCCATCGCTTCAATTCCAGCAGTCAGCTTAGGGGGGGTTTGAACAGCTGGTTCCGCTCTCTTATTTCTCCGATAAGTCAGGGCCAAGCCAGCTCCGATCAGCAAGAACCCTGTTATCATGGTTCCGAATAGGTAAATATCCTCAGCGTCCTCGATAGACAGTCCCGCCAGGCACAAGATCCTCCAGGTTTGCCACCCATCCATCGTGTATATATATATATATATATATATATATATATATATATACACATATAGTATATACACTGGGTGAATGTGCAGTAGTAGCAGCAAGCAGGTGAATTCTGTACATTAATATGAATAGATATCTGACTATTTTACAGGATAGACAATATAAACATATTTAAAATTAAAGGAATTGAAATGTACATTGTGCCTTGGTTTAGTGTCTGGAAGAGTCCTGTCTCAGTCAATTATAGATGATGTGAGAGGGCGGGTGTGTGTGTTTAGGGCACGGATGGCTTGGGGATAGAAGCTCCTCTTGAGTCTCTCTGTCCTTGCCCGGAAGATGCGGAACCTTCTACCAGATTGCAGAAGTTGGAACAGTTTGTTGCCAGGATGGGACGGGTCCTTCAGTATCTGCGCTGCTCTAGTCCGGCATCTCCTGGTGTAGGTGTCCTGAAGCGGGGGGAGAGCAATCCTGCAGCAGCGTTCTGCTGCACGGATCACTCTCTGGAGAGCTTTTTGGTCCTTCACACAGCTGTTCCCGAACCACGATGTCATGTTCTGTGTGAGGATGCTCTCCACAGCGCCTGTATAGAAAATCCTGAGGATCTTTGGAGAGACCCTGAACTTCTTCAGTTGTCGTAGGTGATACAGGCGCTGCCTAGCCTTTTTGGTCTGGACCTGAATGTGGGCAGCCCATGTCAGGTCTGAGGAGATGTGGACACCAAGATACTTGAAGGACTGCACCCTCTCCACTGGAGCTCCATTGATGATAATGGGCTTGTAGTCTCTGTGCTGACCCCTTCTGAAGTCCACCACCAGCTCCTTGGTCTTGCTGACGTTCTTCCATTTGGTTGTTCAGTTCAGTTCAGTTTTATTTATATAGCACCAACAGTTGCTGTTTGAGGCGTGGCTGGTCACAGCTGCAGGGCGTCCCCTCCTCTCTGTGGAGACTGACTTTTTAGCGCCATTTAGCACAGAAAGAAGAGCAGCAAAGAGCAGCTCTTCCAAGGCCAATTATCCCCGAGTTAGGGGTGCCGTAGAGACTGATAAGGAACATGTTGATTGTACAAAACACAGTAAAGCCAGAGCTAACAGTAGATATCGAATTTCTTCGACCATGAAAAAAGTGTTGGTGGATGAAATTGCCCGCACTGAAAACTGGCTCCACGCCGACCCTGATGAAGGAACAGTTGCCTAACCTAACAGAGGGTGTCAGTGATGTTCAGCTGATATAAAGTAAAAAGATAAATCACAGTATAAAAATGCAAAAATAAAAATGTGTGTTTTCGTGTGATCGCAACAGAGACAAAAGATGGAGGGAGTTTGATGAAGGAAAGCAATATGATGGCTGGAGGCAGCGCTAGTCCTGACGTGTGTGTGTGTGTGTGTGTGTGTGTGTGTGTGTGTGTGTGTGTGTGTGTGTGTGTGTGTGTGTGTGTGTGTGTGTGTGTGTGAGTGAGATGATGTGGATACACACCTTTCCCAGCCTTCTGTCATTCCCACTCCCAAGGCTCTCATTCATTCACAAAGATGTTTTTCATCATCCAATAAGCCGCCTGTATCCGGAAAAAATGCCTCATCGTGACTCGTCCCTGGATTCCATTTCAATTCCTCGCTGACTCACGACATCACTTCCTCCCCCGCTGTTTTCTTCAGGCAGGAACATGCAAGGTCAACACACAGAAAACAAAGAATGGTGGAGTGAAATTAAATGTTAAACTTTTAGCCTAATAAAGTGAAAGCAATGCACTGTAAAGTTTAGGAAAAATAAACCACTCTAAATAAAAAAAATAACTAAAGCTGTTAAACAATGAAAATAAACATTTCTTCGTGTTAAAGAAATTTATATAATTATTGAAGAGCTAACAACTGAAAATAACTTAGACTGTGTCTGCGTGTACTTCCATGTGATACCAGTTTAAAACTTTTAAACTTTAAAACTTTTGCGAGATCCCGAGTTTGTTTTGCGAGATCCTGAGTTTGTTTTGCGAGATCTCGCAAAAGTCCGTCTTAATTTTTTTTTCTCCCATGTCCCCTGCGGGGCTCCGTAGTTATCCACGTTAACTGAGTCTGCTGTCACTATACTGAAAGCACATTTCCAATTTTGCAACTAAACTTAATGTCCTCACCTGGAAATACTTAAAGTTTCCACACATATCACTAAAGGAAAGCTGAACTGATTGGAATATTTATTGACTTCACTGCGGTTTTCACTGCAAACTTTGCGAACCATCCATTAAGCCAAAATGGACCCTGGACAGCCGTAAACTTGGCGTAAACTTGACGTTCATAATAAACTGGGCTGGAGCCACAACACTGATGCTCTTTACAGGAAGGGTCAGAGTAGACTCTACCTGCTGAGGCGGCTGAGGTCATTTGGAGTCCAGGGAGTGCTTTTAAAGACCTTCTATGACTCTGTGGTGGTATCTGTCATTTTTTACAGTGTTGTATGTTGGAGCACCAGTTTATCGACAGCTGAGAGGAAGAGGTTGGATAAACTCATTAAGAAGGCCAGCTCTGTTCTGGGATCCACCCTGGATCCAGTGCAGGTGGTGGGAAACAGAAGGACTCTGGCCAAAATAACTTCTCTGATGGACAGAGCCTCCCACCCTATGCATTTAAATGTTGCTGAGCTGCAGAGCTCCTTCAGTGACAGACTGCTGCATCCTCGGTGCGTGAAGGAGCGTTTCCGCAGGTCCTTCCTCCCTGCAGCTGTCAGACTGTACAATCAGAACTGCTCCCAACAAACATAGATGTTTACATCAGTGCTGTAACAACTTCTACTGTTATAACTTGCATATTACTTTTCTCAGGTTATCTATGCACTAACTTATTGGAAGTTACATGTCTACTTTTTAATGCACAGGTACAATACACAACCTGCACTTTTCTAATTATTCTAAATATTCTTAACTATTTAAACATCTTTCAGTATCCTGCTCTGTTTGCACACTACAACCTGGGTTTGCCACTTATCTGTACTCTATTTTTAATAACTGTACAGTACTCTGCTTTGGTAACTATTGTCCATGATGTAAATATGTAAAAAAAAATGTGTTCTGTTCTGTTTGTATATGTGTGTTTTTGCTGCTGATACAACCAAATTTCCCCTTGTGGGACAATTAAAGGATTATTCTATTCTATTCTATTCTATTCTACTCATTAACCCATTCAGATACTCAGATTAACCCTGGAAACATCATCTTTTCTACTCTTTTTCATATGTAGTCATGTTTTTCGTGTGTTAGTCAAAGGTTAGTCACAGTGGAGTATTTAGGAGGACTGACCTTGACGGGTGTTTTAGCTCTACGATAAGCCATGGGAATGGCCAGCTGCATGTGGGAGGTGAATAACATAATGTCTTTCGTTATGGTGGAAAGACATTATGTTATATTGGCGGAAGGTGGAAGTGATTACTTCACAGTTGGCTGACCATACCTGCACTAACATCTGTTCACCCATTTTCCTAAATATGAATCTTGCATAATGCATAATCTAAACTTTGTGCTGTTCACTTATGACTTATGTGTGAGGACAAGCCGTAAATTCCATCACAACATTTGTTTTTACCTAAATTTCTTTCTGCGTGTTTGTATTCGTGTGCTTTCAGGTTCTTGGCCGAGTGCTGCTCCTTCAACTAATAGATGAGCTGGTGCGCAGTTACCGTAGCAACGAAACATGGTCCTTGCGGTTGCTGAACAGCACACGCATCCACATCCTGCCGACGATGAACCCAGACGGCTTTGACGTAGCAGACAAGGACTGCTACAACAGCCAGGGCAGGTAACGCAAACAGCTTTACCTCTGTTTTAAGTTCTGAGAGACCTGCGGCACACCCTGTGCTCATCAGCAGCTAGTAAAACATTAAGACGGCAAACAGACGTTTCCTGACTGGGAAGTGGAGACCAAAAACAGAACTAAAAGAGAGATTGAACACTGTTGATTGTGTTGCTCTCTGTGTGCAGTGTGTATTTTAGCAAAAACCCCTAATGATGAACTCAAAGGCATGAACTAACCTCTTAAGTGAAACAGTAGGAAGTGAAATTGTACAAGAGAACAAATGAGCCGTTGTTGAGGACTCAGAGCTTTATTTGCTGCATGCTCATGCAATATGCATGACTCCCTCCTGAGGGACATATCTGCTTCTGTAGCTGCTAAATGCTCTGCTGTGTTCACCTGCTCGTCTTTGATGTACCCTGCTGTTGGCTGCTCAGCAGGTCACGTACGGTGGCTTTTTAGAGCCTCGACAACTGAAAGCCGCTGCCTGCTGCAGGAAAAACATTGCTGCTGGCTAAAAGCATTGCTGGACAAAGTATACAGATCCTCTTCTGTAATTAAAGTACTGACAGCACGCTAAAAAGGGCTTAGATTAAGAAATATCACTGAAGTTAGAAAAAAAAGTTTAATATTAAAAATTTTAGAATTTTACTAGACAGTAAAATTAATGCCACATAAACAAAAATAACTGCACCCAAAATCATGTCAGATATATTAAAATGGATTTCAGATTTTAAAAGGCACAGCTTGCACTTGTTTTTACTGCACAAAACAAAATGAATATGTAGGAAATATAATACTGTCCCCTGTAAAGTAAAGGCTGCCCAGCGACTGACCTGGCCTCTGGCCATCTTCTGTCACTGTGATTCTGGGAAGCTGTAACAGCGTATCTTGAAAGGCAGTCTGTTTTTATATGCACTTCCACAGCCGGGAGTCGTCTCATCCACAGACACATGGAGACATTCCAAGTCTGGTATCAACAGATCTGCAGTTGCAGTTTTCTTCCTCAATCAGCAGCGGAGCATTGAGTGCAGGAACACCACCTGTCACCACGATGTGCACTGTGTTTCAGGACATCCTGTTGTTTTCCTGCACCATCTCCAGTTGATTAGGTTTGTAGTCCAAACGAATAATGCCAGATTCCAAACTGAAATAGCCCGTGACTATGGTGACTTATGACAGGCTGTCTTATTTCATATTTTTAGAGGCAAACCTACAAATTTATGCAGCATTTAATAACTATGAAGTAGTATTAAAAGTTTACATTCCTCAAATTTGTGAGGAACATGCTTAAGGGCAGTACTTGACTTAAACCACTTAGTTACAGCTGACTGGCTGTAAAGTTCCTTGGATTAGTGAGGCTACGCACCATCAGCAGCCCTCTTCACGGGATCCACTGTTAGCATAAACACGTTGATAACAAAACATGAACGCTGGAAAATATTTCTCACACTTTAACTTTTGCAAAGAATAATTTAGCATGTGTGTGTGTGTGTGTGTGTGTGTGTGTGTGTGTGTGTGTGTGTGTGTGTGTGTGTGTGTGTGTGTGAGAGAGAGATTAAATGCCAAGTTGACACACAGACATAATCTTGCAGTCACAGCTTGTTTGTTTTGTAAAGCCTAAGCTACATTGCTGCACCCAAAATACTTTGATTGGCAAGAGAAACACACACACACACTGTAGATCTATATCACACACATGCACACACAATTATACTCTGTAAGCATCTAATTATGATTGTTTCGTCGTCTTCGTATATTCTGTTTACAGTAGACTCATGTCTGCAGTAACTGCTTGTGGGAACAGTCTCATTATGTGGACTTGCCTCCCATATAGGTTTAGTCCGTGTGTGTGCGTGTGTGTGTGTGTGTGTGCGTGTGTGTGTGTGTGTGTGTGTGTGTGTGTGTGTGTGTGTGTGTGTGTGTGTGGTCTCTTTGGGGTCACTGCTTTCCAAACCTTATAAGGAAACATTTCACTTAAGCACATGAAAGTGAGTGAGATGACAAATGAGATGGTGAAGTCTTGTTTTAATATGCTGGCACTAATTCCTACAGAAAGGTGCCAGAAGATTTGGGTCGTCCCATTGGATGAATTACTTTTCTTCTAGAGTTCAGGTAGATGAGAGAAGAAGTTCACTTTTGAGATTTCAAAGAAGAATTGGATCATTATTTGGACATAAGACACTCAGAGCAGGCCTTTTATGATAAAAGGTACATATTTCTACTCTTGGACTTCACTACAGCGGCTTTACATGATTGACAGATCAAAATAATCCTTATTTATCTCATACTGAGCCTCAGTGCAACTACTTCGCTCATCCACGGTCTGAAACTATAGTCAGTAAATAAATGATCGGCACGACCACAGTGACATCACCGACTGGTTTCAGACTCTTTGGCATTTTTGTTGCTTCCATGTTGGTTTTTGTGAGAAGTGACCATTTGGGGTTTTAGTGCTAACCTATCACTAATGCTAGCTAAACTAAACTGTGCAGATGCAATATCAACAATATAAACAAAGCAGCTAATATCTGCTAATTAGTGCTAAGTGACAAATTAGAGGCTCTATAATGTATTTGTACATTTGTCTTACTTTGGCAACAGTGGGAAGGAAAAACGTTTTTTTAACAGGAAGAAACCTCAAGCAGAAACAGGTTTAGAGAGGGGCCGCAAGCAGTTAGGTTTGAGAAAGACGGGCGAGAGTAACTAGTTATTGTCACAAACCTCAGTATAAATATGCGACATCATACAGAGCCAAAAGGAAAAAAAAAAGTATTATGCAAACCCCGACTTATCATGGTAAATGGCCTGTATTTGTATAGCACTTTACTTAGTCCCTATGGACCCCAAAGTGCTTTACACGACATTCAGTCATTCACCCACTGGTGATGGTGAAGCTACATTGTAGCCACAGCCACCCTGGGGCGCACTGACAGAGCTGCCAGACACTGGCGCCACCGGGCCCTCTGACCACCACCAGTAGGCAACGGGTGAAGTGTCTTGCCCAAGGACACAACAACCGAGACTGTCGGAGCCGGGCTCGAACCGGCAACCTTCCGATTACAAGACGAACGCCCAACTCTTGAGACACGATCGCCCCGTCTAATATGAACTTCCACCATTGATATGACAGAAAATAAGGGACAGCACAATGACAAATTGTGATGTGAGAGAAATGTGATTCTAAATAAGTCAGTGCTCTGAGTTCCGTTAGAGTCCTGTGAGGTCAATCATGACTCGTGATGTCATTGGGTCATGCGATCGAGATCCCCTCGACGGCCCTCGCTCTGATCTGAAATATAACAAATCCCAGTAGAACACAGGATGTTTGTGAGTTTGGATTTCCTTTGTGTAGTGTTCAAATAAACTTGACAAAATCAGATCCTTCTGTAAATGTCTGAAAACAGCAGCAGAAGATGGCAGTGACAAGAACAGCCTGATCGCAATGAAAAAGATATTTGTGATCTCTTATCGTCAGTAATTAACAGGGAACTGATGGCAGCCTGTCTGTGCACAGAAATCATTTTGTGTCTCAGCAGCTGCTCTTTAAATAGAGACACTCTCATCCTGCACACTCAGAGTATCATGGAAACTATTTTTAACACGTGTGCCTTGCTCAAGGGAGCCTTAGCAGCACTAAATGACTTATAATTTACTGTAAGTTTTAAAAAGTTTTCAAAGTTTGTTTTTTAAATAGACAAGAAATATAAGAGGTAAACTATGATTAGCACTAAGAGGTGAAGTCACACCCCTCCTGATTTCACTGTAATTGCGCAGGCAAGGGGGGAAGTCCACCCAAGAAGGCTGTGTGCTCTGACCTGATACAGAAATGAAAACAGCATTTTCATGCGTGATGTGACCGTTTTTCTCCGTCAGGTACAACGGCAACGGCATTGATCTGAACAGGGACTTCCCGGATGCTTTCGCTGGTCTCCAAAGTCAGCAGCTCTTTGAGGAGAGAAGGGAAGCTGAGGTTGGTTTTGCTTTGGAACGAGACAGCGTTTTTAAGTTTCCTCTGTCATCAGGATGCTATCATGTGTTTCAGGTCCAAGCAGTGATTGGCTGGTTGAGGACGGAGAGTTTTGTTCTCTCTGCAAACCTTCATGGAGGCGCTGTGGTGGCCAGTTACCCCTATGACAACAGCAATGGCGGTAAGCGGCAGATCCAGCAGTCTGACTTTAGCTGGTCGTCCACAACAGTCCCACAGTCGTGTTTTTGTGGATCTTTGTAGAATGTTTTTGGAGCTTCTTATTTGCTTCATATCAGTATGTGAAATGGAAAGTGCAAAGCAGGAAATAGGCCCTCAGACCCACCAGACAAATATACAAGTACAGAGAATGTGTGATGAGTGCACCTCTACAGAAGAGCGTAGCTTTCTTTCATGTGCTAGATGTGGAATATTTATAATTTTCAAAGATAATAGAGCTGGAATAATAATAAGAAAAGATATTAATTTAACAGTTTGTTACCTCATGGCCACGGGCTCACGGTACTGACAGAAAGGAAGAAACTACAAATGCAGAGAAAGGGAGCGCTCAATCATTAGGGAAGGCTTAGACCAGAAGGTATATTCACAGGAATATTAAACACCAGTTTTCAGCATGAAATAAAATATTTGTTTGCCATTCTCCCTTTATCTGAAATAATAATAATAAAAATCTAATAAAACACCTGAGCTTTAAAAACCTGTTGGAGGAGTCAGTTGAGGTATTTTAGGCACTAGGATACTTTCAGGACTCGGATAAGCTGCAGAAAAAAAATGTGCGGCTCATAAAAAGCTAATTCTCTTGTTCTGAAAAAGAAAGAAAAGAGATTTTGAGTTTGAATAAATCTAGCTTCTCATAATCTCTTATTTGAACGGCTAAAACTCTTTAAGTCCTGTACTTCAGATGTTTATGTGGGAACACATAACGCTATGGCTTAAAGCCTGTTTGTTTTGTATTTGTATTGTTTGAATTTGTTGTTTTGACTTCAAAATGCAGAAAAGGAAGTGTGTTAATCGAGATAATCAGATTTATAACTGCTCAGTAGAACTGAGGACATCGACAGCCTTACTACATGCATTACTGACTATATAAACTTCTGTGTGGATAACACTGTACCTACCAGGACTGTACGGTGTTTCTCCAACAACAAACCTTGGATTACCCCAGAAATTAAAACCGTCCTCAAGCAGAAGAGGAGGGCCTTCAAATCCAGAGACAAAGAGGAGTTGAAAAGGGTGCAGAGAGAGCTGAGGGGACTGATAAGGAAAGGGAAGGAGAGCTACAGGCAGAAGATGGAGAACCAGCTTCAACAAAACAACGTTGGTGAAGTCTGGAGAGGCCTCAGAACCATCTCGGGCCACAAACAGCAGAACTCTCTGCCTGGGAGGGATGTGAGGTGGGCAAATGAACTGAATCATTTCTTCAACAGATTTGACTCAGCCATGAGGCAGTCTGCAACATCGGCTGCAGACTCACCCACCCCCACTGCTGCTGTTCCACCTCAGACACTTCACACCTCCTCTATTCACCCTGCTCACTCCCCCCCACCCCCAACAACAGCATCCAATACACACTCAACACAAGGCTCCAGCCTGTCTCTCTCAACCACCCAGGTTAGGAGGGAACTGAGGAGGATTAATGGCAAGAAGGCAGCGGGTCCAGATGGTATCAGCTCGAGGGTCGTCAGGTCCTGCGCGGACCAACTGTGTGGGGTGATGGAGCACCTCTTCAACCTGAGCCTGAGGTTGGGAAGAGTCCCACAGCTCTGGAAAACCTCCTGTGTTGTACCAGTGCCAAAGACTTCACGCCCCAAGGACCTCAACAGCTACAGGCCGGTGGCTCTGACATCCCACCTGATGAAGACCCTGGAGCGGTTGGTCCTGGCTCAGCTTCGGCGCCTAATAAGCTCATCACTGGACCCACTTCAGTTTGCCTACCAGCCTGGCATTGGCGTGGATGATGCCGTCATTCACCTCCTACATCGTTCCCTCGCTCACCTGGAGACCGCTGGAAGCACTGTGAGAATCATGTTCTTTGATTTCTCCAGTGCCTTCAACACCATTCTTCCCTCGGTTCTAAAGGACAAGCTGGTGAACTCTGGAGTGGACCATCACCTCACTACCTGGATCCTGGACTACCTCACCGACCGACCACAGTATGTGAGGACTCAGGGCTGTGTGTCGGACAGGGTCGTCTGCAGTACGGGGGCCCCACAGGGAACGGTTCTGGCTCCGTTCCTCTTCACCATCTACACTGCAGACTTCTCCCACAATTCCACCCAGTGCTTCCTGCAGAAGTTCTCTGATGACTCTGCAATAGTCAGCCTCATCACTGATGGGGACGACAAGGAGTACAGAGGACTGACTCAAGACTTTGTGGACTGGTGCCAGCTGAACTACCTCCAGATCAACGCCAGTAAAACCAAGGAACTGGTGGTAGACTTCCGCAGGCACAAGCATTCTCCACTGCAACCACTGAACATCCAAGGTATGGACATTGAGGCTGTGGACAGCTACAGGTACCTTGGTGTTCATCTGAACAATAGACTGGACTGGACTCATAACTCAGACGCCCTCTACAGGAAAGGGCAGAGCAGGCTGTACCTGCTGCGGAGACTCAGGTCGTTTGGAGTGGAGGGCCCACTCCTGAAGAAATTCTATGACTCTGTTGTGGCTTCTGCTATCTTTTATGGCGTGGTCTGCCGGGGCGGCAGCATCTCTGCTGGGGACAGGAAGAGACTGAACAGGGTGATCCGAAGGGCCAGCTCTGTTCTAGGATGCCCTCTGGACCCAGTGGAGGTGGTGAGTGACAGGAGAACGGCGGCTAAGCTGTCATCCCTGTTGGACAACGTCTCCCACCCCATGCAGCAGACTGTGACAGCACTGAGCAGCTCCTTCAGTGGGAGACTGCGGCACCCACGGTGTGGGACGGAGAGATTTCGCAGGTCTTTCCTCCCCACTGCTGTCAGACTCCATAATAAAGACTTTAACTGATCAAGCACACACATCCATACATATGCAATAATACTAAGTGCAATAATCCTTTCTGTCATCGTTGTATTTTACTCAGTTGTATATAGTATTTGTATTTGTATTCTATTTTTATCTTATTGTATATTTATTTTATTTTATTCTACTGTATATAGTATTTTATTTTATTTTATTCTATTCTGTACAGTTGTGTACTGTATTTATTCTTATTGTATTCTAATTTTTGCCTCATAACTTTTGCACTGTCCACTTCCTGCTGTGACAAAACAAATTTCCCACGTGTGGGACTAATAAAGGTTATCTTATCTTATCTTATCTTATTCGATTAAAAACATTTAGTCAGAGTTACTGCCTTAACTTTACCAGCCTGCAAACTCACACACAGAAAAACTTGGGGAAAACTTCAGGAAAAGGCAACAGGAAGTGCTACTGGAAACAAAATAATTCTAAAGCTCAAATAATCACCACCAATCACAGGCTTTTGCTCTCATCATTTAAACAGGTAGTGAACTGGTGGGCGGGGCTAGCATCGCTCCTGATAATGACGTGTTTGTTCACCTGGCTAAGGAGTACTCCCACAATCACGCCTCCATGTACCGAGGTAACTTCTGTATGGACAGCAGGCCGTTCCTGGAGGGCATCACCAACGGATTCCAGTGGTATCGTCTGGAAGGTCAGTGAGTTTGGCTAAGCTTAGCTTACAGAGAGACTGGAAACAGGAAACGTTCATCTGGTTCTGTCAAATAGTTCATTTACTACTGAAGTGTTTAGAGAAGGATAGCAAAATGATCACACAGGGATTTGTGATACTATAGAGAACATACAGAAGATTAGCTTCTGATTAGCATTGTAGAAAAACCACTACAATAACCACTACTACCTTTGCTCCATGATTTATTTATATTGAAGTGCAGTCCTGTGAAAAATTAAGTGCATCCTCACTGCGCCAATAGGAATTATTACTGTAAGTAGCAGCCAGGTGCTGATAATCAAATCGACTTTATTACCTGATCATCTGCGAATAAGCACCAAAGAGCTAAAGTTTTTGCAGGTTGCAGGTCTGGAAAATTCAGGTTTGTGTTAATTCAGTACCACATTCTCCCCAGAAGTGGACGTCTGATCAGATTTACCCCATATTTTTGTATTTACTCTTTAATTCCTCTCAGAAGTAAAGAAGTTAAGACCGTGTAAAACCCACCCACGCCATCTCAGATCCTACAGGCCTCAGTTAGCATGATAAAGGTTAAAGTTTGGAAAGTATCATCTGAACAAGACACAAGACTGTAACAAAGTGGAAATGTTTATCCATGATGCACAAACCGAACACCTCATACCAGCTGTCAGCGCAGTGGTGGAAGAATGATGGTTTGGGCACCTTGCAGTCACTGACTCGACCATCAACTTTTCCCCAAATTGGATCAACAGGATAATTATCCAAAGAACAGCAGCAAATCTCCAATCAGAATGACAAAAAAATAATGATAATAATGATAATAATCAAAGTGCTGCAATGGTCCAGTCAAAGTCCAGACCTCAGCTTGACTCAGGTGCTGTGGTGGGGCCTTCAAAGACCTATGCACACATGAAGGCTGCAAATGAATGAACCTAAGCAACGCTGTAAAGAAGTGTGGACCAAAATGTATCTATAGTAATGACAGAGTCTGATAAAGTCATACAGAGAACCATTACTTCAAACTTTTGCCACAAAACAGCTTTACAAGCTGCTGAATCACAGAGTGCACTTGTTTTTTCACAGTGCAAAAAGTCATGACTGTACAAAGCTTTTACAGGTTCTCCAACTTCACTCTTTGAGTTATCTTGAAAAGAAATAATAGCCAATTTCTTTAATTTTCTATTGCAGTTGTTTGATCAAACTGAAAACCTGAGCAAAGCAGCTTTTTTCCTGTTTTAATAAAGCAAGAAATTCATTGCTTGTGTTGCTTGGAAAGTTGGGTGAATTTCAACTTTAAATGCTATCTTGGAATATTTTTACAGTGTAAGCTGTAAAAATATTCCAAGATAGTGGGAATGTGAGGTTTATTGTGAAAGTGGAGGACAAGCATCCCAGCAAAACTACAGGACAGGAAATACTCTTACACTCATCACTTTAGCTTCCCTAAAATTTTCTAATACCTCAAAGGAGAAGAAAGTCCCTGGCATTAACATCTCTGAGTGACACATAAAAAATCACTTCTAAAATAAATCCTCTTAAATCTTGGATAAACTCATATATTGCCTCACATGAAACTTTTGGTAGACTGTTTTTGAGCTCTTAATCTGTGACAAACTTCATGCTTAATTTCAGCAGTAGAGAAACTTTTTTTTTCTTTAATTGTCATGAATTTGAAACTCGTTACCAGAACCTTTGGAAACTACTGCAGGTTAAACAAGACCAAACAAATACGCCGAGTCACCATATAATAAAAGAAAAATCCCCTAGCTAAGCAGCTTTAAGACTAGGAACAACCCAGAATGCATCTCTCACAACTAAAAAAGAACTTCCTGCGATTTTTCAAACATAATCTTCATTGAAAAATAATCTCCTCATATTTGGAGAGAGTTTCTAACGACAGAAACTCGATGAGGAGCTGCTGAGCGCTCAGCGCCCGTGCAGCCCGCTCTGGTGTCATCCTGCAGAAACCTGATCGCAGTAACCTTATCACGTATGTGGGAACTGTGCACGGCTCGAGGGGTTCATTTGATGGTCACAATGGAGATTTGACTCTTGTTGTGCACATTCATTAGAAACCGACAGGGATCCTGTTTTACAGTCATGAAAACCTGGTTATTCAATCAGGACTACTCCAATAGACAGCTTATCTGAGGTTACTCAAAATTAAGACATAAAGATCAAATGCCTTTTAGAATCACATTTAAAAAGATTTTGAATTTCCTTAATCTTCTGACAGTTCATGGACCAAACGTATTAACTGATGTTTAAAATGGTCAGTGAAATATTTGTAAGAGTAACATCTGACCATCTGTGCTGCTGCAGCTTAGTCTCAGCATCAGTGTGGACCTGAATGTGTTTGAATGTGTGCATCAGGTGGGATGCAGGATTACAACTATGTGTGGGGGCAGTGTTTGGAGATCACTCTGGAACTGTCCTGCTGCAAGTATCCTCCAGCCAGAGAGCTTCCTGCTTTGTGGAACGACAATAAAAAGGCTCTGCTGGCCTACGTCCAGCAAGTCCACCTGGGTCAGTATGTCTCTGTCTTTGAGTCCACCTGTCTCTATTGAAGCAGTATCAGTACTTGATAATAACCTGGTATGTGGTGTTCAGGTGTCAAAGGTCAAGTGTTTGATGGTTCAGGCGAGCCAGTGGAGAACGCAGTGGTGGAGGTCAGAGGTCGCAGGAATATATGTCCATTCAGAACCAATCAACATGGGGAATACTACCGTCTGCTGCTACCTGGGAACTACACATTCACAGTAAGACTTTACAGCCCAGTGCAGCTTATTCTTCAACCTAAATAAACATTCACTGCCACATGATGTTTGTTTTGTGAGTTATGGTCATGTTAGAGTAAAAACTAAAAACACAATAAAGCAGGGTGTACTTAAGGTTGGGCATACATAAATAAAGCTGGGTATCATCTGCATAGCAATGAAAATGTATACTGTGTTTCTAATGATATTGCCAAGGAAGCATGCATAATGTATGTCCTGCTCTCCCATATCTTTTATTGTAGGTAACATATCCAGGTCACGAGGTTTTGACAAAGACTCTCAGTGTCCCGTATGGTCCGGATCAATACTCTGCCCTTAAACACGACTTCCTGTTACGACGCATAGCCCGAACGACTAGACGGACTGTGGGTAGCACTACCCAAACTGATGCCACCCCTACCTGTAACTACACTTTACAACAGAAGGCGGGCGGAGCCATGAACAGGCCCACGTGGAGCAGCCTGGCTATAGGGCTCAGCATGGCGGCAGTGCTGCGATCCCTGATCGACTGAAGTGAAATTGCCAGCCAGGTTCAGTTCCTATCGACATCAAACCAAACACGTACATCAAAACTGTGACACAATGTCAACTGCAGCCTTCTGAGGAGACACATGGAGCAGGAGTTTGACAATTCCTGCAAGCTTTGTTGCCCCAAACAAATCTGAGACCATGAAACCATGAGATGAAATTTAGTGGAGAATACTGTGATGGTCAGAGCTAAAGTGGAGCACCCAGGTTCATAAGCATAGAAGTTAC
The DNA here is from genome assembly GCF_963969265.1 of Rhamphochromis sp. 'chilingali'. NCBI lineage: Eukaryota > Metazoa > Chordata > Actinopteri > Cichliformes > Cichlidae > Rhamphochromis > Rhamphochromis sp. 'chilingali'. The sequence continues at coordinate 22,960,635 of NC_137934.1, forward strand.
ATACTTCTGATATGGATAACAGGAAACATTTGCAAAAGACATTTTCACATGTAGCAGTAGAATGAGGACCAGACTAGAAGTTAAAAACTTATATGAGCCTTTATGTTACATGCTAGCACAAATTTTAACCAAAGACCCAAACAACCCAAATGGCTGCTTTGTTAAGATCACTAATGGGTGGTGCCTCAAGGCCCCTTATTATACATAGCTTTTCCTTACAAAGTGTACAATGGCATGAATCATCACTTAGCTATTCACGTGCATTATACGCACATAACTTGTCTGCTATTGTACGCAAAGGGAAAATGTGTATTCCATGATTGGCTGGCAAGCAGTTTCTGCATGTTGCTGGCAGTCACATTGGTTCCAAAAAGAGGGCTGTATAAAAAAAACTCTCCTTGATATTGCTTTGATTTGTATTTGACATGGTCACCTGTATTTTTCATGGAGGACACCAAATGGTCTGCAAACATTCAGCAACTACCAAGTGTGTGTCACATTGTTAACAGTTTGCTCACAGAGTAGTTGGCAATTGTTTGCAGACAAATTGTCATCTTTCACGCAAGCTATGGAAGACCAATGCAATTGTAAGGAGGTTTTTGGTGCAGCAGCATAAACCTCTTTACACAGGCCTTATTCACTCAACCCTAAAAACACCACATATCAAAAATGTCACACAAAACTTGAATATGGGTGCTAAGCTATGTTTCAAAGTGCTGACTGTTATTTGTGTTTTCCTTTTCAGTGCTTTTGTAGATATCTTGAAGTACTGTTCAAGGCATATCAGATTGACTACAGCTTTCAGGTACATGGAAATTTAATATATGAAAAATCCCAAAATAACAATTTCATGGCTAACTGGCACTTTAACCACCATGCCATTAGTAACATCTCTGTTTGCACCACTGTTACAACCCTAAAAGCTAATAGCTAACTGTCTAGCCAGAAGTGAATGCGCCCCTCAGATAGCTGACTTAGCTTGGTCATTAAAAACACAATCATTTCACATTTAATATAAAAAATAACTAGACCTTTTGGAACAGTTTATGGTTCATCTTGGAAGATTCTAAAATGCAGCTAACAAGGCACAATAGTTTCTTCAGTTTTATACTTTCGGTTGCCTTACTTTGAGTAATGCAGCTGAGCTTTCAGTTCATATGTTGTTGTTCATATCAAAGCAAGCACTTGCACAGATTTACACAGTTTTCACACCTCAAGGATGTTTTAAACGAGTAATAAATATCTGTAAGTATCTTTTTTATTGCCTTAATAATAATTGAGAAAATAGTAAAAAAAAATCTTATGAAGGCTAATTGTTCAGTGAGATGGGATTAAAGAGAAATGGGTGTTTTTATTAAGATTTTGAAAAGAAGACAGAGTAGCAAAAAATATTTCCTGCACTTCAACAGGAATAAACAGCTTTTAAATGTAGATTTATTCAAATGGCAGCTTTCTGGGTTGTTTTTTTTTAACAATTAACATTTACACAGCCGAACAAAGCAGGAGGATTCAACCTCTCTGGTAAGATGTGATTTTTATTTTGTATGTGACTGTAATTTTATATACGAGGAGGTGCAGGGGCACTTTAAAATTAGCACTTGCAGGGACTAAATGCTGTTTTTAGAAAGGGGGCAGTGTTCAGGACATGGCAGTGTGGAAATGATGATTTTGTGTGCTGAAGTGTTTCCAGTGACGCTGCGCATTACTCAGATGGTCAGGCTGTTTTCATTTTTTTCTGCTTATTCCATTCATTGTTACCAAAGCAAAATTAAGATGTCACAAGATGATTTATAATATATGTAAAACAATTCAAATTCAATTCTATTAGTTTTATGCTTATTCCACTGGCCTCTTTATTTCTTTTATTTATCGTGTATTATTTAATTTATTTATTTGTTTTAATATTAGATTAAGAGATTAGATGAAGAGTTAGGTGGACGAAGTACAAAGTATAACCTGAAGTGCAAACAATTCAAAAGCACCACCTGGTGGAGCCAATGCGCAGCAAATCTGTCAACTTCAAATTCTCTTACTGTGTCAGTTATGATGAGGTTTATTTTACATAAAGACATAAAGACTTATAACAGTTGTCCTCTTTGAAAACCAACAGGAGGTTAGTGATGCTGATTTGGCTGCTCAGTGACACAGTTGGCGATTATATTTGCAGCACTGCTTCCATAAAGCTGTCCTTCTCCGACTCATAACACACAGTAAGCAAAAATGAAGAAATCCTCTAGCAAATGAAAGAAAAAACGATACTCCTTATAAATGCAGAATTTGCCTTAAAATAATCCACATTTTAGATTTTCTTCTGGATCAGAGTAAACCCGAGATACTTGTGCTCACAGCCATGACAGCACTGCAAACAGGAAGTGTTAAAAGCTAATTTGGCACATTTTTGATGGCCCAAATTTAAAAAAATACAGCATAACATGGCTCAGACTTTAGCCCAAACATTACACTTCCTGTTTGTATCCCTAAAGCAACCAAATTATGTTGCTTTCTAATATAAATATTAGAAGGTTGGGACCCAGAGTTCTATCTAAAACCCCAGGATTTAAACCTGAACCATCAGCCTCAGCACATACAGTATCTGTACACCGTTTAAATTTATATATTTATATACAGTCTGTGACACAACAAAGACTGTAAATCGATTTAAACTCCACACAGAGCAGCTCCGAGTCCTTGTACCCACCCTCAGGACACAAACTCAGTATCCTTCTGCAAGTTTTTTTTCCCCCAGATTTAAACATTATTCCTGCCAAATGTCTTCTTTTTTCTCACTTTTGTACTGTTTTATATTAAACATGCTTTATAACAGTCCTCTGTGCCATGTTGGGAGTGTTGTGACTGCAGGCTTCGGTCACTTTTTTTTTTTCTTCTGTTTCAATAAAATTAAAAAGTAAATTCTGTCTCAAAGCCGACCTGAAGCAAACTTGTTCAAACTTGTTCTTGATGGAAATGGTTTTTACGTCATCTGCTAGTTTTATTCTTATCATCTTCGTTCTCTTGTGTGGCTTTTTTTTTTAATCTGTATGGAAGCCAGGAAGTGGATAATAAATAAACTTAAATAAATATTTTAATGATTTTATGAAAACTGTAAGACTGAAATATAAAACATTTGAGATTATTAAAGTTTTTTTAACACAGAAGTAGGGGTGGGCGATATAAGCGATATACGATAGAAACGATATAAATTTGGCCAACGATAGAGATTTTGACTCTATCGCGATAGCGCATGTTGATGATGTCATCAAGCTGCGCCTGTTTTGGTCGAAAGCATTGCAGCGGCTAAAACCATTATCATCTGCAAATTATGCCGGGCGACAGTCATAGCAAAGAGATGAAGCACTTTTGAAATATGAGGAAAGCCAAAACCTGCTCTTCCTCCACTTCCGTAACATTGATTCATTGTGTGGATGCTTTAAGCATCCACACTATTGAGTTCCTGTTTCTCTTTATTCTTTATTATTATTGTGTGGATGCTTTAAGCATCCACACTATTGAGTTCCTGTTTCTCTTTATTCTTTATACTTTATTATTCCAGTTGCTTCCGTACACTTTTTGGTACTTAACTACTTCCACAATTTTCAGCCGATTTTCACCGTTCAAATTTTAAACTATTCTGCTATTTCTGCTAATGATCGCTATGATTTTTGCTATTTTTTGCTATTATACTTTTTAAAATATTCCACTTTTTTCCTTTAATTTGTCCCATTGAAATGAATGGAAAACTTCCAAAATTCTGCTAAATTTTGCTTGTTTTTGAAACTTAACTACTTCCTCATACTTTCGCCTAGAAAAACCATTCAAACTTTAAAATGTTCACAAATTATTGGGCTATTCATGTATGATTCAGCTTTTTCAAATCTTTTACCGTTTTACTTTTATGCCTCTTAAAGTTTTCAGTTGCAAAATTGTGATTTTTCACAAAATACATGCGTTGTTATGGTTGCTATGCTCTTGGCTTCCAGTGTGTCACTGAAGGTTTTGCAATTTTCACTTCATGTCCGAACAACTTCTTGCTACTTGCTCAATTTTCACTCAACTTCCACAAATTATACATCAAAACGTAGGTATTTTTGCTGGCTTTCAGAAAATGTCACTATCATTGTTGTGGGATTTATAGAATTTTGGCAAATCTCCTCAGACCAACACAAGGTCTCAAAACTCTCCATATAAAGTCAATGGAGAGCTTGTTCAAAATCATCGCTGGATTTCTGTAATGAGAGGCATATTCGAATCGTCATATCTCCTTAACGAAGCGACTTTAAAACATGAGGCTTGTCCCCGAATATCTTCAGACACCCCTGACGCTCACAATTCAAGAATTTCTTTCTCACCTATTACCGTTCTGAAATGAGTTGGACTTGTTTGAGGGTAGGAAATTCGTCCGTCGCTCAGATTTCTTCAGATTTCAAACTGTGGAAATGAACCACTTTTTTCTCTCGTCATAACTTTTTGTTGGATTTCCACAGAGACCTGAAAATTTCTATGACTGTTCACCAAAGCCTGCTGTCTCTTACGGTGAAAGAATGATATCGATACTCCAAATAGATTTAGAGTTAGAAAGCGTTGTTTGAGGGCAAGTCAAGGCAGTTTTTGCTTCGCTCTGCTCAGTTATGGTGCATTAGAAGTCAAATATCTTTAATAATTCATATTTTAATGATAAATTGTTAACACTGGAAGATTCCCCCATCTCTTCTGAACAAAACGGTGTAAGAATGACCGCTCTAGCCCCTACGGTTTGGAAATTATGGTCATTTGTTTGAGGGGAGTCCTCACTATGAGAAATAGGCTGCAATAATCCTGTGCCTCTCTGTCCTGCGTGTGTAAAAAGATGCACCTGTTTTGGCGGGAAAACGTAAACAGCCACTCTGATTGGTGGATTTAAATTCGGCAGCTCTCTCCCTCTGTGTGTGTGTGTGTGTGTGTGTGTGTGTGTGTGTGTGTGTGTGTGTGTGTGTGTGTGTGTGTGTTTAGTGGGAGAGAGAGGACCCTGCCCTTATTTGGCAGCATGTCATTGTAGGATTTAAATTGAATATAGTTAGACTGGTTGACTGGATTTAGAGCCTGTGTTTGTGTGTTCCTCTGTGCATTTCTGTTTCAATATGCCTCCATATTTGTCATTTTGTAAGTTATTACTATTCTGCTAAATCATAGTATTTCTGGTACTTTTCGGTACTTGTGCTAAATACAGTATTTCTGCTAAATCATACTATTTCTGCTTTTCATAAGATTTGTGACTAATATAGTATTTCTGCTAAATTATAGTATTTATTCTTTTTATAGGATTTGTGCCTAACATAGTATTTCTGCTAAATTATAGTATTTCTGCTTTTTATACTATTTGTGCCTAATATAGTATTTCTGCTTTTTATAGGATTTGTGCTTAATATAGTATTTCTGCTTTTTATAGTATTTGTGCTAAAACATAGTATTTCTACTAAATGTAGTATTTATGCTTAATCATAGTATTTCCATATATTTCTGCCAGGTCCCCAGGCAGCCAATCCTCTGTGAGGACTGAGACATTAGAATTTTCAAATCAGGGCCTGCACGGCTTCCCAGCCAATCATATATGTGTCCTGAGGCATTCAAATTTGCATATTGGGGCCTTCATGGCTTCTAAGCCAGCCAATCATATCAGGGCTGAGGAATTCAAATCCACAAATCAGGGCCTGCACGGCTTCCCAGCCAGCCAATCATATATGTGGCCTCAGGCATTCAAATTTGCATATTGGGGAATTCGTGGCTTCTAAGTCAACAAGTCATCCATGTCATATATCTCTAAAAATTCATATGTTAATGATAAATTGTAAACACTGGAAGATTCCCCCATCTCTTCTGAACAAAACGGTGTAAGAATGACCGCTCTAGCCCCTACGGTTAGGAAATTATGGTCATTTGTTTGAGGGGAGTCGTCACTATGAGAAATAGACTGCAATAATCCTGTGCCTCTCTGTGCTGCGTGTGTAAAAAGATGCACCTTTTTTGGCGGGAAAACGTAAACAGCCACTCTGATTGGTGGATTTAAATTCGGCAGCTCTCTCCCTCTGTGTGTGTGTGTGTGTGTGTGTGTGTGTGTGTGTGTGTGTGTGTGTGTGTGTGTGTGTGTGTGTGTGTTTAGTGGGAGAGAGAGGACCCTGCCCTTATTTGGCAGCATGTCATTGTAGGATTTAAATTGAATATAGTTAGACTGGTTGACTGAATTGGATCTTGTGTGTGTGTCTCTCTGTGCATGTGTGTTTCCTCATGTGTACATATTTGTAATTGTGTGGCTGTCATAAATTTTTTTTCAGATTTTTGTCATTTAACAAGTATATTTGAGGGACCCTCAGCATGTTCAGCATTTTTTCAGCTGTCCATTTTGCTTTTCCAATTTTTCTGTTTAACTTATTACTATTGTGCTAAATCATACTATTTCTGCTATTTTATAAGATTTGTGCTTAATATACTATTTCTGCTTTTATAGGATTTGTGCTTAATATAGTATTTCTGCTTTTTATAAGATTTGTGCTTAATATAGTATTTCTGCTAAATGTAGTATTTATGCTTAATCATATTATTTCTGCTTTTCATAGGATTTGTGCTTAATATAGTATTTCTGCTAAATTTAGTATTTCTGATTAATTATAGTTTTTCTACTAAATCATAGTACAGTATTTCTGCTTTTTATGGGATTTGTGCTAAAACAAAGTATTTCTACTAAATGTAGTATTTATGCTTAATCATACCATTTCTGCTTTTTATAGGATTTGTGCTTAATATAGTATTTCTGCTAAATTATAGTATTTCTGCCAAATTATAATATTTGTGCTAAAACATAGTCTTAATTTAAAATTACAATATTCATAGTTCATCACAGTGTCTCTGGTAAATCACAATATTTCTGCTCTGTTGTACTATTTTTCTAAATCATAGTGTTTCTGTAATGTTTAAGTATTTTTGGCTAAATATATTCTTTCTGTTATCTTATACTACTTCTCCTAAATTCTTGTATTTTTGAGAAGTTATCATGTTTCTGGTAAGTTACAATATTTCTGCTAAATTCTGCTATGCTATTGTATCTCTGCCAAGTATTATGTTTCCTCTAAGATATTGCAGTTCTGCTAAGTTATTCCATTTTAGCAAACTTCTTTTGCTTCTGCAAAGTTTTTACAATTTCTGCAACTTTTCAGCTTTTTCAGCTACTTTTTGCATACAGCTTCAGCTTTAAAGCATCCACACTGCATTTTCGCAGGAAATGCAAATTTTTCTAGTTATTATTATTCTTAGGACTTCCGTACACTTTTCGCCGTAGAACTACTTCCACAATTTTCAGCCGATTTTCACCGTTCAAATTTTAAACTATTCAGCTATTTTTGCTCTTTCCGGCTATGACTTTTGCTATTTTTAACTATTATACTTTTTAAAATATTCCACTTTTTTCCTTTAATTTGTCCCATTGAAATGAATGGGAAACTTCAGCAATTCTGCTAAAATTTGCTTGTTTTTGAAACTTAACTACTTCCTCATACTTTCACCTAGAACAACCATTCAAATTTTAAAATGTTCACAAATTATTGGGCTATTCAGGTATGATTCAGCTTTTTCAAATCTTTTACTGTTTTACTTTTATGCCTCTTAAAGTTTTGAGTTGCAAAATTGTGATTTTTCACAAAATACATGCGTTGTTATGGTTGCTATGCTCTTGGCTTCCAGTGTGCCACTGAAGCTTTTGCAGTCTTCTCTTCATGTCCGAACAACTGTTTGCTACTTGCTCAATATTCACTCAACTTCCACAAATTATACATCAAAACGTAGGTATTTTTTCTGGCTTTCAGAAAATGTCACTATCATTGTTGTGGTATTCATAGAACTTTCGCAAATCTCCTCAGACTAACACAAGGTCAGAAAACTCTCCATATAAAGTCAATGGAGAGTTTGTTCAAAATCACCGCTGCATTTCTGTAATGAGAGGCATATTCGAATTGTCATATCTCCTTAACGAAGCAAAGTTAAGACATGAGGCTTGTCCCGGCATATCTTCAGACACTCCTGACGCTCACAATTCAAGAATTTCTTTCTCAACTATTACCGTTCTGAAATGAGTTGGACTTGTTTGAGGGTAGGAAATTCGTCCTTCGCTCAGATTTCTTCAGATTTCAAAGTCTGGAAATGAACCACTTTTTTCTCTCGTCATAACTTTTTGTTGGATTTCCACAGAGACCTGAAAATTTCCATGATTGTTCACCAAAGCCTGCTGTCTCTTACGGTGAAAGAATGATATCGATACTCCAAATAGATTTCAAGTTACAAAGCGTTGTTTGAGGGCAAGTCAAGGCAGTTTTTGCTTCGCTCTACTCAGTTATGGTGCATTAGAAGTCAAATATCTTTAATAATTCATATTTTAATGATAAATTGTAAACACTGGAAGATTCCCCCATCTCTTCTGAACAAAACGGTGTAAGAATGACCGTTCTAGCCCCTACGGTTAGGAAATTATGGTCATTTGTTTGAGGGGAGTCGTCACTATGAGAAATAGACTGCAATAATCCTGTGCCTCTCTCTGCTGCGTGTGTAAAAAGATGCACCTTTTTTGGCGGGAAAACGTAAACAGGCTCTCTGATTGGTGGATTTAAATTCGGCAGCTGTCTCCCTCTGTGTCTGTCTGTGTCTGTCCGTGTGTGTATGTGTGTGTGTGTGTGTGTGTGTGTGTGTGTGTGTGTGTTTAGTGGGAGAGAGAGAACCCTACCCTTATTTGGTAGCATGTCATTGTAGGATTTAAATTGAATATAGTTAGACTGATTGACTGGATTAGAGCCTGTGTTTGTGTGTCCCTCTCTGCATTTCTTTTTCAATATGCCTCCATATTTGTAATTTTGTAAGTTATTGCTATTCTGCTAAATCATAGTATTTCTGGTACTTTTCGGTACTTGTGCTAAATACAGTATTTCTGCTAAATTATAGTATTTCTGCTTTATTATACTATTTGTGCTAAAACATAGTATTTCTACTAAATGTAGTATTTCTGCTTTTTATACTATTTGTGCTAAATTATAATATTTCTGCTTTTTATACTATTTGTGCTAAATTATAATATTTCTGCTTTTTATACTATTTGTGCTAAAACATAGTATTTCTACTAAATGTAGTATTTATGCTTAATCATACTATTTCTGCTTTTTATAGGATTTGTGCCTAATATAGTATTTCTGCTTTTTATAGGATTTGTGCTTAATATAGTATTTCTGCTAAATTATAGTATTTCTGCTTTTTATAGTATTTGTGCTAAAACATAGTATTTCTACTAAATGTAGTATTTATGCTTAATCATAGTATTTCTATATATTTCTGCCAGGTCCCCAGGCAGCCAATCCTCTGTGAGGACTTAGACATTCAAATTTTCAAATCAGGGCCTGCACGGTTTCCCAGCCAATCATATATGTGTCCTGAGGCATTCAAATTTGCATATTGGGGCCTTCATGGCTTCTAAGCCAGCCAATCATATCTGAGGGCTGAGGAATTCAAATCCACAAATCAGGGCCTGCACGGCTTCCCAGGCAGCCAATCATATATGTGGCCTCAGGCATTCAAATTTGCATATTGGGGGAATTCGTGGCTTCTAAGTCAACAAGTCATCCATGTCGTATATCTCTAAAAATTCACATTTTAATGATAAATTGTTAACACTGGAAGATTCCCCCATCTCTTCTGAACAAAACGGTGTAAGAATGACCGCTCTAGCCCCTACGGTTTGGAAATTATGGTCATTTGTTTGAGGGGAGTCCTCACTATGAGAAATAGGCTGCAATAATCCTGTGCCTCTCTCTGCTGCGTGTGTAAAAAGATGCACCTGTTTTGGCGGGAAAAAGTACACAGGCTCTCTGATTGGTGGATTCAAATTCAGCAGCTCCCAGGCTGACCTAGAAACTTACTTCTCTCTCCCTGTGCATTTTTTTGCTGATTTTTTCATTTAACAAGTATATTTGAGGGACCCTCAGCATGTTCAGCATTTTTTCAGCTGTCCATTTTGCTTTTCCAATTTTTCTGTTTAACTTATTACTATTGTGCTAAATCATACTGTTTCTGCTATTTCATAAGATTTGTGCTTAATATAGTCTTTCTGCTTTTAATAGGATTTGTGCTTAATATAGTATTTCTGCTTTTTATAGAATTTGTGCTTAATATAGTATTTCTGCTTTTTATAGAATTTGTGCTTAATATAGTATTTCTGCTTTTTATAGGATTTGTGCTTAATATAGTATTTCTGCTAAATTATAGTATTTCTGCTTTTTATAGTATTTGTGCTAAAACATAGTATTTCTACTAAATGTAGTATTTATGCTTAATCATAGTATTTCTATATATTTCTGCCAGGTCCCCAGGCAGCCAATCCTCTGTGAGGACTTAGACATTCAAATTTTCAAATCAGGGCCTGCACGGTTTCCCAGCCAATCATATATGTGTCCTGAGGCATTCAAATTTGCATATTGGGGCCTTCATGGCTTCTAAGCCAGCCAATCATATCTGAGGGCTGAGGAATTCAAATCCACAAATCAGGGCCTGCACGGCTTCCCAGGCAGCCAATCATATATGTGGCCTCAGGCATTCAAATTTGCATATTGGGGGAATTCGTGGCTTCTAAGTCAACAAGTCATCCATGTCGTATATCTCTAAAAATTCACATTTTAATGATAAATTGTTAACACTGGAAGATTCCCCCATCTCTTCTGAACAAAATGGTGTAAGAATGACCGCTCTAGCCCCTACGGTTAGGAAATTATGGTCATTTGTTTGAGGGGAGTCCTCACTATGAGAAATAGGCTGCAATAATCCTGTGCCTCTCTCTGCTGCGTGTGTAAAAAGATGCACCTGTTTTGGCGGGAAAAAGTACACAGGCTCTCTGATTGGTGGATTCAAATTCAGCAGCTCCCAGGCTGACCTAGAAACTTACTTCTCTCTCCCTGTGCATTTTTATGCTGATTTTTTCATTTAACAAGTATATTTGAGGGACCCTCAGCATGTTCAGCATTTTTTCAGCTGTCCATTTTGCTTTTCCAATTTTTCTGTTTAACTTATTACTATTGTGCTAAATCATACTGTTTCTGCTATTTCATAAGATTTGTGCTTAATATAGTATTTCTGCTTTTAATAGGATTTGTGCTTAATATAGTATTTCTGCTTTTTATAGAATTTGTGCTTAATATAGTATTTCTGCTTTTTATAGGATTTGTGCTTAATATAGTATTTCTGCTAAATTATAGTATTTCTGCTTTTTATAGTATTTGTGCTAAAACATAGTATTTCTACTAAATGTAGTATTTATGCTTAATCATAGTATTTCTATATATTTCTGCCAGGTCCCCAGGCAGCCAATCCTCTGTGAGGACTGAGACATTCAAATTTTCAAATCAGGGCCTGCACGGCTTCCCAGCCAATCATATATGTGTCCTGAGGCATTCAAATTTGCATATTGGGGCCTTCATGGCTTCTAAGCCAGCCAATCATATCTGAGGGCTGAGGAATTCAAATCCACAAATCAGGGCCTGCACGGCTTCCCAGCCAGCCAATCACATATGTGGTCTCAGGCATTCAAATTTGCATATTGGGGAATTCGTGGCTTCTAAGTCAACAAGTCATCCATGTCATATATCTCTAAAAATTCATATTTTAATATTAAATTGTCAACACTTGAAGATTCCCCCATCTCTTCTGAACAAAACGGTGTAAGAATGACCGCTCTAGCCCCTACGGTTAGGAAATTACGGTCATTTGTTTGAGGGGAGTCGTCACTATGAGAAATAGACTGCAAAAATCCTGTGCCTCTCTGTGCTGCTGCGTGTGTAAACAGATGCACCTGTTTTGGTGGGGAAAAGTGCACAGCTCCCAGGCTGACCTAGAAACTTACTTCTCTCTCCCTGTGTGTGTGTGTGTGTGTGTGTGTGTGTGTGTGTGTGTGTGTGTGTGTGACAGAGAGAGAGAGAGAGAGAGAGAGAGAGAGAGAGAGAGAGAAAGGCTTTTAATGGGATGATCTCATTCTAAGATTTAAATTCAATATAGTTAGACTGGTTGACTGAATTGGATCTTGTGTGTGGGTCTCTCTGTGCATGTGTGTTTCCTCATGTGTACATATTTGTGATTGTGTGGCTGTAATAAATTTTTTTGCAGATTTTTGTCATTTAACAAGTATATTTGAGGGACCCTCAGCATGTTCAGCATTTTTTCAGCTGTCCATTTTGCTTTTCCAATTTTTCTGTTTAACTTATTACTATTGTGCTAAATCATACTGTTTCTGCTATTTTATAAGATTTGTGCTTAATATACTATTTCTGCTTTTATAGGATTTGTGCTTAATATAGTATTTCTGCTAAATGTAGTATTTATGCTTAATCATACTATTTCTGCTTTTCATAGTATTTGTGCTTAATATAGTATTTCTGCTAAATTTAGTATTTCTGATTAATTATAGTTTTTCTACTAAATCATAGTACAGTATTTCTGCTTTTTATGGGATTTGTGCTAAAACAAAGTATTTCTACTAAATGTAGTATTTGTGCTTAATCATACCATTTCTGCTTTTTATAGGATTTGTGCTTAATATAGTATTTCTGCTAAATTATAGTATTTCTGCCAAATTATAATATTTGTGCTAAAACATAGTCTCAATTTAAAATTACAATATTCATAGTTCATCACAGTGTCTCTGGTAAATCACAATATTTCTGCTCTGTTGTACTATTTTTCTAAATCATAGTGTTTCTGTAATGTTTAAGTATTTTTGGCTAAATATATTCTTTCTGTTATCTTATACTATTTCTCCTAAATTCTTGTATTTTTGAGAAGTTATCATGTTTCTGGTAAGTTACAATATTTCTGCTAAATTCTGCTATGCTATTGTATTTCTGCCAAGTATTATGTTTCCTCTAAGATATTGCAGTTCTGCTAAGTTATTCCATTTTAGCAAACTTCTTTTGCTTCTGCAAAGTTTTTACAATTTCTGCAACTTTTCAGCTTTTTCAGCTACTTTTTGCATACAGCTTCAGCTTTAAGCATCCACACTGCATTTTCGCAGGAAATGCAAATTTTTCTAGTTAATGTTGAATTCTCTCGCAGCTGTTCTATTTCCATGTCGTTGTAGTATATTAATAACTAACCTCGTATTGTGGATGAATAATCTTAGTTGTTCTCCTGACTGAAGTTTGCCCCGTGTATAGCATCCTGCTATGCGATTGCATTTGTCCCTGACCACCAGAATCCCTCACGTTAACTTTTATCGAGTGGAAAAAAAGTTTCCAGCTTCACTGTGCCAATGTTATGCTAACATAGCTGTGTCGCTAGCAATCACGTAGTACAACATTATATACCAGGTAGTCCAACTTCAGTAAACCTACAAACGCCACTGCTGTTTAGTTTTCTGTCTTCATTTATGTTGAAAGTGGTAGCAGAGCTGTACGTTTTAATTAGTTTCAAAAATCTCTTTCAGAACATGGTATGAAATGTTTAGGTGTAAATTAGCGAGCTAACTTCCTGTTAAATTTAAAAAATTCTGTTTTCATGGATGTAAAACTTAATTGTTACACCTGATAAAGCAATGATTTAATTAAAGATGAAAGAATTTAGACCGTTTTTAACTCTCAGTGTTCGTTTGACTTTGGGACCTGATGTGGACGGAGTTTTGGACCCAGATTACTCCGCGAAGCTCCTCACTACAGCAGCCGTAATGCTCTGACAATCCATCAAGCAGTGCGGCTTACCAAAGTTGTACTAAAACATTTTTTAACAGATTTCTGCACGCCAAAATCAGTTCGAGATCAGTAAGCACAACCAGAAGTCATACATAAGGCACACTCTCAATTTTTGAGGAAATTAAAGGATTTTAAGTGTGCCTTATAGTGTGGAAAATACGTTATACAGAAGAAAAGAATATATCGTGATATATATCGTTACCGCACGTGCTTCAAATTATATCGCGATATGAATTTTAGGCATAGCTGGACTGGCCATCGGGCATACCCGGTGGGCCTCTGGCGATTTTTTGTTTTTATGGGCTGATCGATTTTTTTTTTTTTTTTTTTTTTTTTTGGAAGGGTATAAATAATGAAAGGTGTTGGATTGGCCAATTGCTCATGATCGACTCTGGGCTGGACCAATTACAGCCGAGGAGGTCGGATGCACCCTCCCCCTTGTTTAGCAATCTTATAGACGAACTAAAGAAAATGGAGAACAAAAAAAGGAAAGGAGGTGCAGAAAAAATTAGGGCCAAAAAGAAACAAGCCCTTCAGGCAGACGCTGCCAAATGTGTAAAAATAACTGAAGTGTTTGGTGGTAGCTATGGCATAGCTTCCACAGATTTAGCAACATCAGCAAGTGGTGGACCAGCAGGTGGATAAGGGAAAGGGGAGGCAAGAGGAGGAGAGACCCGAGGTCATAGTGGCAGAAGTTATGACCTGCTGTCTATCTGTGTCAGATATAAACCAAGTTTAGTTGTAGTTTGTTTTCGTTGTGCTGACTTTTTACAGTCGCTTAGAATAACTGGTACTGCATACTAGCTAGCATGACGATGTTTATATACTGCTGGGCGGGTGCTATGAAGTTACTGATAGTAAATTTTATTTTATGCTTAAGGTTAGTTTCTCAAACTCCTCAAAATCTTAACTAATTGTGCCAATCCTTACATGTTGCACCAGGCTGATTTATCATCAAAAGTGGAGAAGTCTGTGACAGAGGAGACAGAAGAGCAGCAGAGAGAGATGGAGCAAGAGAGAGAAATAAAAGAGCAGGAGAGAGAGATGGAGATGGAGAGATGACTTTATGTCATCCATGAGGGATGCATTTGACATATGTTTCACATATTATAGCCCAACAAGTTACTTATAGCAATTTAAATACAAGCAATCAGTTTTTGGCAAATACCGGAAATCAGTTTTTGGCAGACAATCACTTTTTGGCACAACACCGGCTATTTTTTGTGTTTCTTTTTATCGCTGTGTAACCGAGTTCAATTGAAAGCCTCTTGCCACAAGTTCCCAGAATCCTTTGCGGTTTTACCCCTGAATGGCGTCACATTTTTGGTGGGCCGGTCTCTTGTCAAAATGCCCGGGCCGATTATTTGTCCCAGTCCAGCCCTGATTTTAGGCCATATCGCCCAGCCCTACACAGAAGGTTAATATATTTTAAATCACGTTGCCCTCATTACAAAATTAAAAGATATAATTATTATTATTATTGTATAGTTAGAAGAGGTAATACTTTGATGTAAATTGCCTAATAAAATAAAAATAAAATTACATAATTTTAGAATTATATTTTACTTAACTGCATGATAATTTAACTTAGTTAAGAAAAGTTTAACTATGTGGTTACAATTTTAAAATGTATTTAAATATTTCAGACATTTCAGGTCCATTTCTTCATTTTTGGTTCAAAAAATGTTCAGTTTAATCCACTCAACAAAAGTCTTCTTTTAATCTGCTTTAATTAAAACTACAGGGTGGGCGTGGGCAGGTGAGGAGCAATATGGCGTCTCTGGCACAGGTGAGTTTAGCCGTCTATATTTGAACACAGTTTGCTGAAACATAAAAAAAAGAAAACATTAAACTTGGTGAACACACTGGTTTATCTGACCTATATTTTAGGTTGAAAGATGAAACGAACATTCAGGAGTAACTTCTCCTGCTCTGCTGCTACTTCTTTGAAACTAAAATATGCTGAATTAGCCAAAATTAGCCTGCAGTGTATCCGCCCATGCATAGACAGCTGTCTGTGGACCCCAGCAGCAGAAAACTTAGAAATGTGATGATTTCCAAGCAACTTCTGAAGCCTCTTGTTTTATGATTTATGTTTTTGTCTGTGATGATATTTGTGGAGACGGGACCTCTGTTCACTCAGATCTTCTTTCACATTAAGTGAAATTTCTTTGTGTTGAATTTGTATCGCTTTAAGCTGCTGAAGGAGAAATCAAAGTAAAGCTGCAAGAACTGTGCTGACGGGCTGCCTGCTGGCTACGACTGTCAAAATCATCGATGACTAATTTCATAGCTGACACGAGGTATCTAAACTTTAGTAAGGAATGTGTGTACTTTTGACACCTCTGGTTAGCATTTAGTGATCAATTTCAAGCATATTTGTTTTTTGCTTGTTATTGAACAAATTCACTTCACTACTTTTCACTGTCTGTGACATCAATGCACATTGTTCCATTTACTGCATATTGCACTTTATTCATGTCTCTCATTCCACCTGCATCAACATTGTAAAGTTTGTCACAAAGAGATTTATATATTTATAAATACTAATATTTTCCATTCCATTCTGTTCTGCTTTTTTATTGCCCAGATTTTAGTAAGCCTTTGTTAAATTGTCTGTTATATGTCAATAGATACATATGTCACAAATAAAAGTGTCTTGTAAATTATGTTTTTGTAAAGAATTTTCTCCCAAAATCTCTTACATGCTAACTGTAACGTGTTATTTCTGCTAAAACCTGAACTTAAATGTGTATATGGTGTTTATCTGTTTTTCTCTCTGTTTTAGATGCACATATCAATTTGGAATTCTGCCTCCAAGCCAGAATTGCAGGAATGCACAACATGTTTTTCACTGCCCTCTCTGCCCACTGTCAGCCCTACTGTCAGGGCAAAGATTAAGGAGCATATAAGTGGACACATTAAAAATGCTTTGCCTTTCAAAGGTATGTTGGTATTAAATATACCTCATAGTTAAAGTTATAAATATGAATATAAATTTTCCTGTTCACCACATTTCTTGACCGCTCTTGTGATCCACACCATTTTGCTTTCATTATGAGGATGGCTTGGATGTTTTTGTTAATATGTACAAACTGATTGTGAGATAAACTGATTGCATTCTGTACAACTACATTTAAATTATATGTCGTTTTTTTTCTTCTTTTTTCTCTCTTACAGACAAAATGATATGCCAGTTCACTTTCACTGCCCTGTCTGTAACATGACGGTCATACAGCATGAGGCATTTATTGTCATGTCAGCATTCAGGCCTGCTCCCCACTGAACTCTCCGTGGAGCCCCATCTCCCTCTCGTTGTCTTGTCTCCAGCATCTAAACCATTTTCTGAATCTTCGGTAGAGCATTCATGTGTTCTACCCTCTGTGCTAAATGGAACTGTGGCTTGTGGAAAGTCCATGAAAATGAAATGCCCTCACTGTGGTCTTAGTCTTCTTTAAAAAAAAGAATTCAAGGCTCACACGATGAGGAGACATTCAAACAGATCAATACAGTAGATGTTTGCCTGGCCTGTCATCTGCAGTGTTTTTGTGTAGAGGGACATCTTCCTCTTTGTTTTTCAGTTTGCAGAGGTCATGGAGCTCTTTTTAAAAGCATGAGCTGACGACCAGGGAATACAGGTCAATGCGATGTTTGACGTTTAACAGACAGATGAAGGCACTGGCTGTTTGTTTGTGTTTTTTATGTGTTGGTGGGGGGGTTTTTCTAGTGTACAGAATTCCAATTAAACTTATTATAAAATGTTGTTCACTTGTTTCCATTTCCATACTTATAGTAAAAAATTTAGTGTAAATGTAACAGCATTGTTTATAATTGTAACTTCAAAATAAAAAGCTTACAGTTGCTATTAACATTAATGTATTACCCTGTAATCAGTAATATTTTATACATTTTACACATTAACCCTCTGGGCTCTATCCTGGCCATTTGTGGCCACTTCTTCTTCTTTTTTTCTTTTCTTTTTTTTTTTTTTTTTACCATTTTTGCTGTGTTAATGCAAATGGAATGAAAGGGTCTAGATTGTTTTCAGCTTTTGGCTACTTGAAAAGCATTATGACATTTTTTAATTCCTTGTTATTGACAGTGCTAAATCATGCAATTTAGGTATAATTGCTTTTATTCTAAACTCAACACATAAAAATTATGCTTGTTGTTTTGGGGTTTTTTTTTTTTTTTACCAAATGACATCATTTGCCCATTTTTAGCCAAACAACCAATTTCACGTAATATTCTTAGTTTCAAATAGGGTCGTTTGATGGCTTACTACACTGTAGTGGACCAAAAGGAGGACACAGGTTTGATCTTAAGGATCTAATAGTTGCGTGTGTTTGTGCATGACATTGCAACGCAAATATGTATTTGCAAGATAGACTGGAATAAATTATGACGCATCAAATATTACACAGGCTGCAGTGAATTTCTGTTGATACGGGCTATTGAGCTTTGGGTTTCCCAGTCAAATTTATCTTTGAAGCACATGCTAAAAACACTTTTACTCAGGTACTTTTCATAACAAGACACCATAGCCAAAATATTAACTATCAAAAAAATTCTAAGCAGCAGCACATTCAGCAACAAACACTGTTAGAAAATGTGTCCTGGAGTTTATACAGGTGCAGAAAGTGCTACTGCTGTAAGTAAGCCTAACAGCTTCCAGATCACTTTTTTTCTGTAAAGATGGCAAGAAGGGCATTAATGCTCATTTCTACAATCTCCCAAATCTTGGAATACAATGCCTTTGTCCCATGAAAACCACTTCACAGTAGTAGGAGTTCACTAAAACCTACAAATGAAGAGTGATCCTGGAAGAAATAGGGTGCACGCTAGTGACCTCAACAATTGTAAGACAGCCTTGTCCCCGATGCTCATATGAAAAAATAAATAAATAAATAGGAAGATTTATGAAACCATTAGGACTTCACTTTTTTTATCTGAAAGGTTACTGGTAATACATAATAATAATAATAATAATAATAATAATAATAATAATAATAATAATACATTTTATTTGAGGGCGCCTTTCAGAAACCCAATGTCACCTTACAAAAAACAAAATTAATAAAAGGAACAGTAGTCATAAAATACATAAAATAAGTTAAAATTACAAAACAGAGCGTGAAAACAGATAAAATCAGCATTAAAGCGAATAAGCCAGTTTAAACAGATGTGTTTTGAGCTGTGTCTTAAATACGGAGAGGGAGTCAATATTTCTTAGTGCAGGAGGAAGAGAGTTCCAGAGCCGGGGAGCAGAGCGACTGAAAGCTCTGTTCCCCATAGTGATAAGGTGTGAGGACGAAACAGTAAGATGAATAGCAGATGATGATCTGAGAAGGGGGGATGCAGTGGTGATATGGAGCAGGTCACACAAATATGAAGGCGCAGATTTATGGATACACTTGTATGTAAGGAGTAAGATTTTAAAGTTTATCCTGGCTTCTATGGGCAACCAGTGAAGCTGCTGAAGAACTGGGGTAATATGAGCACTTAACGGAGTGCAAGTTATGACCCGAGCTACAGAATTTTGAAGGAGCTGGAGTTTATGAAGGGACCTTTTAGGGAGAACAAATAGGAGGGAATTACAGTAATCAATACGGGACGTAATAAGACTATGGACAACGATGGCAGCAGCATGAGGAGTAAGGAAGGGACAGAGTCGGTTAATATTACGTAAATGGAAGTAAGCAGACCGGGTTATGTAATTAATGTGAGACTGGAATGAAAGAGTATTATCAAGTATGACACCCAAACTCTTAACCTGAGGGGAGGGAAGGGTAGGAGCATTTTCAATGTTAATGGAAAAACTGTGGGATTTGGTTAAGATAGATGGTGTACCAACAAGTAAAACTTTGTTAAGTTTGAGAAAATTGGAGGAGAACCAGGATCTAATCTCAATAAGACAGTTTGAGAGGGAGGTAGGTGGGAGAGATGAATTGGGTTTAGAAGAAAGGTAGAGCTGGGTGTCATCGGCATAACAGTGAAAATTGATATTATATTTTCGGAATATATAACCAAGAGGGAGCATATAAATAATGAATAAAAGAGGCCCTAATACTGAACCCTGGGGCACACCAGCAGAAACAGGATAGAGAGTTGAGGAATGGGATTTAAATTGGACAAACTGAGTGCGGTCTGAGAGACAGGAGGTAAACCAGGCAAGGGGGGTACGACCAATGGAAGCTACACGGTTCAGGAGAGAAATGGTATCAAACGCCGCACTAAGATCAAGAAGGATGAGGATGGATAGGAGACCAGAATCAGCTGCCATCAGAAGGTCATTGGTAATTCTTAACAGAGCAGTTTCTGTGCTATGACTGGGGCGGAAACCAATATATAGCCTAACTGGCATTTAAAGATAAAAAAAAAAAAGACTGTAGATAAAATTTTGGTTTTGATGAAAAGGACTGGTGCTAATTTACAGAGTCAAGGCGGTAAAAGTAGATAATGTTTTAATAAATATAAATTTTATAGCATTTTGTGAACAAACACAAAAGGTGGCCATTTTTGGCAACAAACAACCTGAGAGAGAGTTTTATATTTTTTGCTCTCCTTGAACAAAAACAATAGTGCATAATAATCAGTGTTGACATTAATTGTTGGGGGGGGGGGGGGGGGGGGTACAACAAATCTGGCAATCTCTACAAAGATTTTCTTCCCAACTTGAAATAGTATCAGAACAGGCTGTATTCCAACATACAGAAGATAGATAATGAACAGGAAGTACAAACAACAGCAAATAAATAAATAAAACAAAAACAAATCCCAAAAAAAAGCAAAGAAAACAAACAAAAAACAAAACAAACAAACAAAAGATAATTAAAAGACATAAAAGAGGGGTTTACCTTAGGGGTTTTCTAACAGATCTAGTTCATTAATCATATGATACAGATCCAGAGCTTGTTTTTTGTCCATAAACTTTACAGATGAGAAGAAGAGGCAGAGTTCTTTGTGAAGAGTAAAAAAGGACAGCTTTGTTTTCAGAAAACGACATTTGTGAATGAAGAATTTACCCATAATAATTATTACATTTAGAACATTTTCAAGCTTCTTTTCTTTTCTTAGAGATCCAAAGATAATATCATTTTTAGAAAATTCAAGTAAGTTTGGAATCTTTGGGAAAACAACGATGGCAGCAGCTGCATAGTTTTAATATTACTCTTTCTGGGTCACAAAATAAACTTTTAAGATATTTTCAGGTGAGAATGTATCTGTGTAAACTTCAAATATCTGCTCGATTTATCAATATATCACATTTTTGCAAAAGTGCTCCAACGTTTTCAGAGACATCTGTTACCCACCACCTCAATAGCAGACCGGGCGGTCAAGGCTCACCAGAGCAGCAAGAACAGCGAACTCCCAGCACATTGTTTTTAAACCCCCCACGGTCTTTCACTACTCAGGTTAAACATGATATATAAGTCACTTAGATAACTTAAAAATGTTATTGTTTGGCGTTTTTTCAGTGTTTTATTTGTTCCCCAATAAATCGGTTTGGCTGAGATTAAACTTATAGTTTTCACACAGCTGAATAAATGTCAAACAGAAAACTGATTAAACAGAAGTGTGAGATGGTAGAGGGACCAAAGAGCAGACAGCTCTTGCACTTTTTCTTCCCTAAAAGAAAATGGAGCAGAGATAGAAATTTTAAAAAAAAACTTTGTATTGATTTATTTTTTCAACAGTTGATGGAAATGCTGGTTCTTTCTGACTCACTCCTACTTCCCACTGCAGCACATTCATGACAATACTGCCCGCCTGTGTCCTTAATGTGGAATTACACTTTGGGTTATGTGTTCTTTCTCTAAAATTTCTATTGTTTGGTCAATTTTCCTTTTGTACCTCAGATTGTTCTGCACCCTGCTCTCATTTACAGCCTCTGTTTCCTGGAATTAGGCAGATTTGTGCAGCTGGAAAGCTTTATGATTGATTATTATTTCTCTGCTTAAACAATGTTGAACTCTTTGTATCGATACCTGAATGTCTTTTGAATTGGATGTGTTTTGCAGACAAGCCCAAGAATGATGCATGACATCAGTTCGTGTATAAATAAAAGATCACATAAAAAATGTATGTGTCGGATGAAAGCCTGGTGGATGTAGCCAGCATGACGTCATCTTTGCAGCCTGAGCGTTAGCATTGATGGCGTCGGCCATGTTGAATTTTTAAGCAGAAGCCTTACAGACAGCGCTCAGCTGCAGCTGCACATTATTTTAAACAAAATCCAAAAAGATGCATTATAAAATAAATTTGCTCTCTGAACAGCTGTTATGAAGAGAACTGTCCACAGAGGTTAAAACAGTTTGTTTATTCTGCTGTAGCCCTCAAGTGGTCATTATAGGAACTGCAGCTTTGGCTTCATTTTGCAGGTCTGAAGGTTGTTTGTTTCAGACCTGCAGAGAAAGAGTGTTTTCATCAGTGAACATACAATAGAGCTTGTAATTCCAAATTATTCACCCTTAAGACATCCTTCCTTCCTTTAATTTTTAATTGTTCTGACCTGTTTCTCTGGTTCACTCTAATGCAGCCGCTGAAGGAGCGTGTCATCCTTGTTTTATTATAGTAGCAAAATCTTATCATCAAATCTTCCAAACTCGGCACGCTGAAACTTTTTGGTGAAGATGAAAAACTCTCAGCACGAGTCCAGAAGTCATTTTCCACTTCCTGCTGGAGACGGCGGGAACAATAAATTATTTCCTGAAAGTCACTTTGCTGTCGCCTGTAATTGAGGTGAGAGCAGCAACGAGGCTGGATGTGAGGTTAGAGTGTGGGTGGCATGACTCATTGTAGGTTTAAGCACAGAAGGAGCAGTGAGGAAGGAGGCTGGAGGCCAAGAACAATAATAAAAGTACTTCCGAACAGACTGCTTTCTTCTCGACAACAGCTGACGTCAAGAGCCAGACACCACAGATCCAACCTGCTCAGGGAACGCTAAACACTCTTCTGTCACCACTTTCCTCTAATCCTGTTTCAGCTCCATTTGAGCAGAAATGCACCAATTAAATCAATTCTAGCTGACTTTGATCTGCTTCCTCCAAAACTGCGCAGAGATTTTAAAGCACACACACTCTGAAACACACACTTGAAGTTCTACTCCCTCAGCAGCAGGGGTCAACACACTCTCCGTCTCTCCTCCCTCCCTCCCTCCCTTGCCATCATCTAATCCTCTCTATACTGGGAGCTTCAGCTGAGAGTAAGAGCGAGATAAGAGACGTTTTTGTCCTCACTCTTCTCGCTCCATTTCTCCTCTCGCTACTGTTTTTTCCTTTTCTTTCTGAAATGGGATGTGGAAATTCCTCTCCAGCCAAACACATGACTAACAACAACAGCAGCAGCAACCGCAGCAGAGGTGAGGACACTGAAAAACTGAACATACTGTTAGTCATATGGAGCAGCTGGCAGGTTTAAGGTGTCTTATTTTGCTTTTAGAGTTACTAAAGGTGCTTTAGTAACTTTTTTATGTCCTGCAGGTGTTAGCGGTCCAGTCTGTAGAGTTTTTGACTTTGGAAGCTGTAGGAGGTGAAAGCAGAGTCCACGTCTGTCTGCTCAAAATCAATTAAAGTTTTCAGGGATTTCTGACACTCCTGGAAACGCTGGAAAGCAATTCATCTGTAAGGTTTCAGTTGCAGTTTGTGGTGTTTTGCTGTTTCAAAGTTCACTTGTGCTTTTACTTAACTATAATTAAAAGCAATCAGGATTGACTGATTGTACTTTTTTATTGTTATCATTTGGGTTGTTTCAAAATAATTTAGTGTGTGATTTTAGTCATTGTGCATGTCTTCAGGATGGTTTTGTGAGTAATTTTCTGTTAGTGTCTGGTTTTTTTTATTATTATTATTTGTTTTCGGTCTCTTTCTGCTGATTCGTCTCCCATGTTGGTTGTTTTTAAGCGTCATGTGAGTCACTATCTGATGGACTGATATGTCTTTATCACTTACCTCATTTTCCATTTCATTTTGGGTTGGGTTTTTTTTTTTTCTTGTGCATTTTTTGAAACTCCTGGTTTGTTCTCTGAAGGGAGGGAGAATCATTTCCATTTGTTTATGTCTGTCTGGCTGTTTGTTAGAAGTCTAGCATCTGTGGTTTTCAAGATATTATGTTCAGGTTTTATCTGATGATCAATACCAATAACAGCTCGAGCTAATTTAATTTTGGTGAAAATCTAGTCGAGGTCACACCAGATGTACAAATCTGTAACAACTGTATATTACCCACAATTTTTCAAAGATCGTCTTCAAACTTCACAACATTATACGAGGTCTTGGAGAACTTGAGTAGTTAAGTTGGCTAAGGATTTGACCTTGATTGTTAGTGCCCAAGGTCAAAGTTGACCTTGAAAAAAAGAATTCAAGAAACAATATCGAGTAATGTATCATATTAAAGAGCATGGTGGGAGCCGTGCAACACACTTTTTCATTTTTTTAATAAGACATCCTATGATGTCATAGTGATGTCAAACTTTCACAGAGTCACACACTGCATGAATATAGATTAAAATCTCGAAGCCAGTTCTGCTCAGTCATCTGGGTAAAGATAATAAAAAATCTACCTTTTAAGTATATAGAGCGTCAAGGTCATAGGTCAATGGTCAGACATCAGTGTGGTTTTTAGAAAACAGGCTGATGTTGTCATGAAACAGTTATGATATAACCTTTGTGGGGTGGGTAGGTGGGGGTGGGTTGGTGTTGTCTTTGAACTAATTTGTCTCCCCCTGGTTGTTTTTTTTTTTTTTTTGTGATCTTGTTGTGTCTCCTTTTTGCTGTTGGGCATATTTGCTACTGATGCACATGTTATACAACAGTTTAATATGAAATGCTTCACATTTTTATTCCCAATAAAATATTAGAATTATCTGAGGATTAAGTATGGGAACCTCATACCCTAAATTTTGAACATAAGAACATTGGAAAGGAAAAAATAAGGTAATGGGGAAGGGAACAAGGAAAGAAAGAAAGGAAACATGGAAGGACAGGAACAAGGAAGAAAAGGAAAAAGGAAGGAAACAAGGATTGCAAGAAGCAAATGAAGAAAAAGAAAAAAATAAAGGGAAGAAGGAAGGAAGGAAGGAAGGAAGGGAGGAAGGAAGGAAGGAAGGAAGGAAGGAAGGAAGGAAGGAAGGAAGGAAGGAAGGAAGGAAGGAAGGAAGGAAGGAAAGGACGGACGGAGAGAAATGAGAGGGAGAAACTTTTAATAATCAAGATTTAATGAGAAAAGTTTATAAAACACGACAGGAAGATGAATGTGTCAAAGTGTCAAAGATCATTTATCTGGTGAGGAAATTATTGGTGATTGTTGAGCTGTCACAGCTGTTTAAATCTGACTTTTGAAAAACAAATCATCAGTTTTTCCAATTTTACAAAGTTTTCACCACAAATACCCAAAGTAAAGTTTTCATGCCTGTCTACTTTCTCACTGTAGCTCTTTGCTCTAGATAAAACAAATACGGAATTTTCAGTGTGTGAAAATGTCAAAATTGTTTTTTTACAAAGTGATTTCAGTGAGCAGGAATGAATTTAACTCTCGATTGATCTCGTTTCTGTCACTGACTTCAGATCCTGCTGAGTTTTCATCAAAGCTGTGAGTAAAGTTTCAAACATATTTTCATCTTGAAACATGTCACTGTTGTTTGACCTTTCTCTCATGTTGTCTGTTAACGTAAATCAGCTGACTCTGTGTGTGCGTGTGTGTCGACAGATCAGTTGAGTCAGTGCCAGAAGATGACAAACGGAAGTCAGTCATTCATTTTTGATTATAAAATCTTTTTATCTCATTCATCACAGCCATCCAATATATGTCTAATGAGCTGATCTGTGCAGCTGACTCTCTCTCTCTCTCTCTGTGTGTGTGTGTGTGTGTGTGTGTGTGTGTGTGTGTGTGTGTGTGTGTGTGTGTGTGTGTGTGTGTGTGTGTGTGTGTGTGTGATCAGGAACTATGGAGGTGTGTACGTGGGGTTGCCTACAGACCTGAGCAGCATACCCCAAGTCCAGATTGGCTCACTCAGAGGTAACACATCCACAGTATCAGCTGATAGCAATTTCATTTTTTTATACTTATACAGCACCATTTCACATCAGCAGTGATCTCCAGACACTTTCATAAGGGGTAGATTCTGCAACATCAGATTGAGAACTCCAATGATCTCACCCATGAGCAGCACCTGGTGAAAGTGAGGAGGAAGGACTCTTTTTAAACTGGATAAAATTCGTGTAGAGAACTCAGACTGTAGAACTAGTTTGTCTTTGCAGTTTAGCAACCTCAAGATATCCAGATCTAAGCTAATGTTTTCCCACGGGAATCTACTTTGGGACCTCTTTCATTTCCTATTTTTTGGATTTGAGTAAGGATGTTCAAGCAGAAAGACACCTCTAAGCTGATTCTCCCATTTATAGACATGTTTCATCTATCCCACAGCAATGTCACATTGCATTTCATTCATTTAAATTGGATTAACTTAAATGGTTTTCTACACCTGGACTTAGTTTCCAATGGTCTACAGCTGAAGTGCTTGCTAAATACAGTACTGTGCAAACGTTTTGAGCCACCCCTCATTTATTTGTTCTGATAGGAAAATGGGTGCAATTATTTATTTTATCGTCTGTATTCATTTCTGTATTCATTATTCCACCATACTCCAACACCAGTGGCTGATCACTGTTACACCTCTCTCCTGACCTCCTCTGTACAGTATGTACAGATTAGAATCAAAACTTTCTGATTTGGGTTCATCTCTCCATCAGGTCTTAAATGGTTTCACGTAGTCCTACACCTCTACAGTTTATTCTTCTGGTTTAAGGACAAACTGCACTTCTGATGAGGTATGCAAGTCTTCAGCTATCAGTTCTTTGGGAATCACCTAGTTGGTGTAAAAATATTATTTTATGTCTGTTAAATTGTGTTATCTTTGGCATTTTTTGTAAACTGAACTAAATAAATGAAAATGAATGTGTCTCTGTAACAGGCTGCTAGTAACAAGGTGTCTAAAGATTGGTTTCTTGCTAAGTTGTCTCATGAGTTAGGTGGCTTTTTATGCTTAAATGATTAATAGGTCAGATTTCAGAGGCTTAACAAACAAAACAATTCCTCTGAAAATGTCCATGTACAAGAAGTGGACTGAAAATGAGGAAAAAAGAAGCCAATGTCCAAAGAAAAATTTTGAAAGAATTTTTCGCAGAAAACCTGGAGAACTACTGGTAAAGGGCACCTTCCAAGTCTGACTGCTTGGAAGGAATATATAAAGAAATGAGTGGTGGCTCAAGACTTTTGAACAGAACATAATGGAAGCTGTTTCAAAACCAGGCGTGTTCAAATCCAATAAACTGTGACATACAGGTGATCTAAACCAATTGAATATAATGACATAAATGATTACCAGACTAAGTCTGACCTCCTTTGACCTTGTATGAGTTTCTATGCTCTGCGTCCTGGTTTGTTTGCTGTGGGGTTATGATGGAGCTATTGTTCTGTTTTGAGTAGGAGCAAAGAAAATGAGTGCAATGCAAAGTCTGAACACATAAACAAGGAGGAACCACAGTGCCATAAACCTAATGTCTCTGCCCACATTATATCCCAAATATGATCAGAACTCATGACAAGTAAACAAGCACATCCTCAATTTCCTGTTGGATCTTCAGGGTCACGAGAGCCTGGGAGAGAGAGAACTCTGGGCACGCTGTGTGTTCGTTAGCGTTTTATTATTAATGTGTGTGTCTGTGTGTGTGTGTGTGCGATGTCAGCTCCGTATTATATAATGTAGTGATGCTACGAGTGCATTTAACATATTGGCCAAAAAGGCTAAAATGACCAAAGAAAAAGTGGGAAACGGCTAAACATGAGAAGTTTTTGGATAAAGTTTGTGTTTTTTCCATTGTCTAAGCACTGCTTCCAACCAAGAGTGATACCATATATGCCCCATAGCTGCAGAAAAGTCTAACATTGTTATCTTTTTACAAAAAAACCAGCTGAACATGAGAGGTTTTTGGACCAATTTTGTGTTCTCCATTCTTTAAGCACCGGTTTGAGCACCGTTTAAGCACCGGCACCGTTTCAAAAGTACCGGTTTGGCACCGGTATCAGATAAAACCTAAACAATACCCATCCCTAATATATAAAATATAGAAAAACTGTTTTTTATACTTTATACTGTATGTGTAAGGTATAAAAATAAAATGACACCAGTAAAGACCTGAAAAGTATGGAAAAACACACTTTGAAATATAAAGACATGGCAAACAGACTAAAATAAGAAAGAAAATACCAGTAATGACCTTTAGGTCACACTGACATCCAAACTAAGAGCTCTGTATAGATTGAATGCTGCCCATCGAAGCCTATTTCAGTCTGTGCTTCTCTGTGAACTGATAGGTACAGAGGAAGAATGACACAGTGTGAGAGAGTTTGTCGAGTGAGGAAAAAGAAACCCTGCAGGCGTTCATCAGCTCCTCTGTGTTGTCATCAGGAACCCACCGAGTCTCCACTGAGCAGCAGCAGCACCCAGCAGAGCCAATTTCATCTCTCAGCGTCCCCTCAGAGGCTTGAATGGGATCAACTCCACCTGATTCAGCTGACTGCGGCGACCCTGACAAACTGGTTAGAGAGTCCGGACGTAGATTTGGACCTGGACATTCAAATTGGTCACAGTTTGCTGCTCAGGCGACGTAACGCTGCAGGCTTTTTATTCCAGGCAGATGCACCAGTGGGAGCTCAGCATTTGGCCTCATTGGAGTGATTGGTAGCTGTCATCTGTCCCTATTACTTTTGTTCAGTTTTTGTGAATATTATGGCATAGCTCCTCTTGTCATTGAAAAATTAAGTCATTAGGTATGCTTTATATGTTTTTGTATTGTCAGCCAATGGCTTCAAGATTTTTGAATGATTCACGTGAGATTAAACTGCTCACAGAACACGATATGCAGCTTACAGCTCAGTCACATTAGAGGAAAAAGGATGGCAACCTTCTGGCAGATAGGGAAATTTGTTAGTTGAATTGTTTGTTGCAAACTAAAAGACTACCCATAAGTTAAGCATACAACACTCTCAACCTCTGGGCAATTACATTTGATCCCAATGCAATTGCACAGGTAGCCTTGTGGGATGGAACCTGTCGGCAAACATCTTGATGTATGCTCAATCATCCAGATAAGTAAATCCCCAAAAGTTGATTCTGTTTTTCTGGATGTAGCGTTTTCAGTGGGAGAAACTTTTCATTACCCATCCAAGTGAGTTCTTCAGTCTCAGCTGACTGCAGGTTTCCCCAACCTTATAAACAGTATGGTACTCATGGCCATTGATCAGTGGTCTTCAATCGTGATTTTTGATCAGTGGTTGTTGTCATGAGAATTTGCATATTAATGATTAACGAACTGACCTCACAGCCCATTGTTACTTCAGTGGTGCTAGTTTCAGTCATTATGCAAATGTATTGTCTATAAGGTTGGAGAAACCTGCAGTCAGTCACTTGGATGAGTGACGAAACGTTTCTCCCACTGAAAACGCTACGTCCAGATGAACAGAATCAACTTTTGGCGACTGTCTACAAACAGTTGCAGTTTGACTCAGACTGTCTGCAGTTGCTCTTGGATTGATTGGCGAAGGTTTGCAAATAATTTGACCGATTGCCAATACAATGCTATCATTCAGTCATTTTGCACCACTTAGTGCAATTCATCTGCAATGCATCTCAAAGCAGCACAGGACTCAGCTGGTTGCAGAATGGTTATGTTCCTAATACCAGGTTGCTCAGCGCCTGTTTCATTCTGCTGTTAAATTGCCGTCCTGCAGCAACTACGTCACTATTTGTGGAAGATTTTCTGTTTGAAGTCTATGAAGTGCCTATGTGGCAACAGATTTTTAATGCTTCACTACAGTTAACTGCCTTATCAGCACAGACTGCATGTAATTGGCAACTTCAGCCCATCTTATTTTCATGATTTCATTTTAAAGTTCACTGCACACGGCCACAGTAATGCTGGCCTTGCTGTGGACTCCAACCAAACTTTGGCATACTATGACGTAAATGTTGCCTTCTCCAGTTGTTGTAACCACAGATGTAAACTATAAAGAATGGGCGTGGCTCCCCAGGAACAAGAAGTGGAATATACCTGCATTCTTTCTTATGGCCAGCAGGGGGCAACCCATCTTGTAGGGGAAAATGAAGTTTAGGGGAAATTGCTCCACTTCACACTTCCTTTATGACCTGCTGATGATTTTATGGTCTCAGGTGCAAACCTAAAGTTTGACTGAATAAAACATGATGCTCATTTTATATAGGTTTTGATCCGCTTGGGGTAAAAATGGTGCAGTCTACGACCTGTGAGTAAGAAGTTGCTGTCTATCTTACATGAATAATACCTTAGTTACCTAAAAACCATACTATACAAGTTCAAGGAAATTCCCTGGAATTTATACGCCTCCTCAGAGTATTCACACATAAATGAAACTGAGCAGGAAACCTGCCGTCATCCAGCTTCAGTGGTGCCGGTGTTGTGCCAAAAACTGATTTCCAATGTTTGCGTGTTTTTTTGTTGTTTTTTTTATGTGTAATATCGTTATGTATGTTGCTAAATAGACTTTGGTGAACAGGTATTACAAAGGGGTTATATATAAAATTTAAAAAAATTACCTGTTTCTCAAGTATCTTTGTGACTGTGTTACTGCACTTACATTATAATCAATCAGCTCCCTTTTGTCCACTTAAAATATATTTACAGAACTATTTTCACATTTGTTGCAATTTCAGCTGTCCTCTTGGCCAGATTACTCTTAAAAGAGACATTTTTAAAGTCAACAATATTTTTTTAACTGCATACATAAAGGATACATAAAAGTCACTGCCAAAAAGTGATTGCGGCTTCTACCTTGTTACAGGAATGTTGTTTGTTGCTCAAGATAATGTGATATCATTCATGAGGGATACATTTGACATATGTTTCACATATTATACACCAACAAGTTATTTATAGCAGTTTAAATACAAGCAATCAGTTTTTGGCAAATACCGGAAATCAGTTTTTGGCACAACACCGGCTCTCTCCTTCTCCTCAAAGTTTCAGTGGACGACATCTTGATCCACATTCGGCAGTTATTATTTTGATTTTCTAATGCAGCTCTTCCAGCTTCTAAAATGTGAAAATCTGCCACAAATCTTTGATGTTGGGCAAAGTGTGGTGGTAGTCGTGATGAAAAATTTTCTAGCATTCACTGTAAACCTTATGAACTGCATTCATTTATGGTGTTAATTACCTTTGAGTTTTAGATCAACTGTAAAAAGCTTTTTTGTTTCTGTCTGTAAATAAATCAGACGACCATGTGTCTAAAGCCATCAGGAGAAAACCAGCAGTTAAGTTCACTTTTAACCCTCCGTGTTATATGTTGGAAGCACGATACAGACAATAACTGTCCGACTGTCGCTCTGACAGTCGATAATTATTTTTTCTGAGTTCCAAGTAGATTTTATGAAGCATGTAATTTTCGAAGGACAAAAGCTTCAGGTAAGTTGGTTCCTTTCCTTTATTTCCACTGTGGCTTCTGGAGAAACAGAGGAAAACTCCAGGGCTGGAAAGATAAGGGAGTTAATCTGATCCATGTATGTGTTTGGACCATGGAAAGAAGCCAGAGTACTTGGAGATATCCATCCAGATAATAGGTGGAGCACAACTCCACACATCAGGACAAAGGCTGGATTCAAACTCCAGCAGCGGTACTGAGCACTGTGCAAAAGTGCTGAAACGTAGGAAAAAAAGCACTTGAACACACTGAGTGAATAAGGCTGGTAGCAAAAAAGTCCTTTGAGTGAGAGTCCTCACTTGGTTACCTGCTAAATTAGCCTAGAAACTAGAATCATTGGTCAGACAGTTGCATTAAAAATCCTTCAACAGCACCAACAAGGTGCAGACGTCCAGTTCTGGGACTTCAGTAAGCTGAAGTGAAGCTGAGCAGATAGCTAGCAGCTGTTTCACATGCAGCTGGAAAAACCTGGTTTAAAGCTAAATGATTCCAACTGTTTCTATAGAGTAAAGATTTGCTTTATTATTGTTATACAGAATATATTTGTAGTTTTGGAATTTTTGATGATGTCATCATGGATAGTGATTCAGTTTGAGCTGCAGTGTATTACACAACCACAGCTTTGGTCGAGCAGTTCTTCCACTTATTTTAGGAATTATTGGGGGAAAAAACTCGCAATGTCTGGCATTCTTACTGCTTTTTCCCATCAAACACAACATTTGCCTCTGTCAGTGCGCCCCAGGGTGGCTGTGGTTACAATGTAGCTTGCCATCACCGGTGTGTGAATGGGTGGATGACTGGATGTGTAAAGCGCTTTGGAGTCTTTAGGGACGAGTAAAGTGCTATATAAATACAGGCCATTTACCATTTTGATTTGAATAATCAGCCATAACACCTGAGTTAAAAATAAATATTTTATTTGTTTCTGGAACAAAACTTTAGCTTTAATGCAAACATTCCCCTCCTGTTGTCAGCAGCTGAAGCAGAACAAACCACAAACTGCCAGCAGAGAGGGAACGAGTGTCAGCTGTGACCTGCACAGGTGCAAGAATCCACCAATAGGCTTAAAGTGCGCAGGAACGAGTGTGTGGTTTAACAAACTGAAGTCTGTGGGGTTTGGAGGCCAACACTGACGCTGGAGGAGAGGACGTTTCAGCTCAGCCTGCAGAAGGAATGTGACAGCTTAAGGGTCTAAGTGAGAACGACAGGTCTGAAGAAAATTACGTTAAAGTTTGGTCTATTTATGCTCTCTAATTAGGCTGAGAAACTCTTCATGCTGGAAGCAGGTACTGAATGCATGTTAACCTCTCCTCCTGCCCCAGTGTGCTAGTGGGGGATCTCAGAGCTGGAGGTTCGTCACTAAAACGGAGGTAGCTGTGTGGTTTGCTTGTTTTGGCCTCGTCCGGCTGCTTTTTAAGGCTTTACTTTTCTAGTTTGCACAGTTTTTTTAGGAGCTCCCCATTAATGTTCGGGCCTGTAGTCCAGAGCCCTGATGTCCTCTCCTGCAGCCAGCTTCCTGTACAACTGAGACAGCTCATCACGCCGCGGCACCTTCGACTCCGGCGTGCAGGGAATATCAAAGTCTGACGACTGCTGAGACTCCGATTGGATAATTCCATCATCCCCCTCCTCCCTCTGCTTCTGCCCATCCAGCTCTGGTTGGATGATCAGGGTGTCGGGTAAACACGAGTCCATGTTCTGAGAGGAATGATTGGACTGCGAGCCGGACAGTGTCAGGCTGAAGCCATCGGGGGCAGTTTCTTCGTCGCTGAACAGATCGGGTGTCTGCGAGCCCGTCATCTCAGAGCAGCAGGACTGTGGTTGGCTCCTGAGGCTGTTCTGGCTGTCGGTCAGAGTCTCGGTGGTGAAGAAGTCCTCCCACCTCGGAGGCTGAGATGAAATGTCCTCCGGCTGTCCGGCTCCAACCTTTTCCTCGTCACCTTGCTGCTCCTCCTCCTCCTCCTCCTCCTCGCCGTTGGACTCAGTGCAGTCGACGTAGTTATGAGCAGCAGGCTGGGCATCGGCAATGGTCAGCGGTAAAGACTCCTCCACACACACAGGGAGTGCTGTTGTTTCGAGAGTTCCCTCTACTTATAGAACAAAAGAAACAAAATCAAACAAACAGTAACAGTGAAGTACTCAGGGCAAAAAAATACTGCAACATGACATCACTTCCTGTCGTGACATTCATATCCTACAGCGCTCAGGAAAATTAAAGGGCCTACTCGATCATCTCAGCTGAACTTCCTCAGACCCCGTGAATCCATTTCAGCTGCTTTGGTGCAAATCAAAGTGACAGCAAGTAACTTGCAGACTTACCTTTTTGTACTCCCAACTTCTTCCTCACTGGTGCCACATCGAGCCCATCAAACAGCTCATCATCGCTCTCTGAGTCTGAACACACAAACACACATCAGCCTTGTTTTAATGACTGGTCTATCTTATTGAAGCAACACAACACATTCCTGCCTGTTGTTCAAACGCTTATAAAAGCGTCGCCTCCTGTGTTTGTGTGAAGAAGCTGAATGAAGGGCAACGCGTGAGAGGCAAACACGGGGCCAAGCAGTGATCTGTAAACAAGCGCGTGGCGGCAGGCCCGCGTGCTGTTATGGAGAGCACCTGTCATTACGAGTGTGTTTGTGTTACCACAAGTAGGTCGCTGCACCCTGCTGCGTTTGAGGACTCCCAGAGGTTTGTAAACAAACGCCGCCTCATCAGACTGCTTCCTGCACATCAGCTTCAACCTGATCAGACATGCAGAAATGGCGTCGTGTTAAACTGTTAGATTGTTGAATAAAGACAGCAGTAAAACCTTTTAAAGTTACCACAAGTTACATTTGATTATAAATCAAGTAAAAGTAAGTTTAGACTTTTACATTTGTACAATTAAAATGAAGTTGACTCACATCTGTGTGACTTCAGTCAGTGTTCGACCAATGGGGATGACACTGGGGTAGATGTTCACCGGCTGGAGGTATGACAGGAAGTCCTTAATCTGAAAATCAGGAGAAGCATAGCAACAGGAACAACATGAAGTCCTTTTAAAGTGGACTACTCTTCCAGCTTTGACTCTGATACAGCAGCTTTGCATGATTCACAGTTCAAAATAATTCTTACTGATATCATAGTAGTTCTTAGTGCAGTCTTCTTCTGATTGGCTGCCCCTCATAAACAAAAGGTTTGAACAGCAAATGGGTGGGGCTTTGGTTTCATTGTCCAAACAGAAATGAACATGGCCTCAAACATCAGCACTGATGCGACACAAGTATATATCTACTCATCATGGGCAAGGAATATTGAGATAATTTTGGGTTTTTAATTCTCCGAACTGTTTTCCGAACCAGAATGGAGTGATTGTTTAGCACACATCTTTAATGACTTCAAACAAGAAGGTCCAAATACAATACTGTGTGAGTGGAAGTGCGTTTACCTCGGAGTAGGAGGAGTGGAAGCTGAAACAGGCTCGGTATGAACTGCCTCCTGTCCTGCATAAACACACAAAAATACATTTGGAGCACAAAACCAGACTTTATTTCTAGTGAGTGCATGACGCTGGAGCTGTTCTTACTTTATTATGACGCTGGTCTTCTTGGTTCTTTCTCCAAACCACATCGTGGACGGTTTGATGCTGATGATGCGAAGAGGCGTCCCATCAGCAGCCGTGCATCCACACGGCAGCCGATTTCCTTGGAAAAACTCTTCATCCTACAAACAAAAATCCCAGATAAAAACGTAGTGTCGCAGGAACAGAAAGAATGAAAGAAGAAAAGATTTAGGTTTTGTATCAGAAGTGGAAATGGTTCATTATCATAAACGCAGAACTACCACAAAGTTGTTTTTCAGAAATATTGAGGTTCAGGAAAACAAATCTAAACTTCTGAAGTAAAGGAACCACGAATTTGTTTGTGAGAGACTAAAACGGGACCTTTGGGTGTCGACAAGCGTGTATCTGAGTCCTGCGGTCGGTTGTCACGTAGCTTAGGATCTCCGGCATCTTCTTGAACATCGCCAGAGTGTTGACGTGGATCTGCAGGAAAAACAGTGGACTTCATGTTACAGTGATGATTATGAGGTTAATATTTCCATCCATGCATCAGTTTCTCCCCATATTTGATGTCTGTGGTTTACCAGCTACTGAAGTTTTACCCACCATGCCTCTAAACTTTTCATTAATAAATACTCAATGTAGCTTCCATAAGTGTGTTTTAACATGTTTTATTTTATTTTATCTTATTTTTTATTTTACTTTGCTTATGCTATTTGTATATGTACAGCACTTTGTGAACCCTTGTTTTATGTGAAAGTGCTTTATAAATAACGCTGGTATGGTATGGTATGGTATGGTATGGTATGGTATGGTGATGAAGGAAAGAAGGCTGACAAAAGAGACCTGTGTGTTGAACTCCTCTCCCAGGTTGATAAACAGGTACTCGTATCCATACGCAGCTTTACAGTTGAGCCACACAACGTGATGAGGACTCTGACTGATCCAGTTTCCAACCAACTCAGAGATTCCGGATAAACAGACCTCCTACGAACAAACAAACGAACACACCCACACACACACACACAGGCTCAAATACCGATTAAAATCATAGAAAACTGACTGCTTCTAATTCATCATAATCATCCTGAGTTATAACACAAGTTATAACAAACAAGATTTTTTAATGGAGGAAATGTCAGTGAGGTTATGACTTATTTACAATAAAAGGTTCATGTACTAAATATTAAGTTTGAGCGAGGTGTACTTAATGAACTGGCACCTGTCCCTGTGTGTTAACTGTATATCTCAGCAGTGACTGAAAACCAGCACGTACCCGCGATGGGATCTGGTAGAAGCGCGGGTCATAGAAGGTGGAGTCCAGATAGATGCTCTGAATGTCTTTGACCCTGTGAAGCGCGACACAGCGGCGTGAACTTAGTGCTCCAAAACAATCCGCATCTGAAGCTTACGTGAGCTGTCCAATCACAGCTCAAGAAGAAAATGCATTCCAGACACAGCGAATCAGAGAAACTCAGGATGAAACGAGGATGATGGCAATGTTTGGTGACTGACCTGCTGCCCGAGTGTAGGTGCTCCATTCTGGACACGTCTCCGACAGGCAACCTGAAGTCTCCTGTATACAACACGTTTCCATGGGAACCCTCAAACAGGAACCTGCGATACAAACAAACTACCAATTTGTTTGGTCTCCGATTTTCTCACCTGATCATGTGACCCCTTTAAAGTGTACACAGAACGCATTTTTGAATTCCTCGAAGTCACAGATGTTAAAGAGTGAAGTTTATTTAGCCGATTATGGAAAAATTAACAAAAACGGGAGCTTCAGACTGAGCAGGTGGGAGGGGAGGTGAAACTGAATTGTTTGTAGAAGAGATGTGTTTAAGTTCTCCTGGGTCTCCTGGTGTTTGTTATACTCTGTAACAAACCCACAAGGTTACATACTTTCTCTGTCAGTGCGCCCCAGGGTGGCTGTGGCTACAATGTAGCTTGCCATCACCAGTGTGTGAGTGTGTGTGTGAATGGGTGGATGACTGGTTGTGTAAAGCGCTTTGGGGTCCTTAGGGACTAGTAAAGCGCTATACAAATACAGGCCATTTACCATTTGACCCTGAAGTCACCTTATATCATATATTTCCTGACCAGCTGTAACAAAACCTCAATAAGTAAAAGATCAGAAGATCTAAACAATAGATTTCTCTGTGTGAGTTGTGTTCTGAGTTGTGATTAAAGTTTTGGGTGTTTTGTAAAGGATCCGCATGAAGCTTGGGAAAAGTGAAATCCTCCAAACATACAAATGTTGGTGGAAAATTAAACTCACATGACGGAGCCGGGACAGTGACCTGCTGGAAGCAACGTCACCACGACCTCTTCTTTCTGTCAGGGTTAAAAACAACAAACTCACACATATGGATGACAGGTTGCATCTACAGCTACATGTCTGACTTTTAGTAGTTTCAAATTCGACACAGAGCCAGACTCAAACCGATGAGCACCCAGTACCTCTCCTGATGCTTCGTCCACGAGAGAAATCTGAGTCGGGCTCTCGAGCTCAAGAGGAACCTGAACAGATGATTTAACAGGAGAGATAACTCACGTTATATATCTTCTGTTTAAATATTTAAAAAACAATCTGATAAAAGCAGAGATGTGTACTCACGATGTATTCCTCCCAAAAAGCGTACTTTGGATTGTTCAGCAGCAGCTCTTTGGTTACAAAGGAGCAGTAAAGCCTCACAGTGCGACTGCAAACAACAAATTTATATTCAGCCCTGAGTTACACGCTCATTAAAGCAGTGTTAGGTTTTAATTTCACAGCAGGAACAATTCATCTTTCCGATCAACCATGGGGCTGCTTGATGCCCATAACGCCCACAACAAGCAGCTGAACTGCACCCTGTGTGACATAGTAACGTTTCACAGTAAGTTTAAAAGATGGTAAATTAGTGCAGAAAGGTCACAATTGTAATTCTTCACCCGAAGTCTGAGACAAATCTCAACTTTGACTCAAATATCTGAGGATCACTGGATTAAATATCAGTTTAACAGCACCCAGGCTTCACCTGAACTGCAGCTTCCTCTTCAGCAGAGGTCCTTTCAGCCCTTTCATGTGATCTGTTCAGTGAAACAGAGAGGACACCCGCCATCAGGAGGCCACACATGTAATATGTACCGTTTCTAACAACTGTGCAGGTGCCAGGCTCACCTTTGTGACAGTGGGAGAGGAAATATGCCCGGGCATGTAGGTTCTCCCTGTCGAACCGGTCCAGAGAGATGGTGGGGTACTCCTTCATCCGACCCGCAAACGAACTCATCTTCACTGCGACTATTTTATTTCAGTTTCCTGTTAATTGTTCATGCGTACTTAACTTAACGAAACCAACATATTTTTATTCCCAATACCGGTTTGTTTGTTTGTCCCGCCCACGGAACTGAGCTCCCCTTCTTCGCTTTATTTTTAAGACCATTTAGCCAGTACTACCGCCACCCAGTGTCAACTCGAAGTCCTATATTCCTGTCGAGCTAGCGAACTCTTATCCTCTGGTATTTCATCAGAGTGAGTTTAAGATGTTCCAGTTTCTCATTTAACATTAATATAATTTTTCAGCCACCATCCCAGACTCTCTTTTCTTAATATTATTATCACCAGTGAGATGGCATGTCGTTTGTGGCCATCTAATGAAACTTTGTGACCGCTGTCCTCCAACGTAGAAGAAGAAAATTCATGGTTACCAGGTAACCAACAAGCGCAGGGTCCGTCCAAAAGTCGTCTACAGATCTTTTACTTCAAATAAAACGTTTTGGTATCTGTCGCGCGTCTGTTGGCAGAACTCCATTTAAAAAAGCCAAATTATAACATTTTTCTAAATGCAAATGAATTATATATTGTTATTTACTTGTTGTTGTTTTTTGTCTCGATCTTTCAGCATGGCTTACATATGGACATGACGTTTTTTCTCAGAATTATCAGAATCAGAATCAGAAAGGGGTTTATTGCCAAATGTTGAGCAGGTTTACAACATTAGGAAATTGCTGCGGTGCTTCAGTGCAAACATAGTGTCATAAATAGCACTTAAATAGACATGAAAAAATAAAAGTAGGGATAAGAATTAAAAGTGCTACGTAGAAAGATATGTGCATGAGCTATACATGAGATATATACATGAGAATAAGAATTAAGAGTGCTACGTTGAAAGATATATACATAAGTGCAGGTGGTGATCAGTGCCAATCATGGAATGATGCAGTGACACAGTGTAGGGTCATGTGTTAGTGGCGGGGACAGTCATATGGTTATTGTTCATGTGTCCAACAGCAGAGGGGAAGAAACTGTTCTTATAGCGAGAGGTTCTGGTGCGAATGGACCGGAGCCTCCTGCCTGAGGGCAGCAGGTCAAACAGACTGTGTCCAGGGTGAGAAGGGTCAGCTGAGATCCGAGCTGCACGCCGCAATGTCCTGGAGGTGTACAGGTCCTGCAAAGATGGGAGTCTGCAGCCAATCACCTTCTCAGCAGAGCGCACAACACGCTGCAGTCTCTGTTTGTCCCTGATAGTGGCTCCAGCGTACTACACGGTGATGGAGGAGGTGAGGATGGACTCGATGATTGCAGTGTAGAACTGCATCATCGTCCGTGTTGGCAGGTTGAATTTCTTCAGCTGCCTCAGGAAGTACATCCTCTGCTGGGCTTTCTTGATGACGGAGGTGATGGTGGGCTCCCACTTCAGGTCCTGGGTGATGGTGGTACCCAGGAAGCGGAATGAGTCCACAGAGGTGATGGGGGTGTCAGTCAGGATGATGGGGGGGAGTGGGGCTGTGTGCTTCCTGAAGTCCACAATAATCTCCACTGTCTTCTGGGCAT
Organism: Rhamphochromis sp. 'chilingali'; assembly: GCF_963969265.1. Taxonomy (NCBI): domain Eukaryota; kingdom Metazoa; phylum Chordata; class Actinopteri; order Cichliformes; family Cichlidae; genus Rhamphochromis; species Rhamphochromis sp. 'chilingali'. The sequence goes on from NC_137934.1 coordinate 23,000,245, forward strand.
TCAGCACCAGGTTGTTGTGGCTGCACCAGGACACCAGACGTTCAACCTCCCTCCTGTAGGCAGACTCGTCCCCGTCCGAGATGAGTCCAATAACGGTGGTGTCATCTGCAAACTTGATTAGCTTGACAGACTGGTGGGTGGAGGTGCAGCAGTTGGTGTACAGGGAGAAGAGCAGAGGAGAAAGAACACAGCCCTGAGGGGAGCCGGTGCTGATGGTCCGGGAGTCCGAGACATTCTTTCCCAGCCTCACATGCTGCTTCCTGTCCGTCAGGAAGTCAGTGATCCACCGGCAGATGGGGTCAGGCACATTCATCTGGGAAAGCTTGTCTCGGAGATGGTCTGGAAGGATGGTGTTGAAGGCAGAGCTGAAGTCCACAAACAGGATCCTGGCGTAGGTTCCTGGGGAGTCCAGATGCTGCAGGAACAAAACAATATGGCCACTTTTTTCCCCGGTGGCCTAATCCTCTTCCGTACTTACATGTAATACAAAAAGAAAAATGTAATAGTTTGGGGGGCTATCCCAGCTACGACCGAGAGGCAAAGGGTTTTAAATTATTTAAAATATTTTTAAAATAAAATGGAGCTTTTGGGATTATTTCAATGCCGATTACCGGAGGAACAGAATGATACGTTTAACATCTTCTGCAGTATCTAAGGAGCTACTTTTTAATAAAATCTAAAAAGAACTAAAATGATATTTAACCACTTTGTTAAGCCGATACCAGTTTTCAAGAAAGTCCAACAGAATATTTTTTATAGCATTAGTATATACATACATACACACTTACATAAATAATACAAACTTAAATTTACAAAATACAGTATTTAAAATCCTGCTTGTAGGTATTAAATCGACATGACTTACTTCCAGCAAAATCCGATAACTAGCGGGGAGATCTGTTTGTATGGGCTTAAAACCTGGGCCCTTGTGCTTTTGTTTACATCAGGCTGGAGCCTTACTGTGACCTGTCGTGTTCACTGATAACTGAGCCAAAGTCCATGTGCAGAGCGGAAGGACGCTGACTGCAAATCTGGAAAAACGGAGCACCAAAGAATACAGATCAGATATTTTAGTAATTCAATCATATATATATATATATATATATATATATATATATATATATATATATATATATATATATATATATATATATATATATATATATATAATCATATTCTTTAACAGATGAATTAATTCAGCACTGAGCACACAGTTTTCTAACCCTGTAAACCACCTGAGCTGATATAATATGAAAATAATAGGGTTTTTATTTCCACGAGAGTTAGACAGTAGTTAGAAAAACCGATTTAATTATCAAACAATCAGTTTTACTGATGGTTTATAGATAATAATGCTTGTGTAAGAAGTTAGACTCAAGGCCCGAAAGTGAGTCACGTTATCTTGAAGTGAAGTTGTATTCTGAGAAAATGCTTCAGTTACGTCATTGCAGGAATTTATTTTCTAGAACAGATTTCAAGCAAGCATGAGTTTCTCTTTCTTTGGGTCTGTTTTGCTGGGGTTAATCTCAGGGCTTGTCACACTGCCCTCATGTGATGCTAACATGAGGGGTGAGATTATGTATGGGCCCACTGCTTCTCAGATCTCAGGCTTCCCCCACCTCAAATCAAACCCAGTGGTTATTTAGCTGCCCCTGGAGTGTGTTTATGCTTATTAACTTGTAATTAAAGAAAGTTGATCCGGCCTTGCTACAGGCAGGAGGTGAGTGAAATACCATTACTCATATTACAGGACTGCTTTAAGTTGCTATGACAGAAGTCTTTTATTCTTCACACCGAACTCCATTCAGAGTTTGAGTGATTTAACTTAGCAGGGTGCTGAAATTATTACGGGAAAATTTTGCTTTTAAATATCCAATTTTTAAAAAATCGTTTTTGTTTACCTGAAATCGTTGTTTTTTTTTTTAAAGAAATGTTTTGTATAAAATAATATATTTACCGGGTTAAACTGCAAAAAACTTAATTTAAAAAACAATTTGTTAAAATAGCGTGCCTATTAGTGGCCACTGTTACATTACTCTTACTTTTTTTTTAGACACGGCGCTTTTGGTTATAAACGGCCAGTTTTGTTTGTTTGTTTTGTTGGTTTTTATGGAGTTCGGCCTAAGCGTCGGCCCAACAATAATTCCACTCGCCTTTAACAACAGAGAGCTTTTAATGGAAACTGGAACTCCCGACATTTTGTGTTTGCTGTCTCTTAGAGGGCGCTCGTGAGCTAGTCCGCAATGGACGGCGACACAAAAATGTAAATGTTGCCTTGTTACAATTATCTTCTAAAAATTTTTATCGTATTTTTAAACAAATATGTTTTTACAATGACAAACATCATTCTACTTTAATTTTTCACAGATTTCAAGTGCAGTTAAAAAAGTATTTCTGTGCTTATTAGGGACGTCACAGCACCATTAGCAACTTTACGGCAGCTGCCATTTTGATTTCAGGCAAGAAGGCGGCAGCATCAGAGAATTTGTAGCAGCTACCTCTTTGTACCATTACGTTGACTCATCTCAGTCAACTAAATATTCCGAACACTTAAACGTTTCCACTATGTTTTATGTACGCATGTTTATCGTCCATAAATATGTGCCATCAAGAGTTGCCTACTGTCGTAAATACCTTACCAGGCAACTCAGCAAGTATTGGCAGAATAGGTAAATTTGTTTCACAGCGTGAAAAACTAAAACGTAGTGCCGTTTTATTTCAATTCAGACGCAGAATAAATACGGTGTTAGCGAATAATACAATAAAATGTGACCTTTTAAAGCTATAAGCAAGTCTAAGTAACTATTTTAGCCGTGTATCTACACTCACTCCTGCTCACTGAGGAGCGCCCCCTGTTGCGCTCCAGGGTGAAGTGCAGCCATTTTGAGTACAGTGGGACCGACAGGAAGTGGAATGGCTATCTTACAGATCGGCTGTGATAACAGCTCGATGCGGACCTGCCGGGCTTTAATTCCCTTTAACTGTGACCCTGATCGCTCTGAAGTTGATTCCAGTAGAGTCAACACAGAAGTGGGAGGCAGGTATGTTTCACTGGAAGATTTAGATTAGAGGAAGATTTTTTGGTAAATTTGTGGGCACTTCTCGAGCAGCCGGGGAGCAGTTGTTTGGAGTTAGCTTAGCTCAGATCACCCGCTTCGGTGCTGGCCCTATCACGGGTAAATCTCAGGTTAGCTTACACTACTGAAGGCAGCTTTAAGGTTACCGTCTTCTTTCCATTTCTATGCATGCTTAATAATATTAATGGCTAAGATACGAGCTCTTCTCCAGCGTTTTCTCCTCGTAGTGCTAACATATGGTCGTTAACCCTCAGGTGAAGCTACTGAGCTGTTTTGAGTGAACTTGAGCGATTACAGACACGATAAGCTATATACTGAGCCCGCAGAGTGCACAGCATCAATTTGAGTCAGACTATGTTTTCAAAGCAGATTAAAGCTCTTTAATTTCTCTGTGTTGGAGGACAGTTCAATGCTAAAGACTTTGAGATTTCTGGAAATTGGTATTTACTGAAACAATAATAATTACTAACAAGTTATTTTCAGTAATTCCCCGTGTTTTTATTTTTATGCAGCTTGTCTGTGGTTTTATGTCCCTGTAACTTGAAACCAACCATTACTGACAAGAGAGACGTTTTTGACCAAAACTGTGGTCCTGCTAACATTTCAGAGGTAAATAATCAAACCTTCATCACATGGGACTTCGCTGTCAGGCTGTTTGTGCTTAATGCTTTTTTCATTACAGTAACACACTGTTTACATTTATTAAGCTCTGAGCTCTGTAAAACGTGTAGCACTCTACAAACATTTGTCCAGGTTAAAGCTGATCGATCACAGCTGTGGGAACGTGGTTCCTATCGAGAGTGCTCCTTGGAACCTTTCTGCTGGTGCCACAGTTGCACAAGAGCGGGATGATTGAAGTGTGCACGACACAAGCAAAGAAAGGACATCAGATAACACCCGTGTGTTTGTACCGTGAAAACGCAGGCGCACTCAACTGTCGCGCCACATTTTGTCTGAGATCGACACAAGTGATCTCAGAAACGTGGCGTTTACAGTGGAATAGAGTTTAAAAATCAGTTTTAATCATGTTTGATGAGTTTAAAAACTTTCTAAAGTCAGAGGTTTGTGAGAAAATCGTACATATTAAAGCAGCACACATTTGACAAAGATTTTACAGTTTTTCTGCTCATAAATCTGATGTTATAGCCTTATGCTTTTTCCTGGCAAATTCTCGCTGTACTCTGAGAATGACCACTGCTTTATGACTACACAACCTCTCTCTCCTCCTTAGTTTTGCCTGTATCAGTCCTGGTGTGTCTTCATGTGTTTTAAAGTGCAGATTTCGATATTTTCCTCTGATTTGTGTTGGTATGAAGCTGCTGTGTTTGTATTCTTCCTTTATCTGGATTTATCGGGGTGTCATTTTTGTTTTTCGGTGCCTCTGTTCAGACTCAGGGTTTCTTGTTAAGCGGCCTAGTGAATCACAAGGCTTAGGAGGAATGTCGCCTTGGGCCGACCGTACGCTCGGTGATAAAAGAGCTGTTGTTTTGCACTCTTGTTTTTTCTGCTGAGAAAGCTCTGCTGAGGGTTTTATTTCCTTTCCTGCTGCCTTCTCACCCAGAAAAGAAGAAATGTCTGCAGCCGCCTTTATGAAAGTGGTGCTTGAATCTGCTGAGAGGATGCATCTGTGCCCGTGTGGCGATGTCGTCACCCTGCAGGCTCACATTTTGTAGCTTTAGTAAAGTTTAGCTCCACATTGCCAGTATTTCCTGTTAAGGCCCTCAGACTGCAGAGGAGTGACTCAGTGATCAGTGGGACAGCCACTGTGGGCACCACAGTCTAATGTCCACATCTGGCTTTTGTTCATTTTTCTAAAACCAGCTTTGATGTCGGTGTCTGAAGAAACTACACCGGATAAAATCTGTGACAGAAACGTGCGCTGGTGCCGCCGACCTTTGACACCAGACTCCTCTTCCAGGATTCAAGGAGCTTTATTGTCATTTCCATCACATGTTAACATGAGGTGGAACGAAATTATGTACACACGGTCCCGGAGCTAAAAGAAACAAAATAATGAAGAAACAGAATTTCTTTAAAAAAAAAAGAAGTAATAAATAAGTAGTTGTTGTTATTTTTGTTTTTTTAACAAACAGAATAACAAGTAATAAAACAATACGATAAATAAGTATTGCGACCTCTGAGTTCAAATAATTTCCTAATATGCTCATCCTTAAACACTCATGAACTATATTTGTGTTTTTTCTTTAGTCAGGAACTCTCCTGAGATGAAACTCTTTATTTTTGTAACGTTATCAAAGATAACAAAAACAAACAGGATAAAATTAAAATCCGAGCACGAAACGCCAAGCTGCTACGTGCTTTATAGATGGAATTCTCTAATAAACACTTTAAGTGTTTTTAAAGGCTTTACTAAGGTTCAACACAGGAAAATCTGCAGCCTGGGAGAGCCTGGAGGAGGCCGCTGTGTCACCAGTGTAAAGATTTAGCGGTAAATGTGTCCTTATTGGTGTTTTTATAACAACAGAAAATCAAATGGAACGGGCAATGAGGCTGCAGGAGGGTTTATAAGTCGGGAGGCCCGAGGTTCCATTTTATTTATTTTATTTTTTGTTTTTATCACTGCATCCCTCACGGGGGTTTCAAGGCTTCTGTTATAGAGAACAGGCATTGCTGCTTCTGGGGGGATCAGGTGGAATCTTCTTCCAGATGTGGCTGGCTTCTCTGTGCCTCAGCCACAGCTGTCACTTTGTTTTCTATATAAAGTGAATTCTGCTGTGTATGAAATATTAATGGTGTTCATAAGAACTGTGCAGCAGCAGGTGTTTGTTTCAGTTTCACTGCAGAAGCAGAGCGATGTTTTCTGCTTCTCCTCCCGGTTTTCCGTCACACTGTAAAGTAGTGAGGTCAGCGTGTGAGCAAGCAGCGACAGGCTCATGATCTCACTGAGCGGCCTGTGAACCGCCAGACTAACGACACGCTGTAGCTCACAGCTCTTTAAAGGAGTCTGTGAGGTTTTGATTTGAGCTTCCTCTTTCTGTACCATTCACTGTATGGATATCAGCAGCTGTGGTTTGTTATCTATCCTAAACAAAGAGGAAGTGAAGCAAGAGGAACTACAGTGTAAATCTTTCTGACGTATCCTTTGATTGGCGGCAGCGGCTGACCACTACTGACAGACAATCATGTCGTTCCTCAGAGAAACTTTGACACTCTGATATTTAATGCTTTTCAGGGAGCGCTGCCCACGCTGCCTCTTGTTAACAGTCTCTGTTTTCTGTCACTAAAGTGAAGGAGGAGCAGCAGCCTACCTGGTCCCTTTAGCCCACACCTCTATAATGTCCCCACGGCTCCGCCCACACTGACCGTCTTCTCCCCGGCGTGCAGAAAGACACGGCTAGTATGCAGCAGAACTGTCGCAGCTTTTCCATGAAGTGGCGCTGCTGAGAAACGATCAGTCGGGGCTGTACTGCCGGCGCCGCCATGGATGACTTCACTACAAGGACGTATGGCACGAGTGGCCTGGACAACAGACCGCTGTTTGGAGAGACGTCCGCTCGGGTATGATGTCAGCCATTACTGATGTTTCTGCAGGAGAGCGACTGGGCTGTGTATAAAGAGCAAAAGCTGCTGAGGACTACTTTCAGCAGCGGATTAATCTGAATATTTATTAACTGTTGCTTGTACTGAAGTAATTCATTAGAGTCACTTTAGCTGAAAATGATCAGGTCTGATCAGCAGTGCGTAATCCTCAGGGTGATGCACTCATCTGATCTGTTTCTTGCAGGATCGAATCATCAACACGGCGGTGGGGGGATTTACGTCTGTGGTGGTTCTGGTGAGTTCTGCATCGTTCATACAGACCTAAAAAAATGTCACCACACCTGCTCTGGCACACAGGAAGAAGCCGCTCCTGAGTGGGCGGAGGTGAAACCAGCCAGTCTAGCAGCTGCTGCTCTTCTCCTCTCAGTGCAGTGTCTCAATCTTTTTTTTTCTTTTTTTTTGTCCCTGAACACATCTGTCCATCAGCCAGAGACCTCTTTGATCTAAAACCCATGCTGCTGGTGTCCTGAGACAGAATTACAAAGCCTGACCTTGCCTGTCTGTCTGAAGCTCAGAGTAAGGAGTAGAATAAAGGAACTCAAACTTGGGATTATTTTCATAACTGTTAACAGCATCATTTAATATTTGTGCAGCTAAATTATCCACCAGGTAGCTGGATATCCTTACGGCTAATGATTTGTCAATCACAAGCTGTGAACCAATGAGCATACCTCAGGTAACCCTCCTTTCAACCAAACCAAACCAAAGTTCACCAGCTTTTATCTTTTCTTCAGTGTGCCTAAAAACGTGGGACTGAGCCAGTAAGTTTATCAGAAAAGTGTTTCCCGAGGGTCAGCGACATCTCGCCCTGGAGCTATCGGCCATATTGGATGTGATATTAAAAACAGGTCGTGAGGGGAGAATGTTGTTCCCAGACCTGGTGTTGCTAGGTGAAATCGCAGCTGTCTATGGTTTCCTGTAGGCTGCACACGAGACATCAGCATATCTGCAAACACTCACTGAGTGGAACGGCATTAAAACCCCAAAAAGTGGGGGGCAAACAGAAAATGGAACATTCACCTTCAAAGTAAAAGTTGCACATTTTGAAACATGAGCTCTGAGATGAAACCCTTACTTTGAAGGACAACGCTTTCAGTTTGTGTCGCATGACCAGAATGGACAAGTTCATGTCAGCTGACTGCAAAACGGTTGCACGACCAAAAGTGTTAGCAACCACAGCTATCAGAAGTCTTTACCATCTCTGGCTGCGACTGTCGCTTCATGCGGGTTGTGCTCAAAAGAACGTACAGAAGAGCGACGTATGTTCACTAGCATGTATTTTTATTCACGAGCATTTGTTTTGCAGGTGACTGTCATCTGTTCCTTTGTGTTTCCCACGATGCCTCCGCGGCCGCTGAACATCTTCTTCGCCGTGTGCATCCTGCTGACCTGCAGCTCTACGTTAGTGCTGGTAAACAAACATGGCCAAATGCTCACGCAAAGGTCGCCGGGTCACAGAAGGGAGCCTTTAAACGTCTGTTCTCTGTCTTGCAGATATTCTGGTACCGGCAGGGCAACCTGGAGCCCAAATTCAGGAATCTGATCTACTTCATGCTGGCGTCCATCGTGCTGCTGTGTATATGTGCCAACCTCTACTTCCATGACGTCAGGTAAAGGCAGGGCCAAGGAAGCGGGAACAAGGGAACACGTAGCCTTCATGAGCAGGACCAGCGTGAAGGAGTCACATGACCAAAATAATAACTGTTACATAAACTTGAACCTGGTGTGGAATCAGCACCAGTGGGAACTGTGCACAGAGACTTGACTCAGTGTGGGATGATGATGTACTGTAAGAGGTGACAAACTGCTGGAGCACAACACACAGTCGACTGTTTATACGCACAAAAAATCCACCTCTGATTCTCAGAGTCGCTTTAAATCTGACGTCTTTTACATTTATCTTTCCTTCACTCTCACGTTTGATCTGCAGTTCTTTAAAGATATGAGTTTTGATCATTAAACTCCAACAAAACGCCATCAAAGGTCCCATTAACAGGACAGCAGGAGGCAGGAATGCAGGCTGGATGTCAGAGAGCTCCTTTACTCACCAGCTTCGCTCTGTTTTTTCCCAGGGAGAAAGTGTCCAAAAACAAAACCTGTAGTTCCTCTAGTGGCCACTAGAGGCTGGCACCAGCAGTGAGTCGGTAGACTCCCTTGTTAAAACACAGAAATAAACATATTTTTATCCTGATACACTGTTCAAACCTTTAACAGCTGCAGCAGAGATGAACCATGGTGGTGCCCAACAAACCTGAGACGTCACAATGGCCATGTCCATCTTTTATATACAGACTGTGGACATTATGAAGGCATAAACATGTTTTATCCTAAATCTACTTCCAAAGTGGACTCTTCAGAACAATTCAAACATAGACAAGCTCACAAAGGGAACAAAGGACCAGGCCACTGTCATACCATAACCTCATCTTATCTGTTAGTCTGAGAATCTGCTAATTATGGATTATAGTATGCCATGCCACCACCACCCCTTCTCAGGAGAGAAAACGGAAGCTAATGGTGGTGTGTGTCGTCTGTTACCATTAACTAATATAAAAACCCATAGTGGTGCATTCAGGGGGCTTTCTGTCCTCAGCCCAAATTCAGATGTATTCTGCTGCTGTTACCTGCTCAGGTGAGAACCAGGTGGGCTTTTCCTTTAACCTGGATGCAGGCTGTGAGCATGGAGGGAAGCAGCAGTTCAGTACTGTAGACGTTAGCAGGCAGCTGTAGCAGCACATCGGAAATATGCAAACCTGTGTTTTCTCCGTCTGTCGGCTTCTGATAACCGTGTATATAATTACTGTCCACATGTGGCTGAGAGGATTTTAAGTTGGATTTAAATGCCGAATTACACAGACTGCCAATTCTTTGCACTAAGCATTTCTAAATCACACACACTCTCTCTCTACCCTTTTTCTCTCTCAGGCCAGCTGTAGCACCAGTGGAAATGAATGAAAGCTTTGTAAATGGCTTTACCCATAAAGCTGTGTCACTGTTATTAATCTGGCTGTTTCAGATCCATTCAGTCCTCAAGCATCCATTCCTCCTGCTGCTCCTGCTTTATGACCTGTTATTCATATAAGGTTTTCAGTTTTCCAATTTTCCAAAAAACACCATCGAGGGTTTAAAAGCCTTCAGATCCTCTTTTCAATAAAGTTTAAAAAAAAAAAAAACAGGAGCGGGAGGTTATTTTCCATCTAAAGATAATAAACCTGAGTCTAACAGAAAGAAGACAGAAAACTAACTAGTAGCGACGTTTGGTAGGTTGAATGATGATCAGGTAGAATCTGATACGTCCACAGCACGAGGCAGCATTAGCAACCAGGGAACAATGGCAAGAAGAACCCTGGTGCTTAATTAGTTTGGAGTAAATCCTCCAACCAGCCTGTTTAAAGGGCTGGTTTGCCCAGAATTACCAAACCAGACTATAAACTGGATTCCGCATTAATCATGCAAGGCTGCTTATGTTTACACCAACCGTAAGAAATCACTGCCTCTGTGGGCAGCTATGACTTCTGACTAGTTCAAGCAAAACTCACAAAAAACATCAAAACCAGCAGCACTCCCATCTCTGCGCCATCTGTTGGAATGAATGCTCTCTGAGGGACTATTTTCAGCTGCGGATAAATCCAGCGGGTGTTACAGGCGTTACCAGCTATGAAACAATGGAAACAGAGCTGTGTGTTACAGAGGAACAGGATAAACCTCTTTAGGGCAAATAAGCCCAGCCTTTCACAATAAAAGCCAACCTGACCACAGCTTCAGGATTATGTTTTTTTTACTTTAAAATTTCACATAAGTTCCTGCTGAAAACAGCAGTTTACGATTTAAAGTCTTCAAAAATGAGCATAAATAAATAAAGGTGTACTTAAGTCATGAAAAAACAGGTGGAAAATGTGTAACATTGAACTATTCCTTTGAGTTCTGTTGATCATTGTCACCATCCCGACAAAACAACTTCATGTAAAATGAAAAAGGATGATTTTTCAGATCCAAGGGTCCATTCACATTAAAGTGTCCAGGCTTTAGAGTCTCTTTGGCACTGCGGTCATTTCATTCAGGGACTCCAAAAATGTTCCGTTTAGTTTTAAAGTGCTTGCATCCGTTAAAGAGGAAACGGGAAGCAGGAGAGGAGGGAGTATCACAGTCTGACATGCCGGGTCAAGCCCAAGGGTGGAGGTGTCGCCCTGAGCGACAGCTGCAGCGGGAAGTCCGACTCAGTCAGAGACTTCCTGGTTTTCCAAGATGGGATCTGATGAAAAACAAAGGAAGTGATGCTCAGGTGAAATTCGTGCAGCAGTATGAATACTCTGATTACACACTTGGAGAGAAACTTCAGGCTATATTTTTCATGTTAAACAATTCTTGTTTCTTTAATTTATTTTTCTATTTTTAATCATCAGAATTTCCAAGTGCACCACAGGGGTAGAGGGCATCAGATTTGGAAGCCTGGGTATTTTCACCACCCCGCCATACAGCTGGGCGGCGTGGACACTAAAGCACAACCTCATCATTTAAAAGACACGAAGGCTTGAAAACCCAGTCAAACAGTGTGAATTTAAAGCAGCGCACGCAGCACACAGGGACTCGTCTCTGAGCAGTAAAGGAGATGCTGAGCCTCATGGGTCACGGTTGCCATAGTTTCACTGACAGGAGGCAGAGCATAGATTCGCAGTTACGTTCTACTTTAACTGTGTGTGCGTGTTACCCGTTAGTGTGCTACTGATGTTGGGAGGAGACACGATCAGCACGGCACTCCCAGACGTTATCCCAGAATGCACCATTGGAGCCTCCATCGGGGGGGAACGCAGGCCCTGACACACACACAAACACACACTGTTGTATTGTTCAGTCATCATTGTGTGCTCCCTCTGGGTACAAGGACAACACAGCTGACTTGGTTGTGTTGTGACCCCACCCTCCCCCCTTGTTTTTTCTCACTGTACAAATATATTTATTTGTTTTGTTTAAGTTAAAATTCTTACATATTCTGGTCATAAAAAAGTTTTAATCCACAAAACTGGCTTCTATTATTTTGTCCACCCCTTTATTTCTCAACAAAAACAGAACGATACTAACAGAAAGCTTTTCGAATTAAAAGCACGCAAACAACGTGTGAGGAAAAACTGAAGCTTCTACTTTGTCTGTGTCACTGAAGCCATTCGTCATTGGCTCCTGAGTTTCCGTGGCGACACTCTCCGACCCCTCCAACAGACTTGCGGCGTCGAGACGATCGTCCTGGCCCCGGGTCTCAGTCTCCACCACCAGCTGCTGCTGGCTGAGGGCTTCAGAGGAGGAGGAGGCGGGGTCAGAGGTGACAGTCTGGATGATGACGCCATCGCTGGAGCAGAGACTGTCGGCCTGGAGATGGAAAGCATGTGAAAAGACGCACACGCACACACACACGTTTACCCTCAGCAGGGCAATAAACTGACCGACAGACTGTGGAGGATAATGTGTTCATGAGATGAGGGCGAGGAGCTCGTCGTCAGGGTAACGGTGCTGTTATTGGCTAAGCTCAATGGAAGGCCCTGATTGGGTGTCGTCTGGAGGTAGTAGGTTCCCGGGGTGCCGGTGGGCTGCAGGTGGAACGACTGCACAAAGAAAAGGTTTTAAATTCATTCATATTCATGTGTTTTATTGTGAAAGGCGCTCGTGGTGCTTACCGGCAGGATCTCAAAGGTCTGCAGCGCTCCAGCATTCAGTGTGATGGTCTCGCTGTCGCTAGCTGCTGCCGCTGAATCTGACGCTAACACAGAAACACAAACAGAGCAACAGTCAGAGGTCTCGCTGTCAGGACAAGAACATCTTCAGCTGCAGGCAGCACACCTGTTACACGCTGTCCAACAGGTAAACCTCAGTCACCTTCTTCTCTGATTCATCAGCGTAGTCTGGTTCTAATTCTTCTTCTTCTATGGTGGTTTAGTATCTCCATAAAAAAAAAATAGTGTGGCCACAGCAGCAGCACACGCAGAGGAAGTGAACATGTGGGTGGTGTAGTGCAGGCGTGCGAGGCTCACCCAGGTGTGTGATCTGCAGCGGGATCTGTAAGGGAATCTGCAGTGCGGCCACAGAGCTAGGGGCGGGGCTGGCTCCGCCGCTGTTCTCGTCTAATCGGGTGAGTCGGATCTGAAGGGAGGAGGGGCTGCCCGGAACAGATGCTGACTGCGAGGAGGCCATGAGCTCCTGGAGGCCCTTCAGGAGGACTAGCGACGCAAACCACATCACGAGATTTTAATAATAGAAGAAGAGAATCAGAAACATGAGGAAATAAATGACGGTATTAATTTGTGTGTGTGTGTGTGTATCCATACCACTGAAGGGGATGTCCTTGTGATTGGCCACTTGTCTCTTGATGCTCCACCACTTTGATCGGAGCCACTGGGGTGATCGAACGCTGCTCCATCCGCCGGCGAGATCCTCCCACTTAATTTCATTCTCATCATCCACGTCAAGCTCTGATATCCTGAAACACGGTATCAAGCTTACACATGGTTTACTATGCTCGCTCACACACACGTGTGCACGCCCACACCGCCGTACCTGCGTACAAGATTCAAGTCATCTTCCTTCGTCCACTCAGTTCCTCCACTGTGCTTCCAGTTCAGGTAGTTCAGCCATTTAGACCGACACTGCTTTTCTGAGCGTGTGCGGACTCGATCAGCCACCGTCGCCCATGACACGCCTCCTGTGACCGCCGACCCCGGTGACACCCCTGCCATCTCGTATACGACCTCGGCAAGCCGTCGCTCCTCGTCCTCGCTCCATTTACCTGGTTTTTAAAAACAGAGCGAATTTCAAAATAAAAGCAAGCATTTAAATATCTCTACAAGTACAAACGGCTGCTGTGCAGTACCTGTGTTGCACGTGTCCTTCATCAGCCGGCAGCGATCTTTCACAGAGGATGCACTGCGACCTAGTGCAGCACCGATAGTCGCCCAGTCGTTCCCGTGTTTCTCCCTCAACCTAAACGCATCACATATAAACACGGGTTAGTGTGAAATCCATTTTACACCGTCATCAAGCGCTCGTTAAAACAAAGTTGTACTTACGCCTTCAGCTTCTCGATCTCATCAGGAGTGTACCTAAGACACAAACCACTCCTTAAACAAAAACCAACAAACTTGCACTGCCTTTCTTACACCATCTTTTCTCTGTGCACTCACTTGCCGACATGGTTGCGGTTGTCGTACATCCGGAGGACTCGTCTGTAGACGGCAAACAGCGGCCTGTTCAATCCCAACGCCACGGAGCGGTAGAAGTCCTTCCTCTCCTCTTTGGACATCTCAAAGATGATCTCTGCCGGGTCCTCGATGCCACGGCCCTGAGATCGTGGCCACAAGAACAGTTTAACGTCATCAGACGTCACAGAGGCAGAAATTATGTCAGGGACCAACCCCACGTACCTTCACGTACTGGTCGATGTTCCTCATGAGGATGTCGATCTCCTCTTTAGACCACATGCCCTGTTTCCACTTATGACCTGAAAAGGAAGAGACATGAAAACCTGCATTGTTTCTAATGAACAGCAGGGGGTGACTCGTCTGGACTCCAGCCATATGAAAGTCTTTCCTGAGGAGATCATGGTTCCAGTCGCTGGTTTGAGTAAAAAATTATGTTTATTTTATACATTCTGGTTTCATTTAAAGTCAAAAAGGAGAAGAAAAATCAGCTTTTAACCAGACTTTTTTTTTCCCTTTGTTAAGTTTGGCTTTATTAGAACTTTTTATTGTGTACTTTGCTGCTGCTAACGGACTCCAACATCCATCGAGGCGGACTACGAGGTGTGCAGTAGGAGTCCTAAATAAACATCATGCTGTCTTCAACAGGACTCTAAACTAGAGTCTGACACCATGAAGTCATCAGGAAAGAGTTCACTGAGCTCATTTTCACACAGACTTCCAAACAGTCTGACTTCTTTTGGGCCGTGCTGTTTTCTCTAAGCCTCTCAGTGAGCTGCATTCACTGTCTGCTACAGAGGTTCTGGCCTCGTTGGTACCTTTATTAGCCAGCGTGTCTTTGTCTTCTTTAGTTGTGAACCAGGCCTGACTGACAGGCGACACCTCCGTCTTCTGATTGGCTGAGAGGGAGTCTTCATCTTCCTGTAGGATCTGCAAACACAAAGTGATCAAAATGAAAACCTCTGTTCAGTCACACCCCGTTCTCTTACATTTAATCCATTTCATATAAATAAAACTCCTTTTTGTTTTCCGTCACTTTGTTTTTATTAAAGCAGAAACAGCTCACTTTTAACTGGTGGCTCATCCTTACAGGAAACTACACAGAGCAAACACAGAACGCTTAGAATAAGAAAAAAGGAGCCTGAGCACCACCTGAATCTGAGTGACGCTGTCCTCAGAGAGCTCGTCCGCCGTGGGCGTCATCGTCACCTCAAAGGTCTCCGCCTGAGTGTCCGACACTGAGAAACGACACGGAAAATCTTTTACCCTCGAACCTTATTATCCCGCCAGAAACCCAAACAACTTCACATATCTGAAGCTTTATTTGTGCCATTTAATGCAGACATTAACAGCAAACACCATAAACCAGCATGAGGATGATGACGTCACCAGCAGGTACTTTCTGGCTAAGGAGACCAGGATCTGAACAATCTGAGTTACCTCACTTGTATTTTCTGTTATTTTTGCTGGATTTGAGTAAATTTAGAGTTTGAGTAAATGAAAACCCTCTGATCAGGATGCAGCTGCAGCAGCTATTAGCAGCAACCGTGTGAGGTGATTTCAGTGTGACTCACTGTAGTCATGAACGGGGAACGGTCCAGAGCTCGTCTGACCTGGCAACGTGACGACGGAGAACTGAGGCGTGTCCGAGTTTTCCTGCTCGTGTGTGGAGAGTCGCAGCTTCTTCTGGAGTGGCTCCGAGTCCTCGTCTGCACACACACACACACACACACACACACAGGGCGACCGTGGCTCAGGGGGTTGGGAATCGCATCTGTAACCGGAAGGTCGCCGGTTCGATCCCTGGGCTCTCTGTCCTGGTCGTTGTGTCCCTGGGCAAGACACTTTACCCTACTTGCCTACTGGTGTTGGCCAGAGGGGCCGATGGCGCGATATGGCAGCCTCGCTTCTGTCAGTCTGCCCGAGGGCAGCTGTGGCTACAACTGTAGTTTGCCTCCACCAGTGAGAGTGAATGAATAGTGGTATTGTAAAGCGCTTTGGGTGCCTTGAAAAGCGCTATATAAATCCAATCCATTACACACACAATTATTTCTATAGCCTTAATCTGACAAAAACATCATCTAAAGTTTTTGTTGTTATTTTTAGTTTCACTTTTATATTAATTGGGGTTTTTCTTACGTATACGTTTTAAGAAGTGTCACATTAAAAAGAAAAAACAATTTTTTTTTTTTTTAAATTGGGTAATTTCAAAACTTGGAAAATTATCAGGAGAAAAATTCATTTATGAGGAAAAAAAGACAAATTATCAGAAAAAATGACCAATTTACATGAATTTAAAAAATTCAAAAAAACTTAAAAACTGAAAAATATGAGGAAAACGCTCAAATTTATAGGAAAAATGACAAGAAAACATCACAAATTTGAACCCTGGCTGTTCTGTTTCCACTCAGGTGCAGTGTAAGAGAAACAAACCCACAGGAGCAAAAAAGTAAATAAATAAATGTGACAATTAAAAAAACAAAAGTGTTTTAATTTAATCAAAATCACCACACAGAATGTTAAAATTAAAAACCCTGAACATACTTTAAGTGTACTGATTAGTTACTGATGGGATTTTTGTGTGTGTGTGTGTGTGTGTGTGTGTGTGTGTGTGTGGACCCACCAGAGGGAGGACAGTGCAGTATGATGCTTCCATCACTGTCCTGAGTGAGCGTGACAGATTTGACGTTTTCTAAAGCGCCGGCGTCGTCGTCCTCTGCTGCTAAACTCATCCTGCAGCTGCAGAGAGACACAAAGACGAACTCAGAGCGATTTCACAGCCACAGGTGTTCTCAGGTACTAATTTCTCTACGAACACACCAAATTATCACAATTTGGTGTGTTCATAGTAGGCTGCAAAGCGGCTTGTAGGTTAGAGGCGCCCTATATAGGATTATTCTCTCTTTTTTCTCGATCAGCGTCTGCTATACTCAATGATATAATAGAAGAAGTGCTGAAGCAGCTTCTTTGGTATTTACAGGGTTCAACCGGCTGTTATTTTGGCATCAAACACCTCAGGGTCACCTCAATCAGTTAGAAACCTTCATAAGAAAAACTATTTACAGCAAAGATCTGCAAGGACTGGGACGGATTTCGACTCTGTGGGTGCCTGAAGATGGGAAAATCAAGATTTCTACACACTAGATCTGACTAATGACTAATCTCAGTCCTGATTAAGCTTGTTAATTATTTGCTTCTTTAAAAAAATAGTAATAAAATGTCACTTTCCAAGTAAGTCATTTTTCTGTCCAACCATCAGGGTTTTTCTAGCTCCAAATGGGTCATTTGGGTGATTGATCACATAATTATATTTTTTAAATATGTACATATATTATGTATAGAAAAAAAATCACACTAACTGCCTAAAACTCAAATTTCACTGACAGTGATAAAATAATAACAACAACAATAATAATAATAATAATAAAAACAATGCACATGGCACAGTTAGCACCCTCTTAATAAAAAGAAGCACAACACGGTAAATAAAACATCATTTATTAATTTTAGGTGAGGTATAGAAGTGTTGCTTTTGTAATTTTTAAGACATGTTATGATGCTGAGTTTGCAAAAATGAAAGTATCAAATGTTTTAGCAGATGTTTTTTATAATGAAAAAGAGCTGATAGGCAACTAAACTAAAAATCACAGTCAGAACTCCCTTCTGAAATCTGACACTTTAAGCTAAGCGCCATCACTGTGACTCAGTTCCAGCAGTGTCACTGTAGATGTGTGATGCATGTGATCTTACACCGGTTTATGAAGACAATAAATACTGTAAACCATACAAGTTAACATGTGTTACTTTTATTGTGTACACGCCAAGCTGCTTTGAAAAACAGAAGGATTAAAAGAAAAATTGAATGCTCACAGACAGTTCTTTTCCCCAACAATAAAGTATAATAACATTTGTTATTATCAGATGCGGCCGGTAAATTCAGGGGAGTACCTATCATTTTTTACGTGACTTATAAAATGTAATAATTCTACCCTGCTCGCTGCCGCCCCCCACTGTTTTGAGGGGAAATATAACAAACAAAGAAAGGTGTAAATTATTTTCAAATATTCCGCATTTCTTTGACAGCGAGTTCACAGAATTTAAGTCTTTAATGTTTTCCTTCAATTTACGATCAATGATATGTTTACTGGCATTTAATTATCAAAACTCTATCAAATTTGGAGGTTTTTAAACGGAGTTTGGCGGACGCTGCTGTGCATCGTTATTTACACTGATGAAAAGATCGATTCTGCGCAGACTAACGCATCTTTAATGGTACGCTTACATGAATATTAGAAAAGAGACCAGCGCTGTTCTAACGCATAAGCTGTAATGTGATACGAACAAAGACCGGCATTCCCAACACTCAGTGACGCTGACTCCATGCTAACCGTTAGCCTGCTGAAAGCTAAGCAGCTGAATGAAAGACGAAAACTCTCCGGCGCCATGTTAGTCGACAAGCTGCAGCTTATGGCGTCTGTGCAGTTTGACACTGTTTTTGCGCTTTATTCTCGGCTTTGGTGCAGTTTTTATGGCTCCGAGTTTTCTCCGCACCTCTCACTGGCTTCGACTACCAAACAGACGGTGAATTTTACTTTTGATTTGGCTACTTACTTCCTGTTTTTAGTCCGGGAACTTGCAAGTTACCAGGATGAAGGTAAGTGCCAGGATGGAGGCTCGGCTGCGCGAAGGCCAGCGGGCTGCCAGGTCCGTACAGTATCCGTAAATTGTTCATGCCTATGTTAATTATATTTCATGGTTTTTAATAAACGACATCTACGACTGAAGCGCCATAAAAAGGTAAAAAGGAAAACACATTTTTGTTTGATTAAAACATGTAACAAATCAATAAAACTGAAAGTTGTAAGAGTAAAAAATATGAGGTTGTCTTTCCCCTCGTGAATTTTGCATTTTTCTCTGGCAAATGTGTGATGAGTTGTTGTTTTTTTTTTTTAATTTAACAAGTTTTTTTTTTTCTCATTTGTGTTTTATTGGTTTTCTTATTTATACAACATGTACAACAATACAACTTAATCACAGTGTGTGTGTTGGGCGGGGGGGAACAAGACAAAAACAAACAAACCACAAAATACAACGAGATTATACAAAATCGGGCCTCCCATTTTGTACATAGTTCAACCATTTCGAGCAGTATTCGTCAAATGAGTCCGCCTGCAACTTTAGCCTAAAAGTTATTCTTTCCATAACAAAAATAGTATATATCACGTCAGTCCACTCATTTATAGTAGGAGTATCCTCATTAAGCCAACAACGGGTTATGGCCTTTTTGGAAGCTACCAACAGCACACTGAACAAATATTTATCCGCTTTACATAGTTTAAGACTCTAAGTTACCTAGGTACAATACTGCAAAATTAAATTGTATTTTCTTTTGGAAGATTGTTTCCAGGACCTTATGTATTTCCTTCAAAAATGGAGCCACACAAGGACATTCCCAAAAAATGTGGAAATGATTTGCTGCTGCATGTCCACACTGCCTCCAGCATGTTGTCTTATGGGAATAATTGGATTTTTGAGCCGGGGTATTAAAATAATGAATTACATTCTTCCAACTGAATTCCCTCCACGAGGAGGCGCTTGTTACCGACCATTGCTGCCTACAGATCCCATCCCATTCCTCTCCTGTTAGGGATAGATTACCCTCTGTTCCCATCTTGCTTTAACATATCTTGTATCATGACCCCAGGTTGGTCAGTGAACGATATAATATAGAAATAATTTGTTGATAGGGTGCATCTCTAAATGCATTCTCGAATATGTAAATAATTTCTTCATTCCCAGTCGATAACTGGTGATGTTTTAGCTTTTATTCAGGAAGTCCCTCAGTTGCAAATATCTAAAAAAAGTCTTGATTTTGCAACCCAAACTTATTCTTAAGGTCCTGGAAACTCATCACTTTTCCGTCTTTCAACAAGGTACTGTATGTGGTGAGACCTTTATTAGCCCACCACCTAAGAAATCCAGCTCTGTGATTTAATTGATACTTTTTAAGTACTCTTTTCCATGTCTGTATTGAGCTTACCATCCAATGGTTGCCCGGGGCTCCCAGGAGACGTAACTTTGAGGGATCTCCTATCAGTGCCCCGATAGGGAAGTTGCCTCCCAAGGAAAATTCCACTTCCTTCCATCTTGAACAATATCCAGGTTTACACCACCCCACCAGAGTCCTTATTTGGGTTGTCCTATAATAAGTCATGTAGGCAAGGGAGGCCCAGTCCTCCTCTATCCTTGGGAAGCTGAAGTGTTTTAAACTTAACTCTTGGCTTTTTACCCGCCCATATAAATCTGGAGAGGATCCTATCCCATTCTGCTATCTATCAGTATCTATCAGGGCTTTCTATAGAAACTACTGAGAACTTGTGTTTTTTGTACATTCAGTTTGTATCCCGAGTAGGACCCATACTCCAGTTAATTTAACTATTTAAAGTCTTAGAATTTTATTTTTATTTGCTTATTTTGTTAGTTAATGCTTGATTTTACCTCCCTGGTGAAGTCCTTTAATTCATTCATTCGTTAGTCTTCTGTCCCATTATTGATATGAATTATAAATAAAATAAACAAACACACTGCAGATTTAATAATTAAAACAGAGTAAAATCAGGATTACAGAGCTGAGTGGATTTAAGAACAGGTGTAAACTACAGAAAAAACAGAAACAACGTACTGAAACACGGCAGCTTCTTCAAACCACTCAAATCAAACCTGGCAACAACTATTTCCGCACTGAAATCTGTCCGGGTAGCCACATGGAATATTTCTTACTGTTTGAGCTACTTCTCTTGTAGTTTTTAGAAATTAAAATTATCATTTTTAATTTAATAAATGTTTGTCTTTCTTAGTGTGTCTCGCGCAGCCGCGTGTACTCCCGCTTCGTAAATTACAAATAGTTCCGCCTTTGTTTTAGTCGGACAGTTACTAGCGACGGGCGGTTAATGGAAGCTGCTAAAATCCAAATCCCACATTTTAAGATTTAGAGTAAAAATCTGCTCAGGGACATGGAGGAGCAGCCGCTCAGAGTGTAAGTCTGCTCAGTGAACACAGGACGCAGCGTCCGGTTAAATGTAGCTTCTGGTTAAATCGATGCTGTTTATGTTGTCCATGTTGATTATGTTGTTTCAGCTATGATGTTAGAGGATCTCCGTTTCTAATACAAACACGTTGGTAAAAGAAAAATATGAAAACCCTTCCGTTAACAGGCGTGTAAACCTCACCGGGTCAGGGTCTTGTAATTGTTGACTTTTTCGGAACTGTTTAGATGCAAAAATGTGACCACTCTCATCAGACTTAAAACAAATTTCAGAAATTTTAAGCGTTTCTTATTAACTTCAGATTTATAAATACGCGTTTCACTGCTGAACGTCAGTGTTCATCCACCCCCAGGATGGGTTGTAAAGCCGTCCGCCTAATGTAAAATGTGTTTAAAGGTTTGAAAATATACGAGGTCATCACTTTTATTTCGGCATAATGTATTACACTGAAATATACAGAACCTCGTTAAAAACTTGCATGATTCAAGGTTGCATTAAACAGTCTCCAGACGTAGAGGCATGTTTGATATTTGCAGTTTGTGGTGAAAAATCTGCACTTTACCAGAATATATTAACGTCATTTTAATTAAACAGAATGATATCCACGAGTTCTGTTGATTTATTTTATTTTAATGTTATTTTAATACGAACTCTGCTGCTATTGGTCCAATCGAAGTATGCTACAAAAGAGCATAAAAAACCTTTTTCATATCACCATTGTCAAATTTTAGAAAAATACAAGTTTTTAAATTTTACTAATTTCAAATTATTTAAATCTGCCTGTCTAATATACAAAGTTATACATGGTCTGGCACCTCCACCAATGAGTGATTTTATTAAACAAAAGTCTAGCAGGTCTCAACTGACTCGAGCCACTGTTAGAGGTGATTGTGAACTGGCATTCAGGCGGACCACCTTTTCACAGAATGCTCTGTCAGATCAAGTCTACCCATCTTTAAGAGTCACTTAAAAGGGCGGCTGAGGGACACGCAAACATGTGATCATGTTTAATAATCATGCTTTATATTGGATGGGAAAAAGAGTTAGTGTATTACAAAAAGGTAAAAACAACTGTTAGTGCAATGGGTGAACGCGATATCACGACAGTCAGGGCATGTGCAATACTGGGGTTTGTGCAATATAATTGATGTGTTTCCGTTATTGTTGTCTATACTGTCCTCTGTGTCCACTCTTCTTGTCATTGTTTGTTCTAGTATAATGTGATCACTGTTTTTGTCCTTGTCACATGACCTGTAAATAGTGTCTCTGTATGTTTTTACTAACTTGTGTTTAACACCAACCTGCCAGAGGGTCTGCAGATGGAAATTAGCCCAAGGCCATAATCTGGCATATTTACATTTGTTAAAATGTTCATTAATATGTATTGTTCCTCTTTCTAAAAATAAATAAATAAATAAAAATAAAAGAGGCACTTTGTGCTATTGATGTTTCAGTGTCCAACTTTACCAATGAGTAAGGCATCATTCAAGTCCCAAAAACACAACAGATGTTTGGAGACTGTCTGATGTTTTCCAGAGAAAATCATCTATGAATTGCCTTGATTGTTAAAATATTAAAACATGCGTGTTTCTAGTTTGGCGTGTGGGGACGTTGAAGGCCGTCTGAACGCTTTGTTCAACCGAGTCCAGGCCATCCAGAAGAAGACTGGGCAGTTTGATGTGAGTCAGATGCGTCACATTATCCAGTTATCATTTAATTTTTTTTAAATGATTTGTGGGGTTTTATATCTGTTTAGTTTTTTTTAAATGTAAATTTGACAGTTTTTTCTTGTTATACTAGCTGTGATTTTAGCACGGTGGCACGGTGGTTAGCACTGTTGCCGCACAGCAAGAAGGTCCTGAGTTCAATTCCAACATCAGGCCGGGGTCTTTCTGTGTGGAGTTTGCATGTTCTCCCCGTGTCTGCGTGGGTTCCCTCCGGGTACTCCGGCTTCCTCCCACCGTCCAAAGACATGCAGCTTGTGGGGATAGGTTAATTGGATAACCCAAATTGTCACTAGATGTGAATGTGTGAATGAATGTGAGTGCGAATGGTTGTTTGTCCCTGTGTGTTAGCCTTGCGACAGACTGACGACCTGTCCAGGTTGTACCCCGCCTCTCGCCCTATGACAGCTGAGATAGGCTCCAGCGCCCCCCGCGACCCTAAAAAGGATAAGCGGAAGTGAATGGATGGATGTTTTTCTTTTTTAAAAATTATTTTAATTTATTACATTTTTATCATAATTTGTTTTTCCTTTTTCCACATAGACTTGCCTTTTTTACAGTAAGCTTTTTCTTAGAAATTTGCCATTTTCTATTCTTTTACCAGTTTTCCTCTGTAAGTTTGTCAGTTGCTTTTACATGAATTTGTCAGCTGTTTCTCTTTTTTTCTGGCAATTTTGCGTTTTTTCTTCTAAATCAACCGGTTTATTTATTTTCAACACACACTTGTTTATAGACTTGTCCTTACAGACTTTTTCTGGTAAATATCTCATTTTGTTTCTCATAAAACTTTTTATTCTTTTTTTTTTCCATCTAAGTTTTCCCCCATCCATCCCCTTAAATGTTTTCTTGTTACCTTCAATGACCTGGTAGATCATTGTATAGAACTGTGTGTTAAGTTATCATATTAAAACACCTGTAATCGTCTTTAAGTTGTGGTGATTTTCACATCTGTTTTCCACCAGTTGCTGCTGTGTGTTGGAGAGTTTTTTGGAATGACGCCGGAAGCTGAAGCCGAGTGGCAGCTGTACAAAACCGGAGCCAAGAAAGGTGAAAAAATCTGGAACATCTGGGCAGATGCTCATCTTTATTGTTGCTTTTGACCACAGGGGGCGCTGTTACATTAATAGCATTGCATAAGAACTCAACAGCGCCTCCTATGTTCATGCTGAAAGCAAGCATGTTTTTTGGCTTTTTCTGAGGAAACTCAAAAGCCTCTTTTTTTTCTTTTTCTTTTTTTTTCTCTGCGCCTCCTCAGCTCCCATCCACACTTACATCCTCGGAGCAGCAAGCCAGGAAACGGTAAAGAATTTCCCAAACGCCGATGGCTGTGAGCTTGCTGAAAACATCACATATCTCGGTAAGCGATCACACATATTCATGACCTTTTAATAAAAACATGAAACCAAAATGTGACACAGTGCTCTCATCTGTGCGTTACAGGCCGGCGTGGTGTGTTTACCGGCGTGTCGGGACTGCAGATCGCCTATGTCAGCGGTCAGGAAGCCCGGCAGGAACCAGCGCCGGCTCATTGCTTCACCTCCAAAGATCTGGTGGCCCTCATGACTCCTCTGACCAGCAGCTCGAAATTTAAAGGTGTTGACATCCTGCTGACATCGCAGTGGCCCCGAGGAGTGTGGCACTACGCAAACAACCCGGTAATGAAGATGTCTATGCTGCTTTAATTTTACTGCCTCTGACCCCACGAGATGCTGAATGGATTCTTCTGAACTCTGTTCGGCAGGAAGTGAACACAAAACTTTGTGGAAGCAACTCGATAGCCAGCCTCGCAGACAAACTGAAACCACGATACCACTTTGCAGCACTAGAGGGCGCTCACTATGAAAGACTCCCATACAGGTAAGCTGCAGAGTGGTGAGGGAGCTCACTGATGACCCTGTTAATTAATTTCTTCTGGATATCAAAGAGCCTTAAACCTGCATTATTTTGATTGGCCAGTAGGGGGTGACCCCCCCTGGCAGAAGTCAGATTGATTCGAAGCAACTGTTTGGTTCTTGTTTTATGTTACTCCCATCTTTCACTGTGTCTATCGGCAGGAATCACATTGTTCTTCAAGAAAATGCTCAACACGTCAGCCGCTTCATTGCTCTGGCGGCCGTCAACAACCCCGCCAAGAAGAAGGTGCGTTTCCCTGCAAGACAAAGAATCAGTTACATGGAGATTATGTGCATAGCTGCATTTATTAAAACTTTGTGTCAAGGTTTTCTTAAAAGTTAGGAAAACATCAAAATCTGTGATTAATAAAGTCCTTAAAAAATGCTTAGAAACCACAGAGAAGTTAAAGTTTTCTTCACTGACCAATGTTTCCAGTGCAAACAGGAAGCCCTAATAGCCAATTCAGCTGAACTAAATTTAGACTCTCCCTGTTATTTTAAAACTCTAATTTAGACCCTGGTTCTCCTGCAGGAAATGCAGGTAACAGAGCAGATCTGTGCTAAAAGGTTCCTGCTGTGAAAAATTCTCCAGATGTGTCATGACAAGTGAAAACCTTCTGTCTGCAGTATCTGTACGCCTTCAACATAATCCCCATGAAGACCATGGACCCCGCAGAGCTTGTGAAGCAACCGCAAGACGTCACAGAAAACCCGTACAGATGCCCCACGAAAGACAAGATGGACACACAAAAGACGGCCTTCAGCGCCACAGAGGAGGAGGTTTGTTTGGAGTCCTCTGTGGAGATTCATAGTCACTAGAATTCACCTCGACTCTTATCTAAATCACCTTTGAATGTGTATTTGAGGTTTTAAAGTACAAAATGTTGTTATATGTGTGCCAGGAGCCAGCCAATCAGTACTTCTTCGACCTGAGCAAGAAGCAGGGTGGAGGCTTTCGGGGCCACGGCAGGAAGAGGCACTCTGATGGAGATGGGCGAGGGCGAGACCAGCAGCATCATCAGGGGCAGCCCAAGCAGCCCCGCCGGCACCGTGAGTCCAGCCACACTCTGTTTATATCTGGTTTAAGAAAGAACTCATTAGTTAGTGTGGTTTTGTGAGGTTACACAGATAATTTGTTTTTCTGTGTGCAGCTCAGCCCTCGGGTCCATGCTGGTTCTGTCTGGCCAGCCCTCAGGTGGAGAAGCACCTCGTCATCAGCATAGGAACACACGTGAGTTCATGCTGTTCATAAATCTACATCACAGAAGCTCCTTCGAGACTTCACGTAAAAGCGTTAGAGCCGAGTGAGGATGATTTGTTCTGCAGTGTTACCTCGCGCTGGCCAAAGGCGGTTTGACTCCTCGCCATGTGCTGATCCTCCCCATCGGACACTACCAGTCGGTGGTGGACTTGAGCTCGGAGGTGGTGGAGGAGATGGAGAAGTACAAGTCAGCCCTGAGGAAGTTCTACAAGAGCAAAGGAGAGCGCTGTGTGCTGTTTGAGAGGAACTACAGGAGCCAGCATCTGCAGCTGCAGGTAGAAACACGACCAAGAAAACATGTTTTAATTCAGTGTTATTCGTATTGTTTTTTTAATGATACTGTAGGGTGAATATTTTCTAATTTTGACAGATGCAGTGTGTAGAAGTGTAAAAAGTCATATTTTTCACTTTAGAGTGCAAAATTTTACATATTTGGTTTTATAGTTTCAAAATTTGAGAAGAAAAGAATGATAAAAGTTGAGCGTTTCATTTGTGCCACTTTTAATCTAAAATAACTAGCTAAAGCTTCATAATTCTATTTTTTAATAAATTGTTTTTTGCTTTTGTATTTTAAATTTGATTATGGAGGTACACAAGATATTTCACTGTAATAAATGATGAAGTAACACAAACTAAAACAAAAAGGTCAACAAAGATGTGGTAAACTTGTGCACTTTATGCAAAGCTGCTAAAATAATTTGAGATTGAGCGTAGAATTAGATAAATATTTTTTTAAGTCTGCTATTGCTGACATACAAGAAGCCAGTTATTCACAAAGTAAGTCACACCTGGGCAATAAATTAGCACGTTTAAACTCCTTGTATCTTTATTTAGAGTGTGATTCCTGTGATCCAAGCGCAGGAAGAGAAACGTAAAATGATTTTTTATTTACTGCCACATTTGCTGATCACTTTATTTATCATCTTCTTGTTATTATTGTCATTCAGGTTGTGCCGGTGCCGTTGAACCGCTGTGCCACAGAGGACATCAAGGAGGCGTTCATGGTCCAGGCTCAGGAGCAACAGATGGAGATGATGGAGATTCCTGAACACACTGACCTCAAGCAGGTACCCGTAAACACACCTGGAGTACAGTGGTTTGGCTATTCTGGGATTTTTAACATCTATTTGAAAAGCTGAATTAAACGTGTGTGTTCAGATTGCTCCTCCAGGGACTCCATATTTCTATGTAGAGTTGGACTCGGGGGAGAAGCTCTTCTACCGCATTCAAAAACATTTTCCTCTGCAGTTTGGAAGGTGAGCATCAGTCCCCATTAAACACCCTTTGTTTGCCTGTAAATATAAAGAAGAGCCTCATAAAATTTCAGCACTGTCAGTGTCATCTTTTAAAGCTAAAATAAAACTGTTTCTTATGAAATGTTATGTATAAATGCAAATGTTGTCCAGATGCGTTTTTAATCACATTTGGATTAGATTATTAAAATAAAAAGAGAAAGCAGGTCATTCTGTTTATACCTGTGTTCTCTATAAAATAACAGAATTATCAAAACGTCATCAGAAAAATTACGTTATATCAGAAAGTGTAAAAACAAAAGCCTCCACAGGGGGCTCCAGAGAGCTGGACAGTCAGGACTTACCCATTATGTATACACAAACATACCTACAAACCTGTTTAAGTCAGGGAAAAGATGCTTTGGTTTGCAGAAAATTATTTTTTAGTCTCATGTTATTCAGTAATATTGGTAAATAATTATTACCAATAATTCTGCACACTGTTAATGTGTTTTGTTCACATAAATATGCACTGATCTAAAAATGACAAATTGCTGTTTCCAAAATGTCAGTCATGAAATTTTAGGGAAAAAAACTTGATGGGAGGTCAGAATTGCACTGTGGGAGAATGTCAGTGTCACAGAGTAACGGTGTGGGGGTTTTTGTGTGCGTGCGTAGGGAGGTTCTGGCCAGTGAGGCGGTGCTAAACATCCCGACTCGAGCTGACTGGAAAGAGTGTAAACAAAGCAAAGAGGAGGAGGAGGAGAGCTGCAAACAGCTGAGAGATGACTTCCAGCCATATGACTTCACCTGGGATGAATAATTTACACACACACGTACTTGTACAGTTTGCTTTGTGGGGACCATGGATGATGCAATGCATTGTGAGGACAGTTGTTGGTATGATGCATTCCTCTTCATCTATCCTGAACATGAAAATTGAGTCAAACAGCATTTTTAATACGTCTTCTTGCTTTTGTTTCTACTTTTATGACATTCACTGTCATCTTAACTATATCAATCCACTGTTTCAGGTAGAATGAGATTGCATAGAGTTAAAAGTTTAACTTGGTACGGAGACTGGATACTAATTAACATCTCATTTGTACCGTGTGTTAGCATTAGTTGATTTTGTTACCTTTGGATAAAGCTGTGACCAGTCTTTATGCTAAGCTAACTGGGTTCAATTCTCTGGTGTAATGCTCAGTAAAAATTTGCATCATCTCAATTTTTTTTTTTTTTTTTTTTTTTTAAATCAGATTTTGTTTTACAAAGCGTGTGTATTTCTTTTTAATAGTCACAGTGAGGAAATGGGAGTATAACTGTAAACCTCACTGCTGGGCTGTCTGTTTTTATTGGTGTTTGGGGAAAAAAAAAAAATTAAATTATGATTTCTAGCGTCTAAAATGTGAATAGTAACCTTTTGTTGCCACCCGTTTATAAACACGCGTGTTATGGTTTTCGAAAACAGTCTGTAGTGTAGTTTGGGTTCCCCCCCTCCCCCTGCTAGGGAAAAAAATTGACAAAAGAGCAGAAATCTTGAGATTGATGAAATATTTAAAATTATGAACCAGCTCAGAAATATTTTATTTCTACCACACATATGGGTAAAGTTACTTTTAATGCCTCTTTTTTGTAAATATAATCAAATTTAAAATGTAATTTTGGATTGATGGTCACATTTTCAGTATTACCATGTAGTTTAACACACCTCCCACTGTGCATTGCCCCTACAGAAATACAAAAATTCAAGTCCAGATAGTTTTGTTATTTTTTTTAATGTAATTTTTTATTCAATTGTACACAAGTGTTGCCAAACCTTATATTACAAATAAATAAAAATTGAATAACCCATTAAGCTCATTTTTAATTTTTTAGAGTATGTTAAAATTGCATTAAATGTTTTCCTAACATTTGTACATTTGACTGTATTGTACCCCTTTAGCACTCACAGCAAGCACTCCATTTAAGACAAATCTTTGTTTTAGTTCATTTATTTGACATCTTAAAGACATGAACTGCAATCATTAAATCATTTGCATAAAACTTATAAAATAAAAAATAATCAAAGCTTTTAATACGCAGCTTTAAAACAAAACATGGGTCATTAACATTCATTTAGCTGCAAAAACCCTGTTAGCTCAAACGTTTAGCAGATTTTGTAAACATAACTTAAAGGAAAGGATTTAAAGAAAATGGGGCGTCCACCAGGGGGCAGCAGAGTCGCAAAAGTCTCCTTTCACCTGCATATGCTCAAACCTGTCCTATTATGAAAAGTAGGTTTTTGATTTAAAAGATTGTATCAGTTATCACTTATCAGGTTACTTTGGGTATAAATAACTCGCTGCAGACCCCACAGAGTGGAGGAATTAAAGAGGCGTCATTGAAAAGGAGCCATACTCTCACAGGTCGACGAAGCCATCCTGTACGGACCCAAGCAGCACACAGAGGGACAAATGTTGTTATTCTTTCTTAAATGATTTGAAGCAGCAGCAGAGTTAAAGGTGGACGGCGTTTCATGGGTTTTTACACATAGTCCCTAGACCTTTTAATGGCACAGCAGAGCATCATGCTGAAGATCATCCCGAAGATCTGCAGAGAGTCACAGGACACAGGAATGTGGCATTAAGAAATAAACCACACTGTTTACAAAAGTGTCAAAGTTTCCATAATTTTGTATTTTGGTTATTTAAAATTTCACAATCTTGATAAGTTCATTTTAAATATTTTCTATGATAAAAATGGACCAACCCTGAAAAAAAAATATTACCAATTCCACCTTCTTGAATGTAAATATTTAATATTTTTCTTGTTCTTCTATGAAAGAAAATAGTCCTTGGGGATTGATTTTTTTGGTGGCATCAGGGCAGGCCAGTCAAATTTCAGGGGCCAAACCAAGTAGAATGTCTAGTTAGTGTGAAACTACCACACAGTTTGGTAGCTAGCCAATAAAAATCATAGCTAGTCATCATCAGACTTCATATTTAGCATTCTGTACTCATGACTGAGCCATAAACTCACCAGTAAAGTGTTTATTGATGTCATATATGAAGTAAGTAGTAATGTCGTTTTTCATAGATTTCTACACATATGAAAGTGTCTTTGCAACCACAGATGTCGCCCCTACTGGGGCCAGGTTTACAACATTTGTGAATTGGCTTTGTTTTTAATAAATAAATCACGAGCCAGACCCACTACTAGAACAATGAGACACTTTGCTTTTTCTAAACCATTTCTAAACCTGACACATTCTAGGCTTTGTGCCAGTTTAACAACCATATGATAGCTTTACTTAAGGTTTCAGTACATGTGCATTAGTGGCAGACTCACCATAATGACTCCAATGCCGATGCCAACTCCACCAATGATGTGCAGCTTGTTGTTAAACACCTCGTCAATAGCAGCGGGACAGCTCTGCAGGAGGGAAGCAGGACCGTGAAGCAAAAACAGCAAAAACAGGTGTGAGCTCCACATCTTATTTTAAACCAAATGTCTGATGCAAATCTGAGCTTGATTTCTACAAAGCCAGAATACCCTAGAGAAAAATGTTAGCTGTAGCACTTTTTAGTACAAATCTCTTAGATCTTAAAATGTTTAAGTAAAAATTTACATGATGTGACATGAGAGGTCATCTCCCTTTTGTTGCAGTCTGCCTTACCTTGGTGACGAGGATCTCCAGCCCCTCCTGCTTGGGGCAGATATCTCTGGCAGCATCGATCACCGTTCCTGTTGGACCGCAGCAGTCGAGCTGCAAGGGGGGGAATAGCCCACACAGGTTAGGCAGTCATCTGTTCTGTTTCAAAATAAGGAAACAAGTTGCATAAAAGGTGTCCAGGTGTGTGTTCTCACTCCAAAGTGGATGAGGCGGAGGGTCTCCTTCAGCGCTGGTTGTTTGGTGTCCTTGTAGTTGGCGTAAGTCTGTTTATAAAACTCTGTGATGTCCTCCACCACCTGAAGACACACGGACAAAGTTAACACTCCTGTCAATCAACAAAGAATGTGTGCATACATGCGAGAGACAGAAGGGGAGAGTTAGTTACCCGGTCGCTGTTGGAAAGACCCCAGATCCCGGCAGCCACTTCTGCAGCGAAGATGAGAAGCAGGAAGAAGAAGAACTAAACCGGAAAACAAGAAGATTTGGAGTGTAGACATGATTTTGTTTGGTTATCAGTCCTGAAAGGAAACTGAGTGGGTTTTTACTTTTATCTGTCACTTTTGTCCAAAGTTTCCTCAACCAGTGGTAAAAAAACCATAGATTTATGTGTGGTGAACATAACATCAACACTTTAAGTTGTTGTTGTGCACCAGCTCTGCTGTTCACCTTTTCTGTGCACAGAGCTCAAATAACAGATGACTAAGGAAGAGATGACCTGAAATGTAAGTTAAAACTAAAGCCATTTAATATTTAAAATGACGGCTCAGAGTAGATTGAAATTGGTGGATGTGATCACATCCACCAATTTCATATGACCATTTCAATCGCAGGACAAAAACATAACAGCGAATCGCCACCAACAGTCACATCACACCGGAGCTGCAGCAGCCAACACGCTTGTGGTGAAATTGAGGAGTCTTTCCTGGTGATCGGTGTGATTACAGCCCAAACATCTCTGAAATGTGCCAACTGAAAAATCTGAGCATGAATTCATGATTCACAGCAAAGTCACCCGTCTTTAATGTAATGTGGAGAACTAAAACACAAAAGAAATCACTCACCAGTCCCAACATGCAAGGAGACTCTTTGATGGCTCCGCAGCATCCCAGGAAACCCACCACCATCATCAGAGCCCCTGCTGCGATCAGGATGTACACGCCTGCAACAAAACATTCAGATGGGCCAGAGGAAACAAGCATTCTGGGGTCACCTGTGCCTTTAAGTTCCCAAGGCCAGTTACAAACAAAGGAGACACGATTAAATTAAAATTTATGCACATAATCTCAACCTCAGTGATATCAGCACCACACTGTTCAAAACATTTAACAAAACATTTTTTTGTTTTGTTAAATGGGATGCGATTCACTCTGATGTTCAATTCAACAGTTTAACATTAGAACTTGATGCTCCATTCTTAGGTTTGTTGTTGACACAGATTTTAAAAAAATTAAAGGATTAAGAACAGGTTCAGTTATCCATGTGACAGTGTAATGCAAGCGTATCTGAGCGAGTGTGTCTGTCTGTGTGTGTGTGGCCCCTCGCCATACCATACAAGGCAGGACTTCTTATCAACCAGTCACACCCCGTACAGTTTGCGACCTTTCAACGGACTAACGTGTAAAAAGCAGAAGTGACGAGGCTGCTCACTCCATCGTAGAAGCATGAAACCTAATAACGAGAAACATTTTATCAGCACATACACAAGAAATTGTTGGTACCCTTCGGTCAATGAAAGAAAAACTCAATGGTCACAGACAAAAGTAATAATAAATAAAAATTCTATAAATGTTAACCAATGAAAGTCAGACATTGCATTTCAACCATGCTTCAATAGAATTATTTAAAAAAATAAATGCATGGAACAGGCCTGGACAAAAATGATGGTACCCACAAATTAATATTTTGTTGCACAACCTTTCGTTACGATTCCTGTAACTGTCAATGAGACTTCTGCACCACTCAGGAGGTATTATGGTCCACTCCTCATGAGCAAACTGCTCCAGTTGTTTCCGGTTTGAAGGGCGCCTTTTCTAGACAGCATGTTTCAGCTCCTTCCAAAGATGCTCAATAGGATTGGAGGTCAGAGCTCATAGAAGGCCACTTTAAAATAGTCCAATGTTTTCCTCTTAGCCATTCTTGGGTGTTTTTAGCTGTGTGTTTTGGGTCATTGTCCTGTTGCAAGACCCATGACTGTGACCGAGACCAAGCTTTCTGACACTGGCCAGCACATTTCTCTCTATAATCCTTGATAGTCTTGAGATTTCATTGCACCCTGCACAGATTCAAGACACTCTGTACCAGATGCAGCCCCAGAACATAACAAAGCCTCCTCCATGTTTCACAGTAGGGACAGTGTTCTCTTCTAGATATGCTTCATTTTTCTGTCTGTGAACATAGAGCTGATGTGCCTTGACAAAAAGTTCAAATTTTGTCTTATCTGTCCACAGGACATTCTCCCAGAAGCTTTGTGGCTTGTCAACATGTAGTTTGGCTTATTCCAGTCTGGCTTTTTTATGATTTGTTTTCAACAATGGGGTCTTCCTTGGTTGTCTCCCATGGAGTCCACGTTGGCTCAAACAACGACGCATGGTGCAATCTGACACCGATGTTCCTTGAGCATGAAGTTCAGCTTGGATCTCTTTAAAAGTCTTTCTGGGCTCTTTTGTTACCTTTCGGATTATCCGTCTCTTTGATCTGTCATCAATTTTCCTCCTGCGGCCATGTCCAGGGAGGTTGGCTACAGTCCCATGGATCTTAAATTCTGAATAACATGTGCAACTGTAGTAGGGTTGGGTTTTGATTATTGATTTATCAATTAAAATCAATTCTAGCTTGGATAACGATAATTTAAACTTTTTAAAATTATGCAAAATTGCAAAATGCTTAGCTGTGTCTCTAATAAAACCTCTGTAACTTTGCTTCACTTCAGCAGCATCAGGTAATGTTCATATGTTGACTAATGACTTTCTTTTGTTTTTGATCTACTGCAGAATATTTTTAAGGTTATCTGCTATAAAATCCCAGGCCAGGAAAATCACCTTCATGTTTTTCTGTTTTATCCTCAGTTACTTTGACACAAAGGCATCTGCTGTGATGCTTACACCTTTGATAAAGTCTCAAGTGTCAGCTTTCTTTTTATAGATATAAAAATATGGATATTTGATACATGATCAGAATTTTAATATTTCTGACTGAGGCAAATAGAATCGATTCAGGACCTTGTGAATCGGAATCGAATCGATTTTAGAAATCAGTGACAATACCCAGCCCTAAACTGTAGTCACAGGAACATCTAGCTGCTTGGAGATGGTCTTATAGCCTTTACCTTTAACATGCTTGTCTATGATTTTATTTCTAATCTCCTGAGACAACTCTTTCCTTCGCTTTCTCTGGTCCATGTTGAGTGTGGTACACACCATGTCACCAAACACAGTGACTACCTGGAGTCCCATATATAGGACCACTGACTGATTACAAGATTGTAGACACCTTGGATTAACATGTCCCTTTGGTCACATTATTTTCATTCTTTTCTAGGGGTACCATAATTTTTTCCAGACCAGTTTCATGCATTTATTTTTTTTAATAATTCAATTGAAGCATTGTTGAAAAGCAATGTCTGACTTTCATTGGTTTTAATTTATTATTACTTTTATCAGATTAAAGTTACTTCTGTGACCATTGTGAGTTTCTCTTTCATTGACCAAAGAGTACCAACAATTTTGTCCACGTCTATATATCTTAGCACAAATGACAATCTCAAAAGCATCAACTCTAACAGAACCCATGCTTTGTTTCTAATAAAGTGTCAGTGAGTGTACAAGTGCATGTGGAAGGCTGATTGGAAATCAGCCCTGATTTACCTGCTCAAGCCTTTTAAAAATGTAAATGTACATCAGTGATTTGCATTCTGGCTCATAGGGCTGCTGCCGCTCTGATTCGAACAGACACGAAGGCCTGAGAGGCACCAGAAGCTGTTTTTAATGAGGAGTTATTTATCAAAAACACCTTCAGTCACGATCTGGTGAGTGGGAATCAGCTGCAGGGTGATTTAGAGCGATGATTCGACACTTCAACGGTGACTTCATGAGGATGAATCATAAACAGGCTGTCGGATAACAACAACAGTGAGCGCATGAGCCACACACACAAATACTCCTCCAAAGCCGTTATTAAGATGTTTGTCATGTCAGGCCCGTCCTCCGTCTCCTCTCTGCCCACTTCTCTTATCAGTTTGATGGATGCAACGCACAAAGACGGGAGGGTGGGGACAGTTCCTCCGGGAATACAGAAGTCTGAGAACAAAGGAGTCCCTGTGCGCCGGGAAGAATGAGCGCTATGTGTGGAGGGATCTGCTGGGTTGGACGAGCCGCCTCGCTGTGGACCAACTTTGGCCTCAGCTGCCCTCCGAGTGCCCCGCCTCTCTGAGGTCAGGTTATATCCACGTCCAGAGCCCGACAGAGCTAAATGCAGCTGTAGTGCATTTAATTTGAAATTATGACTTCCTCCACAAATATAAAGATTTCATTCTAGAAACAACGCTGTGGTTGTTAATAAACAGGACGAAGTGGTTACTGGGGACTATTTTCAGCTGCAGATTATTCGGCACGGTTTCTGCTGGTTGGAGTGAAATGAGCAGTGTCAGACTTTACATTGATAGGACAGCATGATAAAACGAACAGACTCGTAATGTGCGTCAAAGCTACACTACAGACACGTCAGCTGTAATTACAACAACACCCACCACCATCACTCCATGGCAGGTTCAAAGACCATGATAGTGGAGGAGGAGCTGATCATTTCCCCGTCTTTCTGTGCAGTTTGAATCTTTGTATGTTCTTTTTGTTATTTTGTGGTTTATGGTTGTGAGATATCCAAAAATGTAAAAGTGAAGCTGCTGCGATTAAGATGCTTCACCTGTGCTCTATAAAGGGTTCTTGCCATCCTCAAGGTTATTCTCCTTCATGGTCTTTTGTTTCCATGTAAGTGTTTTGCATCCAGGGTTTAACCAGCAGGGGCCTTACCCGTAAAGAAGACAGAGGGCGACTCCTCCCCTTCGAACAGTCCTGCCGTCCTGGAGTCAAAACGCAGCCAGAGTCCCACAGCGAGCACGCCGGTTCCTGCCAGCTGCAAGACGAAAAACATGTTTACTGTCTCTGAAGGAGGTTTAATGTTCTCTCCGTGAGACTATATTCAAATACTAGTGTCATTTTGCACATTTGTCCTCATTTACAGATATTTACAGATAAACCACAGAGAAACTCATGTTAAGCAAAAAGATACAGAACTAGCAACTGAGCCAAGAAAAGGACTGAAGTCAGAGAGAAACTGAGCCTCTACACTTCTATCCAACCGCAAGGGTCGCCCCCTGGTGGGCATAAAAAAACCCCAATGCAGCTGTAAAGGCAGTTTGACGCAGACTTCATTTTTCATACAAGCAGAAGCTATGTCCATGTCTGTGGTCTGAACCTGCAGAAATGCTTCTAAAGCAGGCATTGCAGCAGGTGTGACCTTGTTCCTGATGTTTGGAAGAACACTGTGCTCACAACAAGGTAAGTTAACAGAGCCAGCACCACCGGAGCACTTTTTCAAATTGTTATTGAGTTATTATCCACTCTTAAAATAATGAAGGCACATACAGCTCAAGTCTGTCGCATTAACAGACACTTTCATCAAATCCAACAACAGCTGTAGGCGCGGGTCGATAATTCCGGGGGTCTAAGACACAGGCAACACATTACCAGTTAGATACAGAGAGAAGAAGTGAAAAGCCCGAATGAGGCTGGATTTGAGAAGTATCACCTGACTGAAACCACAGGGCTCACCTGGACCTGCCTCACAGCACTCCACTGTCATTACACTGTATACTCGAACGATGACCGTAGAAAAAAATAAAGCACACAACAAAAGAACAAAGGAAAAGATGCTGCAGTGTACAGTACATCAGAGGCAACTTTATCCTAAACATCTGAGTTAACTCATAAGAACCAGACTATAACAGCACGATAATCTGAGACGTGCAGGAACAAGGAGAGTATTTGATGTGAACGTTATTTAGAGATTGGGGGTTAAACAACATGCAGAGACATGAAGAGGTGGACACCCACACAGTGGCAGCTGATCGAGTATAAAGCATCCTACCTTAGACAATAACCAGATTAATCCTGCTTTGCAGTGATTTACAACTGAGGTTGTGTTAAAAAACACAGAAAACTATGGAGACCATGAACTCATCCCTGAACTTATGGACCCATCACAGTCATTTAGACAGGTGTTCAAAAACAGCTGCTCAGAGCAAAATGAAAGAACTGGCTTTTGTAAGGTATGATGATGTGATGCTTCACTGTTGCAAAACTATGTGCAGCTAGTATGGAATGCAATGGTTTCATATTCAAATCAAAGTATGTTAGTGTGGATGAATAAGAATCCCTTTCATTGAAGGTGAACATGAGGCTAACGTTTGAGGAATGAAGTTCGACTTGCTGCCCGGCTTATTCTCCTGAATCCAGACCAACCCAATCACAGAGGAGCCATCCAGGAAACATGACTTCAGTACATGTGGAGCCTCTGCACAACGGAGACTTAGATATGAAGGCATCCACAGATAAATAAATGACAGCCATACTTTGTCTCAAACAGTAATTACCCACTACCATGACTCAGAATCACCTCAGCAACCACAAAACAGTTTACATCAACTCTTTGTTGCCACCCAAATAACTCCCATAATGTCCTGCAGCATGACGCTGACGTCTGTTGTTGTGCAACAGGGAGTATATGAAGCACACCATAAAGCATTCAGGCCGAATGGCAACACTTTGCCCCAACATGTCCTCCGTCTGGTTCCTCCTACGGTCTGCTGACCATGATTCAGGATTTTGTTTTTTTGGGGTGGGGGTGCTATCTGTAAATCAAGGTCTTGAATTCTCTCTTGAAAGTTTGACTAACTCAAATATAACTCCAAATACAATTCCAAAATACTTGGCAAATTAAAATTTTGAGATATCAAAAAAAAAAAAAACAAAAAAAAAAAAACAATATTAACTAAATAAAGAGTGAAATAGACTAAAAAATAAATAATAATAATTCACGTGGAGTGTGAGGCATAAATTATGATCAGTTATTCTTTTAGGAATTCTAGAAATGGTTGCCAAATCATACAAAAACTCGCCAGTTTCCCCTTTCTATCAAATCTTATCTGCGCCACCCTGGCCACAGACACCATCTCATTAAGCCACCTGTTAAAACACGGGGCCAAAGAAGACCGCCACTGTAAAAGAATAAGTTTCTTTGCAGCCAGCATACCCATTGTAATTATCTGTTTTTGTGAAAAGGAAAAAGATTCGACTGATGCAAATGATCCAAGTATAGCCAATGTACCATCACGTGGTATTTTTTTCCTAAATTGGTTTGAAAACCACATAAAAATCTGGCTCCAAAAAGCATTCAAAACAGGGCAATGCCAAAATAAATGTGCAAGGGAACCTTCACCTACTTTACATCTGTCACATAAGAGAGATACAGAATTATAGATCCGGTTAAGTTTGAGTTTAGAAAAGTGTAGTCTATGAATGACTTTAAACTGGATTAGTTTATATCTGGCATTTATTGAGCCTTTCTGAATATTGGACAAACAATTTGATCATTGCTCTTCAGACAGAGAGACCCCAAGGTCTTCAGCCCATGTTTTCCTAATTTGGTCGGAATCAACTGGGATTGTAAAGCACTTAACAAACTGAGATATCAAATGTTTAAAATTTGCTTTCCGAATTATATCAAAGTAAGTATAACTTCGTGGCTTCAGTGGAAAGTCTGAAAAGTTTTGTTGAACAAAATTCCTTATTTGAAGATAACGAAAAAAAATGTGATTGAGGTAACTGAAACTTTTCTTGAAGTTGAAGGAAGGACATAAATTTGTCATCTGTATATAAGTCCTCAATGTATTTCAATCCCTTTCCCCCCCCCCCCATTCTAAAAACACCCTATCCATTTTACCTGGTTTAAACACGTAGTTATGTATTATTGGCATTCCTACTGAAAAATCAGGTAGTTTGAGAGATTTCCTCATTTGACTTAATATCTTTAAGGAGTGTTTAACAACAAAATTACGACTGAGCGAATTATTACAAGAACCCGTGTTAGAAAACAATAAGACCGGTAATGAGGCTTCAGATACTGTTGTTGCCTCTACCTGGAGCCAGATCGGAAGCTTGTCATGACAATAATCAATAGGCGAACCCCACTGCCAGTACAATAGAGCTCTTGAATTTGCTGCCCAATAATAATGTCTAAACACAGGGAGACCTAACCCCCCGCAGGAAGTGTTTTTTTGAAGATGAGCCATGGATATCCGAGGGGGTTTTCCTGCCCAAATGAATGAGTGAATCAATGAATCAAGCTGCTTAAAAAATTTAAGTGGCAAATGAATAGGAAGGTTTTGAAAGTTGAAGGTCTTTTTCTTTTTTTCTCTTTTTTTTTTTTCTCCTTTCATGCTTATAAGTTCACAAATGTTAAAGACAGTAATTGTTCTCGGTTGATTTGTATAAGCATGTTATGTTTAATTTAAATGCAGAAATAAAATTTAAGAAAAAAAAATTGAGATATCAACTCAAAATTTTAAATTACTTCTGTCTGACAATTCTACCCTGTTGGACAGCTTTATTTTTCTAGCCAGCGTTAGCTCACCAAGGCATACAAATAATATGACAACGAGCGTAGCAGCTTACCTTGTTTTTTAATGTCATTGGGAAAAATTCCCTTTCATTGTTAGTTTTGTATGCTAGCATTAGCTAGTGTACCATCCTTTTATTGTTGTTAACCAGAATCCTTAACAAAGAAACACTTTAATATGGGCGTTAGAGGCAACAGAGGGTTAGAGTTAAATAACAATCTGTTAAAATGTTTCAAGTAGCAAATATTTAATTCATTAAAAAGTATTAGCTAACATGCTGAAGCACAGCTGTAAATTCCCAACTGAGTTGGAGGATCATCACGCCATTGTTTTCTGTAAAATACTAGACGTTCATTAAACCCGCAGCACAAGTTGACTGGCTGTACTGTGAACACTGTAGTGCCAGGTTATCAAATAAATGCTCCAACAGATAAAACATGAAGATGAATACTCGTAGGCGAGGCCTGTAGTCAATTGCAAGATAAACTCCCTACAGAGACTAAAACAGCATCAGGCTGTAAACATGTAGGAGAATTAGAGGCATCAGCTGCATAATTCATACACCTCTAAAAGCAAACACCATTGCTTTCATTCACTTTTATCACACAACTGTGCGTTTCAGGCTCCATGTCAGATTAACCTGTAAGTCAGTCATCCAAACTGGGATGCACAGACTTGCCTGAAACATCATAAGGAGGGTCATTTTATATAACGCCTTGGGCTGCTCGACTTAGTGTGACCTCAATGTGAGTAAACTGAAAGTAGAAATCTTCCAGCAATCAGAGCCACACCTGTAACTGTCAGCATGTGACATCATCCCATC
This sequence comes from Rhamphochromis sp. 'chilingali', assembly GCF_963969265.1. Lineage (NCBI taxonomy): Eukaryota > Metazoa > Chordata > Actinopteri > Cichliformes > Cichlidae > Rhamphochromis > Rhamphochromis sp. 'chilingali'. The sequence continues at coordinate 23,040,368 of NC_137934.1, forward strand.
GCTGGTTTGTCAGCGTTAAGTCAGCCAGGCACACCTTATGATCATCATCAGTAAATCTTTCCAAACGTAGCCTCGAGCTTAAAGAACGCAGGATCAGTTTGCTTTATTTGCCTTGCAGTCGTTGTCTGATCCAACCACTCGCTCTGTAAAGAATGGAGGTTTAAGCCTCTGCACCTTTCACTAGTGTCACTCAGTCTCAACGCAACTTTCCACTTCATCTCTACACTGCGTTGCAATAAACAGGGCTAGAATAGCAGGAGTCCATGTTAACATGAAAATAGAGCATTTTAAAATATCCGTCATAGACAGCAGAAGTCAGAAATGACCCCATCATGTTGTGAAAGTAAAGTACCACATGTCTGTGAAGGTTCTCAGTCATCCAGGTCATCGTAGTCAAAGGAGCTTGCAAAGAAAAGCGTCTGGACTTCTTTAAGTTACTTGAAGACATTTCACACCTTGGCTCAGGCGATTAGAGGATCATCAGGGGGTCCTTTTGTCCCTCTGTGGGGGGTCACTCCCACTAGGTTTATATCTGGGACTCTCCACCATTTGACCTTAGAACTGACGAAGCTTCTCGGATGAGAGGTGAAACGTCTTCAAGTAACTTAAAGAAGTCCAGACGCTTTTCTTTGCAAGCTCCTTTGACTAAAGTACCACATCTTACCTGCTACTGTTTGAATGCAAGTATTAGTTAATGTATGATGGATAACTTTCCACTCATTCTTCATTTAATCATCCCTATCTAATTATATATAGTATATTGTCCAGACTAGTCAGCAGATATTCAAATGAATCTCTTCACAGATCAATAGATTTAAATTCCAGTATCTGTATATGAATATTGAGACATCATCAATGCGCTACCATTAACTGCAGTTCCTCTTGTCCACTTGAGTCGATCCCTGTCTACACTCAGGTTACAACATCCCGCTTTACTTAAAAAAAAAAAAAAAAAAAAAAAAAAAAAAAAAGCAAAAACACAAACAAAACAAACAAAAAAAAAAAATCATGTTTACAGGCAGCTATGAAAACTATTTTAGTCTCTGTGGGTAGTTTCAGCTTTCATAACTGCAGGTGGCAACTTTATCACGAACCATGAGCCTCCTAGACACTAATCTGAGGGAGTAAACTCAATTTTCAGCCAAGTTTAGAAGAATGATCTTACAAATCATACGGCTTCATGTAGGGCACGCACAGTCCACTTCAGTTTCAGTAAATTAAAGTAAAGTGAAAATCGCTGGTTATGAACAATAGCAGAGTTAATGTGAGAAGCCTTCTCACATCGCTCTCACGCTTGTCTAGTGCACCATTACCAACATTTGCAGAATATTTAACATGAATTAACCCAAATAAACATTTGTCATTAATTTGTAACAATAAAAAAAAAAAAAAAAAAAAAAAAGGGATATAGAAAAAAGAAAGGAAAGGACGTCTGGCATCCTGAATGCTGGGGATGTTGGTATTAGTGAACCACAAACACTCTAGGGACTCGACTGTTGTGTGTGGAGGAGATGAAAACAGCATTTTCCCCTGAGGTTCATGTTGGCTCTCATTAACCACAGAGCTGCTCTGCAGCACTATTAGCCATGCAGAAACAACAATAACCATGACGAGGTTAGTTTGGGAGTTCTGGCGATGCACAGGCTGGTACCACCTAACAGCAAATCAAAAGTAGAATTTCTCCCATGTTTTGGAAAATAAAACTGCAGTTTTTGTGAATGGAGTCTGGTGAAGTGTAACTGTAACTGCTTGTGAGGACAGGTGAAGCAAAACTGATTCCAGGTGTGATAAAAAAAAAAAAAAAAAATTAGTGGTGCTGTTGAACCTACAGCTCTTCACACTGTGGGAAACTTCTTCAGGTTAATAATCAGAAACACTCGAGGCCGACTCAATGTAAAATCAGTCTAATCTCACGTTTGTGTTTGGAGGAGGGGGCCAATAGACGAACTTAAATTAGAGGGCAGGGTGGTCCACCAATGAGATGGAGTCCTACAGGACAAAAGACCATTTAACAGCCGGAGGTGACGCACTGCAGAGACACAGATACACATTTTCCAGTCGCCTGGAAGTTTATCACTCACTCCAGTCCTCTCATCAGTGCTGGCATAAATTTCTGACAGGTGCACATTGTAAAATAATGACCTGACATCCTAGCAGCGCAGCTTCAGCACACCTGAGTCATATGCAAATCATGTCTTTTCTTAATATATACACCGTTTAAACTTAGTAGGTCAGACTTACACCTCGGGTTTTACCTCATGTCTAACCGGTTTTTATTTGCATTTATCAAAACCATTTAAAAAGCATTCCAGTTGAACTGTAGTGGTTGAAGCTTCTGTTACCGTCCCTGTATATTTCCCACCTCGTGGTCCACAACCCACAGTTTGAGAACTGTTTCTTTGCAAGCAGTTTTGCTTAAAATAGTTAATGCCATTTATTCACAGTCTGTTTAAAATCTGTGATTTTTAGACTTGATTCTGTAATTTCTGTAAAATCCCTCATCCTGGAGATGAATCAGGAGGCTTGGGGATCATTCACTCTCTCACCTGTATGTGTGTGACGTCACCTTAACATAAAAGTGGCTCAAAGCTACCCGGCCAGTTCTTTGTTCTGTCCTGCATGCTGCATGCACTGCACCAAACCACCAAGTCAGGCTGTAATTTCATGCTGCCCTACAGTCACTGCAGTTCTTGAGCAAATTAGCCACTCGTTTATCTTGCTCTTTCATTTTGAGTCGCTCTGCACGTTTTCCAAGCATGTCCATCTGTCTGCAGTCAAGGAAATGACATTCTTCGGTCTCCTGCCCATCTTCATTCCTTCGCCTTAAACTGCATTAACTTTTGAATCAGTTTTAGCAAATATGTCAAAACTCAGATGTGCCGTGTCATTCCATGTCAGTTCCACCTGACCATCTACCTGACCATAAAGGGGAACATTTTTAGGAAATTCCATCTAGAAAATTCCTTAAGCTCCTGCAACAGTGAGTCATCAATCACTCATCCATCCATCTGACCACAATTCACAAGCCCCCCCCCCCCCCCCCCCATCCTTCAGTATGACGTGATGATTTCACATATTTTAATGGCCGTGGTTGCCACAGACCATGTACTCATAATACTCCTGAAGTCAAATCCTTTTGCATCGGAGGTGACCGAGATTGTGACCATTTCAAAGGCACCAGAACTTCTCGACAGTCTTGTGATGGACTGTGAGGTTGATAAACTGTCACAGCACTGATGATTTAGTTTGCAGAAGCAACAAACTGCAGCATTTACAGAGATTAGTGTGGGACATAAAATAAAGACTGGAAGCGAATTAAAAGCAAAGATTTGTGAGCTGAAACTCCCCAGAAGGAAGTGCTACGTGGGTTTGCGTGAGGCCACTTTGATTCTTTCAAAGAGCCTCGATGACAAAAGCACAAATTTAATGATGGTTTTAGAGGTTTGAAGCTCCCAAAACATCAAAAATAGTCAAATTATTAAAGATTTTGTGGCTCCAGCCAAACATAAACTCTGCCTGTGTTTTAGATTGTGAGTCTTTCCTGAAATCTGATCCAGTCACAGAAACCATCAAACAATCAAACAAAGCAGCATAATCCAAAGCAACCAAACCACTTCAGTCCACTCACTAAACCAGGCTACGTACCCAGAAGAGAAAGTTGAAGATAAACACCAGGTACTTGATGCACTGTTGTCTCTTCATGGTGCTCGGATCTGTTTATATCTTCTTACGCAGAAAAATGGAAGAAAAAGCGCCCTGAGTGTCACACAGTGAGGAGGAGAAGGAGAATGAAGAGAGGTGACAGAGAGAGGCAGCTTTTGTTGTGAGCCACACCCTGCTGAGCACTCACCTGGCTGAGGGAGGAGCTAGAGGGGCACACATCCAATCGGATGTGTGCTGCATAACCCAGCTTGTCTAACACAGGTGAAGGCATTTAACACCTCTTGACTTTTCTAAATACTCATGAAAGGTGCCTCAGTACTTCTTGTATTACCTCCTTTAACACTTCCTTTATGAAACAAGATGTCAACTCCTAACTCACTGTGGACCACCATTAATTAAAAACCTTCATATACCTCACATGTGGCTCATAAATGTTAATCGACACTGTGTTTCCCAGTTTGATTGGCTGCTAGACTTGAGGCTGAGAGAAAATCTGCTTCCTGTGTGAAGAACAAAGATTTATATCAAATGATTCAGTTTAAAGTTTGATTATCTTTCATTTATGTGGCTTCAATAACAGCCTTTAAATCAAAGTGGCCACACCACTAATGTCAGTTTTCCATGGGGATGAATTATTACCCACAGTACAATTCATAGAAAGGTTTAAACCATCCATAGAGAGCACAGAGGCTGTAAACATGTTTATTTCTGCTTTTTTTTAGGTGACATCATGCAAATACTGTTCAAGAGCAGTCTGCCAATTTGGACATGATACAACCGCCGGTTGCTAGGGAAATAATGTGGCAGTAGTTCCTGGAGGTTTCTGCCTCTCTCTAAAGAAGCTGCTGCACCAAAAACCTCCTTCTGGTTTCTTTGGTTGTCTGCAGTTTGTCTGCAATTACTCTAAACTACTAAAGCAGTTAAAGCAGTAAAGGTTGGAAAATTGGAAATGGACAAGATTCGCCTTCAAAGTAAAAGCTGTGTCTGAGCGCTGCAGCCAATGTGTTACAAAGGGGACAACCTTTAATTTGAAGGGAAATCCTTTTTTCACTGTCTCACTACAGCTCAGAGAGTAGCTGGAGAGGAAATCTACATGCAAACTTCCAAAGCAACCACAAGGTTTTTGGCAACAGGTTGGGGAATACTTAATTTTCCCAAGCAACAGGTGGCTGCCAGGGTGGTTGTCACTGACTGGTCTCTAGGTCTGTGTAACCGAAGCTTTAACAATCACATTCTCAGCAACCACTGGTCAGGGAACCCAGTTTCCCCTCATGACACGTGGTCTCTAAGTCCGTTTGACTCGAGGTGTCCAAGTTAACATCAAGTGTCTGCAAAGCCTCATTAAAGTTAACCCTATATCATAGGGCGACCATATTTTGATTTCCAAAAAAGAGGACACTTGCGCCAGTCACAAAGAACTTTAATAATACAGTTTGCTTAAAGAAAACGTTAACATATTTAAACTATGCCTTCTCTGTGCGGTTAATGAATGGTGAAATAAAAATATGTCATATAAGCTTTTAGAAGTCAGCGTGTGCAAAAAAAGAGGACAGTTGGTCATCCTACTATATCATCACAATAATGTTGGTGACGCTGCAGCTAACCAATCACATTGTCTCAGCGTTCAATTACAATTAGCCCAGAATTTGGCTCATGCTATTAAAAACTATCTCTAGCAAACCAACATGAGTAACAAAAACCCCCCAAAAAAACCCAACTTGATAATATATTTATTATATTATATAAATCAATAAAGGAAACACTTGAAATGCTTAGCGTTTGTTTCAGAAGAGGTTTATGTAAACAAAGGCACTTCTTTCTCTCGTCCCTCACATTTCAAAGCTATAATATCACAGCAGTTTAATCACGTTATTGCAATGCAGGAATAATGCCAACATGGGGATCTCAGATAAGTTGGGCAGTTTAATACTGGAGTCTGTGGAAACTGCCTCACTCTATAGGGCCTCCAGTGGATGCTAGAGGACTGCAGTTTCTGGGACTTGCTTAGCCGTAACTGATTCTAATTGGAATAAAGCATTTTAAAAGTATGCTCTTTGATTGAAAAGAAACAAAGAGAAACAAACATGTTGAGTGCTGTTTTTAAGATAAAAACACTCTTCCAGTTTAACCTCTGTGCTGCACAGCTGGACTCATGCTGTCAGTTTTACCTCCATACTCCTGCGTTTGGCTTTAAAAACAGATAAAAAAAAAAAAAAGACGAGCTGTTTCAGAGGAATCACAAACAAAAACTCCACAGGTGTATCCTCACACCTCTTGGGAGACTCATTGTTTGCTGCAGTAACTCAACGCTGCATCGGCTCCCAGTGGACCCAGTGAAACCAACAACGCCGGCTTTGTTGTCGGCCTCCGTTATCTCTCCCCGCCTGTCTTTTGTTCGTCACTCTCGTTCTCTCTAAGGATGTCTTTAGTGATAAGCTGCTGTTGTTTGTTGAGCTCAAACTCTGATGGCTTGACTGAACTCGATCATTCATCAGAGAAAGTGAGTGAGCAGCTCGACATAAATGAGTGAAAAAACTGGTACAAATAATTTAATCCTTAAAAAGATTTGTTCTGCTCATTTTCAGCTCCATGTTTCTATTCGTAGACTCCATCAGAGGAGCTTTGGATGATTCACAGTTCAAAATAATCCCCATCTGTCCTGTGCTGAATGATATGAAGCTTATCAACAATAGCTTACCAGAGTCAATAAGGAAGCACTTAATATTCCACTTTAATGTCCCATATGGAACAAATCAGACATTTGATTCCCTTTAACTCAGTTCATATAGTCCAGGGTGTACCCTGCTTTTCAGACCCTGAGATGGATAGCTAGATTAGAAGATGGTTGATGGATGGTTGATTTATTTCAGATTTTTAACCTTTTCTTTTTTCATTTTCAATATGAGTTTGTAGTGTGGTAGTAAAAATACGTTTTAAAAAACGATAAGATTTGTGAGAGTTTTTTCATTTTAATAATAAAAAAGAAGTTATTTCTTTGAACTGATGGATGAATTTAAAATGTACATCAGGACTTTTAACATGTAAAGGAGTGTTTTACATTCCTGAGGTGGAGGTGTGGACCCGAGGCTGGCCCTTCGACCCTTTGACCTCTGCCCTGAGAAATCATTCAGACTTTTAAGGAGCCATCCTTCAGACTGCCTTAAGCTTCCTCGCTGCACAGGACACCTGAGTAGGAGGTGAAAGCACTGATTAGGCAACCGCTCTGTCTTTGAATGACGTGTTAGGCTCATCTACGCCCCCTACTGGATTTCTGAACTACTGCAAAACCAACGAAACTTTAAAGTCACCAGAAATGAACACCATCAACTAGCAGGCTGTTTAGTACTCTGAGGAACACCGAAGCTGTTCCGGTGGTTTGTCGTGTGTCTGCACTTTATTGACGCTTTCCGTGGGGTTTTCCTTTAATTTGTCAGCTGTCTACAGCTGCTGCAACAGCATCCCAGAATGTCAGAAACAAGAAAACAGAAAAATGCGAAGTGCGGTTTTAGTGGATAGTTACACAAACACAAAATTAATATTATCAGCTTCATATAAAAGAGCACACACAAACCGGAACGACTTTAAACAAAACACACTAGTGTTCAAAATGCCATAGGCTAAATCAAAACAAAACGCTCCTCGGTTCATCTCTGTTAAACACAAACCACATCACACAAAAATACATTTTCATCTTTCCAGGCTCAAATTTGAGAGATGAAGACTTATTTCTGTGCGCAAATGAATAAACACGGGCGGCTGGAGCTTTAAATATTTCATCCCGCGTGTTTAAACTTACCCAGAAGACGAAGTTGAAGATGAAGAGCGCGTACTTTACGCACAGCTCCCAGCTAGTTAGAGCCGTCATCCCTGCGGAGTGTTCAGCCGTGTTTGGACTAATTCAGTCTTGAAATTATCTCCTATTTCTCGCTCAGTGATGTTCGTGGTTCCTGCTGTCGACCTGTCGCCGTTTGCTCGGCTCTGCTCAGACAGCCTCCGATCAGATCAGCTGCTGCTGGGAGGAAACAGACCATCGACTGCGCGACACCCACAGAGAGAGAGAGAGAGAGATCTCTGTACGTCTTTGTCTTTTGTTTGGACTTTTGTTCATCACAGGACCGAACATCAAACTTCTGAATAAAACAATTCTCCAGATTTATTAAAAACGAAACCACAAGTCTAACAAAAATCCCGTTTCCGTCAAATCTACAGAGAACAGCCTCAGAAACTGAAATACCACAGTCAGAAATAAACACTGTGCTCTCTCATATTTATTAAAATCAAAATCAGAATCAGAGTTCAAACATTCAAATGTTTGACTGTAAGCCGTGTGAGTCTGTTTACACTTGCCTTTCGAAAAGCTACTCTGGGGTGTCTGTTAATGCTGCAACGGTAAAAATTTACATTTCTGAGCAATTTGGGCAATTTACTGGAGATCTGCAAACATCTAGAGAATACAGATGCAGATGAAACTTTGATCTGCAGCCGGAGTAAGGAGCAGGTGGAGGAGAACCTGGAGAAGTGGAAGGATGCTCTGCAGAGAAGAGGAATGAAAGTCACCATCCAAAGCAACAGAGTGCACAAGAAGAAGAGATTGCTGGCAGGGTGGAGGTGCTAACTAGTAGTTATTAATTAAACCTTAACCCTCTGCTGTGATGTTGGTTTGGAGGCCAAGCTGAACATGTTCAGATATTCACTGGAAGCAAGTGGAGGACAGGGGGACAGCTTGGAGTCAGAGAGCCTGAGATGGTTTGCACATATGCAGACGAGGGAGAGAAGACATACTGGAGGAAGGATGATGAAGATAGAACTGCCGGGCAGAAGAAGGATGCTGGGATAGGAGGAGATGGAGGCAGATCATCCGCTGTAACAACGCCAGAAGAAGAAGAAGACTGGAAGTAGTTTGAACGCAAGTGCAAATAACTAAACTGAACACATCAAGTACAAGTATCAGGATTACTGTAAGGTGACAGTAATTTGAATGTTGTGTATTAAGCAAGACTGAATTTAAATGACAAACACAAACTCATGAAACTCCAGCATCTCCTTTTGATTCAGTAAAAAGACTAGATGTTACAATCCTTGATACTTTCAAAATGCCACAAAGGTCATAACCAACCAAATCCAGTGTGTGTGTGTGTTTGTCATGAGGCTATATTCTCCCTCTGTCTGCTGGCAAAGTGTTTACTTCTTCTTCTGCAGAACAAAGACGGTAGTGTGCGCGGTCAGCCCACCGCTGCTCTTTGCAGCTGCACACAGACACAGTGATGGTGAGGAAGATGGTGCTGATGGTGATAAAGGAGTACAGTACTGATCGGCTCACAAGGACCAGTAAACTAAAACTGCAAGCAGTGACAGCTGTAACCCAACAAGAGAAAGGGCATAATTTTTATGATTTAGTCTTTATAAACATTCACTTTTTTGTGGTGTTTTGGAGTCTATTCAGAGTTGAGGATGCTGAAAACACAAAATTTAGAATTTTTTTAAGACAGAATCAAACAGCAGATTAAGATGAATTTGAATCTTTACCAAACCTCTTTGAGTGAAAAAGATTGACTCTGAAACAACACTGCAAGAACAACAACCTTCATGTTGTGTGTGTGTGTGTGTGTGTGTGTGTGTGTGTGTGTGTGTGTGTGTGTGTGTGTGTGTGTGTGTGGTCCTCCGTTAACATTTTCATCCCGTTACAAAACTTCCCTTCAAACCGCCTTTGCGCTTGAAACGGTCATCCCGAGGAAGATGAGGAGGACAAGGAGGATGAAGGAGACAATGCCACATTTTCAGCATTTTTCATGCTTCACACAGACGCAATCTGTCAGCAGCAGCACAAAGATTTATTCTTCACTGAACCGTGTTAGAGAGACAGGAAGAAACTGTGATAATCTGCAGTCTGCCGTCTCTTAGTGGTAAGAGTCAGAAAGTGCAACAACATCGAAATTAAAAGAAAAAATATTTTATTATCATTCAAAAGGTTTAACGCAGACTGTATGTTTTTATAATGCTATTAAATTACAACAATCTAATTTATAGGCTAATATCCATCACAAGAAATTCATAAAACTGCAACCTGTAATCTATTTTAAGCAAATAAAATATGAGAAATTAACAAATATTCCCCCAAAATATTATGAATAAACAGAATCATTTAATTAATAACTAATGTTAAATATAAAATGAGGTTTAATTCCATATCAAACCATTATTTGTATAAAACATGTAAAAAGAGGTACAGTGAGCAGGTTCGAGCCCCAGTAAGTTTCCATCCCTTCACTGGGAGCGACACGCTTCATGTGCATCATTATTTATTCACTCAGACGGCTCAGTAAAACATATATATATATATATATATATATATATATATATATATATATATATATATATATATATATATATATATATATACTTATTTATTTAATCATGACATATATTATTTAAGTACAGTAATTACTACATAATTATTGCGTTTGGCCAATCAGCAATGTTCCGCTCCTCTTCGCTGACCAATCAGAGAGCAGACGCACTGACGGCTCGAGTCATTGGCGCTTTACCTACAGCTCACTGTCCAGAACCGGGACAGAACCAGCGGCGTGTGTTCATCTTAACTCGACTTTTCAAACGTACCGGATGGAGCTGGACCTGTGAGCACCTGCCTCGCGACAAAGCGGCGGTTGAAATCTCAGAGGCGTTACCGGCGGCTCCACGGAGCGGTCCCGTCATGGCCCACAGCGGCTCCGGGTCGCTGCTGTGCCGGCGGAACGCGCGGCTGGACTCGTTCCTGCAGCGGAAGCTGGAGCGGAGGGTGTACGAACGGATCCGGGCTTACGAGCCGTGCGTGGTGCTGTCCGAGTCCATCAACAAGGTGTACATGCACGTGGTGCTCAGCGACGAGTGCGTGTACCTCACCGAGTACTCGCCACGCACTCTCACGGCAGCCGTTAGCTTCAGGCGCGTGCGTTACATCGAGCTGGTGAGTTTGAACAGAAAAAGTGATTTAAAAAAGTATTTATTTTTGTTTCTACTGCATTAATCCCGCCCTAATTAACCGACACAAAATCCAAAAGCTGATTTTATTAAACGAAAAAACAAACAAAAAATCTGAACATGACCTGTTATAACCTGATTTTAATAAAGTAAGATACGATATTTTGAAAAAAAATTAGTATTTTGCCGATAGATATTTGTTATTATTGGAGAAAATTAGTGTAAATACTGTGAAGACCTAAGACGTCGGGTTTTTTCAATAAATGATAAAAAAATATATGTATTTTTAATATTGATATAAAATCAACAGAAAAACCTTCTACCATATTTATTGGATTTTCTATTAAATTGGCGTTTAAGGTAAGTTATTTTTAAGGTAAATAAAAGTAAACTTTTAAAAGAAACAGTACAGAGTTAAAGCACTCATTTCCAGTATTTTTATCTTAAATGATGACGTGACTGTTTTAATGTCTGTCATGGATATTGTTGTGCAGACCAAATATTTATCAATGAATCGAGAAAATAGGCATACTGTGAAGTGTTCATGTCTCGTTTGTTCAGTAAAGGCTCGAAAACTTTAATAGTTAAATCCTAACATTGCATTTGGAAGCTGTGTTGTAATGAGTCTACAGGATGTGTTCAGAAGGGATTTGTGTCAAAACTGCAACGTGTATCACATCAGGTGAAAGAGGACAAGACAAGGCCTACATTTTGAAGTGGCTGTAGAAGAAAATATCTGTATTTCTTTTACAAATATTCACCAGTTGATTCTGCTCATCCAAGTGATTTCTTCAGTCGACTGAAGAAGTCACTTGGATGAGTGACGAAACGTTTCTCCCACTGAAAACGCTACATCCAGATGAACAGAATCAACCTTTGGAGATTAATTTACCTGGATGATTGAGAATGCATCAAGACGAAATAATCTCCAGACTGACATCACAGAGTGGATGTTGAGTCAAGGAAAATCTCAGTTATCTTTGAAACCTAAACTGTGAACAAACCAGAGAAGACAGCAAAACAAAGCCCAAAGGGTTGTGACCTGTTTGCACTTTGGTTGATATTCCTGCAGTGAAGTTCGGCTGAGAGCTAGGGCTGAAGAAGCATCACACACATTTAAATGGCTCTGGCCTTTCGTCTAGCTTTTTTCTGACCAGAGCCGTAAAGATGAGAATTTACAGTCAGACTTTAAATCTAAACTTGATATTGACGTTTAAGTCTTCACGCTTAGGTTTAAAACCAAGCTCCAGATTTTTAAAGAACATTTAGAGATAAATATGGATGAAGTTTGCAGTTTATAATTAGGACCCCATAGATTTCTATTATTTTTGACTTGTGACATCTTTAAAGCTGAACCCAATGAGGTAATTAGTGGATCTTTAGAGCTAGTTCTATTAGCAGAATATGTTAAAGCTCAATTTTTTCTGTCTAATTTGACAGTAAACTGAATAAGTGTCACGGTCTGGGGGGCAGACCGTGGGGGATGTTGGAGAAAGGACCCAAACGCTGGACTTAATGAAATGAACAGTGGGTTTATTTACAGTGAGGTAAATATACACCACACATTAAATCTCCAAAAGTGCTCCCTCGACTCCCGTGACGTGTCTTCTCCCAAGTGCTGGTATCCCGTGCTCTCTGCCCCTGTGCCTTCACACACCCCGTGTGTCTTGCAGTCCTGTGTTCCACTCTCCTGAGGAAAAAAAACACAGACACAGCCGTTATGGCACCAACTCCAGCAGGCATACACTGACCAGCACTACAAACACTGACATGGAGTCTAACTCAACGATCCTGCGCCGGAGGAAGCTCCATCGCTCTGTTAAGTAGCTCCCCCGACGATCCTGATCAGAAGCAGGTGTGTGGTAAGCTAGGCGTGACCAGCAGCTGGCAGGGCCACACCCATCAGGCCTGCAGGTGGCTGTCCTTCATCCTCCAGCCTCACACACACACACACCAGCATTGAACACAAGAACACAGTGCAGCAAACGTACATCCAATACACTAATAACAATAAAGGTCCACACTGTTCACGAACCCCGAGTCCCCGGCACCGGGTCCGTGACAATAAGTTTTTGGTTTTTGGAGACTTAACTGACATAACCTTGAGTGACAGCCAAACCACGACTAAAGCACGTTAGATTACATGCATGTCACATGATGCGTTCACTGACTAACCGGCTTCTGCTGATTAATCCCTGTTAAACTCTTCAGATTACACACGAGTTAGTTCGATTTATAGGTTTCACTTCTCACCTTTACTGCTGATGGCGAGAACAAGAGCGTAACACCTGCTCTGGTTTGCATATTTCATGTCTGCTCATACTGAGCTGCACTGAGCCTCAGAGCACCTGAGTTGCAGGAAGCCTGGAAACCAATCACGGAGCAGGACTCAGGTATGATTAACAGCTGTCAGTAATGTTGGTATGTACTTATTGTTAGGGCTGCCCATGTGACCGTTTCAAGTACTTCATGTATATCAACCTGCCAAAGAACAGCACAGACAAACCGTTAATGAGGAAGCTGTTATCCTCAGATTTTAATTAAACTTTAAAAGCTTAAAATAGTTCCAATGCCACATAATACAGAGCTGCAATACATGCAGCAAAAGTCACGCCGAGCCTCTAACTTCATCTCGTTATGTCAGAGGTTTAACTCGGCCCTAACAGAGTTAATCCCATCTGCATTAACTCTAAGATTACCACCTGATGACCTGTGCTGGCCTCTCCATGGCCTCAGCACCACCCTTTAGCCACTTTGTGGAGGATCTTCAGAGCACTGGGAGCTCATGGAAACTTACTGGGACTCGAACCTGCTCACTGTAACAAACAGAAATCAGGTCTTTTGTAACGCGATCTTTGGCAAACGCAAAATTAAAGCCGCTCAGAAGATGAGACGTGCTTTATTCAAGTTCCCGTGACAAAGCAGTCGCCAACATATTCAATGCAACATTGAAAAAGCAGTTAAATAAATTAGAGTCACTCAATAAAATAAAATCTGACAAAATACAATCCAGAAGTTTTTGATTTCTTTGTATTTTATAGATGTTTCTGCTGTTTTTTTAAGTGCTCTTTAGCAATACTTCTCCAGGCTTTCAAAGTAACTATGATCCAAGCATAAAAAAGGATCTTAACTCAGATGAACCAGTGTTGTCTCCACACATAACAGAATATTAGCAAAGAACCAGTTTACTATTTTATGACAACAGCAGTGTGTCATAAAAAACACAATCATTCTTTCTGTCATTAAGTTGCCAAAGATGACACAGTTTCACAGGCACAAAATAATATTTTTACAACAACAACATTATTCACAAAGATCTGTTAGCTGAAAACTTAGATTTAAAATCTATCTTTAGCAGATGATCAATATCCATGAAAAATATGAGAGGAGGACCTTCAGCTGATCAGCTGCTGATCACTGAAGCCTCATCAGAAAAGGTCTCAGTGGAAGAGCGGCTGTCAAGAAGCTGTTCTTAAGGAAGGGAAACAGAGAAAAGGTTGATTATTAAAATGACACAAGAACGACTGAAAATTGTTGAACCAGATCTGAGGGAGAGATGAGATGTTGTCAGGAGGGAAAAACACACAGTAGAGTGATATCAGTCATGGATCGGACCCCCCAGTGCCCGGACCTCAAGATTACTGAAGTAGTGTGGGATTATCCTACATCCTTTTATTACACACAGGATCAAAATCAGTCTACAGCAGATGATCAATATCCATGAAAGATGTGAGAATACCCACTATAAGTGCACAGTATATATGTTCAAAGGTTGTATATGGCACAAAATATAAACATTATCTTTATTTAATCTTGTTATTCTGTAAATATCCGATTTTTTTATTTTAAGGGCTGAAACTCATGATAATGTATAGATTCATCTTTTTATTAATAGTTTGATTAATAGTTTCTACAAAACCAAAATTTGCTTGAAAAATAGTCAATCATTAGAATCGATGCGCTAATGTCAGTTTTCTGTCGACTCGTTTCTGCACCGCTTGGTTTTGTCTTATTTCTGATTCTGCTCCCTCATATTGTCACATTTTATAATCTTTACAGCATTGTCTTTTTTTACAGGTGAACGACATCCCAGATTTCCTCAGTGGGAAGCATCAGGAACGCTGCCAACACATACGGATCGTCTACGTCACCAAAAAACCTGCAGCGAAGCAACGCAATTGGTTAAAGAGAGCCAAGAAAGAGGGCCTTCCTCCTGCAGCCCCGTCCTCTCGCCGAAACAGCCACTGTCCTGAAATAACAAGCACATTACAAGGTAACTGAGACAGTTTATGTAATTTGATGATGCTACGCAATGATATCAGACTGAAGTTTATGCTTTTTGTAAGACGAGTCAGAGACATGTGGAATGGTCTCTTCAGAGATTTGATCCTTTGGAAAGACACCAGTGAGGTTTATGTGTCGTCTTGTTTCTTTATCTGTAACTCTAGCCATCCTGTGTTTCCATTTCCTCCACAGGATTTTCCACAGAGAGGTGAGTAAAACACAGACACACTTCAGAAGCATGTTTTATTTGAGGATACTCACACATAAAGGCTTTTAAGTCCTCCCTGCAAACACATTACGTAATGCCAGTGTTGAATTTGGTTATAATCATTTTAGAAGCTGCAGAGTGTGCAGGAGTGAGGCAGACAGTGAAAGTTTATGTGTGGGATACTTCAACACTGTAATGTGGTTGTCTGTTGTGAACTTGTTAACAGCTGAGCCACTTTACCTGAGTATGTAATGACCACCCCAGTGTCTCAGGTAGCTCATGACTTATTTACTCCAGGGACTAGTTTACCTGCTGCTCATTAACATGTTCACAGAGTGACTCCAGTGTTGCTCCTCAATATCACACCTGCAGTGCTTCATCCACACACCAGGCAGCAGGTAACATCCACCTGGTACTGCTGGTCCATCATTTATCCTTTTTCAGCAGAATGTGCCCACTGATGATTGAAATGTAGAGATGTGTTTTCCAAACACGTTTTTATAAATTCCCACAGCAAGAGGACCTGCTGGTTCGCTGCTGGACAGTTTGCATTTTTACTTGGTTGCATGCGGGGCTCCGATCCTCCTTGAGTTCTTCTGTGAATGAGGCAGGAGATGGAGGGAGGAAGGAACAGATTTACTGTCATTGAACTGTTGCCTGGTAACGACGAAGCACTGTAAAACAGACGCAAACAGCATAAAATGTAAAAGCTGTCTCACGGTAATGTTCCCTGCTGCTCAGCTGTGCTCACCCCCGGTAGGTCATTAAACGTACACACTTTTCTTTCACTGCCACTCCCAAACCTTAGACTGCTTGTAAAGTTGAACCTAAGGATGAGCTGACAGCGTGAAGTCTCAGGAGCACGACTATCATGACTGTGTGAATCTACCTGAGAGCTCTTTCTGTTTTTAAGCTGCAACATTTGTGCAGAAAAACAATAAAGAAGTTCTGAAAAGCAAAGCATATTTTAGAGGCTTATTTGGCTCTAGTGTGACGTTAATTTACTACATGAACCTTGTGTTGTGTTCAGGTAGACTTCAAACTAGCAACCGAGACCATTAGCTGATCAGGAAAGTGTTTTTAATTGTTTTGTGCAGCTGGAATACGACATGAAACTCACACAGTTGATGATGCAGACACTTCACAGAAACCTGATGTCTGCGCTGTTTCTTCTCTCCAGCAGCCAATGGAGGAAGGAGGAGCTCCCCCCAGTGTTAAAGCACACCCGCTCAGCCTCGTGCCCGAACCCAGAGACTCTCGGCCTCACGAGAGTCCCGCAGCCTCCCCCCTTTTACTCCCCCTTAGTCTCACCTGCCTCATCGCCATTGCTCTCAGAGAAAAGCCTGAAGACCCTCGAGAGTGGTCAGGTATAAACGTGCGGCTGTTCCGATGAAGATCTACTCAAATTCAATTTGAAGTAACTTAGACAAGGGTCACACGTCTCTGTAAATTTGGTCGAGCTCTGTTGTGTGTGCTGTTACAGTTACAAAGGAGGATCGGTTCGGTCCTGTCACGTCTGCTGAGACGAGGCTGCGTGGACAGCGAGGAGGAGTGGGAGGCGGAGCTCCACCTGTACGCCGTCTCAGAGAAGTCCAGACTTTACCTCCACCTGCAGAGCTTGTGGAACAGCTTCAGTATTGTGAGTGAAGACTGTCTATGAATAGTATTTAACACATTGACTGTTAGCTTTAGAAATGTTGTGGTTATTTATATGAAAGTGGAGCTTAAAGGTGCCCTGTGGATTTTTGGAGTAGATAAGTAAATGTCACAGTGTGCAGGTTATACAGAGCGTGTCCTGTGTAATGATATGGACTTTAAATGCAGTCACAGAAAACAGGGATTAACTTTTGTATGTAACAAAAGGTAAGCTGTTTGTTACATACACACAGACACAGAAAGGTAATGAGGGAAGTGGAGATAGCTGGGAGAACAAAACACAGCTGAGCTAAATCACAGAGGATGAGACAAAAGAAGCAAAACTGAAAGCAAACACAAGGAACAACTATCAAAATGAAGCAGGAAGTGAGGCACAACTGAAAGGGGGGCGAGAAAGATAAAAGGACAGAATGGGAGCACTAAAGGGAACTAATCACCCTAAAGTAATCTGTAACTACACTGAGAACTAGTTTAGTTATAACGATAAAGAACTAATACCAAGAACCAGAAGATCAGAAAGGCTCATAAACACAAAGAAAATACAAAATAAGAAAAAACAGGAAGTATAAAATGAAAAAGTATAAAAGTATAAAACATGTGTCTGATGGTGTACTCGCTCAGATTTCTGAGGTGTGTGTGTGTGTGTGTGTTCAGAGGTCCACCCTTTTGTTAGATCCGCTCTACAGAAGGAGGAACTGCGTTTCATTGTCTGCTGCTGCCATCAGGTAATAAACTGTTCTGTGCAGACTGCAGACACACAACTTCCTGCTTGTCCAGTCAGAATAAAGGTCACAGGTCAGTTTGTTACTGTGGAAACAGAAATCATTCACTCATAGACTACACTGGACATAGCCACTGTGACGGCACCCACTGGTTTTGGACTCCACTCTACTGATTAGTGCTGTGGATACTCTCTGAGACTGAAGCCGAGGCGTCCTGGAGTAGCTGTAGATTACAGTATGGTAGCTCCCCACAAAGCTCCAGCTCAGTGACTGCAGTTAGCTGAGGTGAAGCCTATCAGACAGCTGGCAGCTACAGCCGCCTGCATCAGCCACGCATAATCATGCAGAAGTTCACATTCAGGAGAACTGCACCTCTTTTGCATCAGCTCCAGATGTTTCACTGCACATTTAATATTTGCAAACACGTACATTTGTTTAGTTTACATTTGAGTGGAGCTTAAATAATGAGACCATGAAATATTTTTAATGAACTGAAATATTATTTTATCTTGGCTGTGCTGAGCTGTAGCGCTCATATTCCAATATAAAGATTTATATAAAAACATTTCCAGAGATTTCGACCTGCTCTGAGAAACCTCATCTGAGCCCTGAAGGTTCATCACAGCAGACTGTGACGAGTTTAGGCTCATTTAAACTTGTTATTGCTAACAGGCTCAAACGTCGGTATTAATGTTGATGTTATATTTAAGCTGGGAGCGGACGGCTCACCTGTTTGGCCAGCTGAGCTCCGAGCTCCTGCAGGACGGGAGCAGCGTGGAGAGTATGTACCTGCTGCTGCAGGAGCTGAGGACCGCCGCGCACCGCAGCGTTACCCTGCGCCGGCTCTTCTGGAGGGTAAAGTTTATAAAACCTGCTCGGCACTGTGTGTTTGACGTACAGAACGTGCCTGTGAGTTGCAGTGAATGACTCATTTTCTGTTTTCCAGTCCAGTGAGGTGTGTACTTTCCTGCTCTGCACTCTGGAGGGATGTCTTCACGGCCGCCAGAGCCTCGGTGGACTCTACACAGCAGATCAGCTCCTGTAAGCCCCTTAGCAGGTGTTCATAGCTCCACAGAGGCGAGATTTCAGATTCATTAAGGTGTTTCTTTGACTGTATTCAGCGTGGCGATTACAGAGATGATGTGCATTATTTCACAGCTGTTTCCAGAAAGTGGGTTTTGTGAAAACTTCAGATTTTTGAAGCCTGAGATGAGGGAAACTGAGTTTTCTTTAAACAAGCTAACTTAAACTTAGTTTGCATTAACAGCATAACACACTGTGAACCTAACCTGCTCACTGGCAGGTTTCCTCTCTCTGCCTTCTCCTGTCGAGCCTGAAGCAGTTTCACCTCCTCATTCATAAAGTAGATAATAAAGAACATGTAAAGAGCTGAAGTTTACATTATAGTCCCATTAATGTTCGCACTTATCGGTACTGAGAACAGGTCCTGTTATTGTTGCGTGCGGTTATACCAACAACAGCAGTATTCACAGGATTCAGTTTGTTCAGGAACAAATCCAGAGTGAGTGGATGAAGACCGCAATATTACCTAAAACACTGAAAGAATCTGCGACTGTGATAATATTTATAGTAACAATATAATAACTAACTGCAGGTCATATCTTCCTTGCTGTGTGTTGCTATGACGATGATGATGAGCATGTGACTGAAGCTCTGCTGTTTGTGTTTCAGACTGAGCTCTCTGATCGTTGACACGCTCGCCATCATGTTCAGAGAGACGGAGGTCGAAGCTGCCAGACTCAGCCTGCTCTCTGCCAAAAAGTAAACAGAACACAGTGTATGTTTGTTCCTTTCATTAAACAGTCCTCATTTCAGGTATGTTGAAATATCTGTTGGCAGCTCCTGTAAAGGCCTAAAAGGAGCTTAGATTGGAATAAAGAGATTTTCTATGTATCTACAAGTGAGGGATCCACATCTAAGGAAGTCAATACACTAACTGACACAGTGATGATACACAATGACACAGAGGACTACAGAACTACTCGAAGGGTTTAGGATCAAAATGAAATGAATACTGGACACATTAAGTTAAATGGGAAGAGAACACTGGCATATCACACGAGGCTGAAGTTCAGGGTTGAGTTCATAACATCCACTAAAGAAGTGGCGAGTAAACATCAGTTGTTTTTTTTAATCATATATCAGGAGTAAATCATCCGAGTCATTGGAGGCAGTGCAGAAACCAAAGTACCTGAGGAAAAGTTAAAATGCCGAGATATGAGATTCCCCGTACTGCTGAAGTTTAGGATTTCTGCCTTTTTGAAGAGGATGTGGTTACAAAAGAAGACTGGTGTCTTTGTGAAATATTATAAAAGAAAAATTCTTGTAAAAACTGGTATAAATCTGAATCATACAGGCTTGAACGATAGATGGATAATGATGCCAGTGTGATGGCAAAAACTGAATTCAGTCTGAGCTCCAGAGGAGTCTTTACTTATTTTTTTTTCTGTATTAAAATGAGAGAAATGTACACAGATTCATGGCTTATAGACTGATGTGTCTCCAGTGTGTTTGTGAGGTTTATCTATTAACAATAGTAAATAAAAAGTGAGAAAATAATAAATGTGATTATTCTCAGGGAGATTTTCTATCATTTCTTTGGTTGCAGCTGGAGCTGCTTTCCTTTGTTGTAGTCTGGTGAAACCCAGAGAAGAGTTATAAAGCTCATTTCCAGATGTTAGCACACCTTCCCTTTTCTGCATTAACTGTTGTTTCCCTGCAGAGGTGCTCTGGCCTCCCGAATGCTGCTTGCCTTAATATGTGACCCTCAGCCACAAACTCACAGCGGAGGATTTCTGACGTACTCAGAGGTGAGCTGCTCTCTGCTCACATCAAGTGTCTTTCATGTGCCTTCGATGCATTAAACCTTGTGCCTCTTACAGCTTCAGGCCTTACTCCCTGAGTATCTGGACACCGCCGCCTCTCTGCTCTTTGAACTGCTGCTCGTAGGCCACGTGGTGAGTTTGATAAAGCGTACAACGGGGGCGCTTCTCAGCTGTGAGTAAAATGTGTTTATGCAACACCTCAGGCTCTCCTGGGAATTACAAAAACTAAACAACTGTAACACTGATGAAGCACTAATGAATTAATACACGTCAGGTATTAAGCAGAATATTATTAATCAGAAGATTAAAGAACGGCTACTGAAGCTGATGGTCAGTAATCAATAAATACACACAACACAGAACGCTATTGCAGGTACAATGTATTTAAACAAAACCAAGGAAAAATAACAAGGAAAGAAAAGGAAAAACTTAAATAATTACTCCTGGTGCAGTGGTGCCCGGTTTAAGGTGCACAAAGACAACTAAACAGTCTTGTAGCTTAGATCAAGCAATACAGTTTCTCAAGTTCAATAATATTCCCCATAAATAACACACCACCAATTCAAAAACACTGGTCCACACTGATGAGAGAAAGTCCATGATTTTTATCTGGGTGTCCATGAGAAATGTCCAAGCGCTATTGTCCATAAACGGGGGAAATGATGTGTTAAGAATCCTGCTCCCTGCCCTTTGTTGGCTCGCCATCCTTTTTAAACCAGAAAAGGGTCACCTGGCCTGCATTAAATAAACAGGGCCAATAAGAAATCACAAGAATAATATGAAAGTGTCAGCCAGTTTAGCTTAATACATTAAGTTATTCTTATTCTTGTGTACACAGTAGACTTATCTAAAAAGTTCAACTGCTATATACAGATTGCATAGCTTTAAAACATTTGTTATTTGCTATGATATGGTCCAAGAAAGCTCTGAATATCCACATAACAAGAAACAAACACAGTTTTTGTTCAACTCTTCGTGTTTCAGACCAGCAGGTGTGTCTCTGCTGAAAACTTCCTGTCTGTCGGTTGGATCCTCAGAGTCCTGCAGCCTCATCCCCACCTGGTAAAGGTCTCATCAGATTTAACTGTGATTTCTGTCAGAATGATAAGAATTACTCAAACGCTGACCCTCTCCGTCCCCGCAGCTCTCCTTCATTGGTTACCAGGTCCAGCAGGTGGTGTTGGTTCTGACGGGCCTGCAAGTGTCGGTCCCCAGTCCCGTTCAGTCCGTCCTGCTGTTCCAGCGCCTCAACCTCCTGCTGGCCTGTCTGCAGTACAACAGCCAGCTGGCTCAGCACCTGCGCTCGCATTTCAGAGAGGAGTTCAGGTATGCTCAAGACAGCCACAACAGTCACTAAGTACATACGTGCTCACGTTAACTTCTTATTATAAAGAAGAAATGTGTAAATGCTCCAAAGTCTGACAGCTCAGATCTGTTTTGGTCCTGCAGATACTCTGTGATGCCGTCGGGCTCTGAAGTGAAGCTGCCACCTCACTATCCTATCAGCCGACCCACTCTGAGACTTGTCGAGCACATTCGAACTCTTATGCTGCTCAGGTGACTGAACACCAGCGTGCTCCTAGCCTTCACTTTACACAAAGGCATCCTCAGGGAAGGAAGCAGGATTTGGAGTCCTCGGGATGCTCGGCTTAAAGTTTCTGGATTATTATATATCACAGACATCTTACTGTTAGACAGAGAGATGGAGATATATGCTTGGCCTGTAAAGACTGTTCAAATGATGTGCACTCCTAATAACCTGAAGCGGTTCTCTGACAGTCCATCAAGTGGTGCGGCTTCGTAGCTTAGCAAAGTCGGACTGAAACATTAGACAGATTTTCGAGCGCCATGTACCACATAAAATTGTTTCGAGGTCAGTAAATACAACCAGAATTAATAAATAAGGCGCACAGGATTATAAGGGACACTGTCGATTTTCAGATTTTAAGTGTGCCGTATTTTCCAAAAAACACGGTAATAACGACGGCCCGCTAGCATGCTCTACCAAAAATAGTGCTTTGTTGTGCATCTGACAGACGAAAGCTAAACCAGTTCCACACCACTGAAGTTGCAGCATTTTTACAAACCAGTTCTGGTTCATCTGTTTCATTCAACGATCCGCTTTTGCCCTTCTCATTCTTAGTCGCTGCCAGGCTTTTTCCGCCATGTGCGTATGAAAACAAAGGCTCTGCGCATGTGTGTTTTACCCATATTCTATCGCGATATTTCATTTTCTTATCGTTGCCCAACATTATACCGGTGTTACCATGAACGGTATGATATGCATAGGATCTTTTCCTTCCATATGCATGACTGTAATAATTGCATCCAGCCATGATTTTGGCGTCTCTTGAGTTTAGTGTAGAGTTATATACTTTGCATAATATGGGGGGTTATTTATTGTTTTTAAATTTAGCATTGACTCTTTTATTTTATTTCAGCTTCTGTGATAGGTACTACTAATTTAGTTTATTCCATCATTGATATTTTAGCCAATTTAAGGGGTTTAAGGAACTCAATTTTTTTTGTTTCCGAGGTTTTTGTGCTTCCTCCTTTACAACTGTCTGTAATATTTTACATAAGTATTGAATATTTCTTTAGTTTGAGTTTCATTTCTTGATTTCTGATCTTAGGAACTGTGCTTTTCTGAGCTGAAAGGCCAATAACAGTTTTTATTAATATCTGAGACCCTCTTCTGCCTTGTATGGTAGTAGCTCATCTAATTGTTGTCTAGCTTCTTTTAGCTTTTTAAATGTATATTGTTGATGTTCTCTCTCTAGTCTTTTTACTTTGTCTTTAAATTGTCATTTGATCTTATATTCATTTTCATAACAACTGGGCTATGGTCAGAAACAATGATTGATTCAATTGTCATCTGTTTTATCCTATACATGTCGATTTTTGACATGAAAAGTCTATTGTTGGGAAATCAGTTTTACCCAGGTTCTTTTTCATTCTTCGAGCATCCAGAGATGCACTGGACTCAGTAGTTATTTCACAAAACCTTTATTCATCTTCATTTAAGCATGCATTCTTCTAGAAGGGAAGACTTGCCAGGCCGGTGTCCCTCTGCAAAATCTTCACTCCTTTGTTATTTACTGCCAGCTTTATAGAAGTGACCCCATCATAACACCCCCACGGTGTGCTGCAAACTCTTTGTCTGTGTGCACGAGCACGTGAGTGCCTGTGTGTGCGCGTACCCGTATGTCTATGTGAGTGCACGTGAGTGAGTGTATGTGCGTACCTGTGTGTATGTGTGAGTGCACGTGAGTGTGCATGTGGATGTGTGTGCGTAACAGTTAAAACACTATGTGCGTATATCTCTATGTACGTGCCTTCCTGAGGGTCATAAAAGTCCATCTCCCTTCCAAATCAAAGTTATTTAGTTACAAACTTTGAGACTCCCACCCAGTCATGCCCTGAGGAATTTCCACTCAACATTAACCTCTCCTTATCTCACTTTCACAGTTCAAACTGGGGGAGGGTCTCCTAGAAATCTACTCCTAAGTTTATGACACACTCAGGCCTTTATTACATCGAGGGCAGTGTCAGTGTCTCTACAATAATTCTACATTCTAACACATTTCTAAACTCTAAAATAGGTACGCATATCTTCACTATCCTTGTGTATCTTCCATGTATTTGGGACACGAATGTAAAATTTCTGTTGTTAGGATGAAAATGACACCAGACATCCACCAGTTCCAGTTCAGTCATCATGCCTAGTAGGTCATTTTGGACTGAGGTTTTATTATTACCAGTAATATGTCTAGTTTAGTCTTCAGAGTACAAATTAAAATCTCCTCCCCTGAGTATAATTCCTCCTCCTTTATCTGCCACAAAAGGTGCAATCCCTTTTAAAAAGTGCAGTCTTCATTTTGGGCATACACATTTAAAAATTTTTTCTCTTGATTGGGTTAATGATTCTGCTTACATTATAATTTACAAAATGTAAATAAGTCATAATCTCTGTACAATAATATATGCTTCCCTTATTTAAACAATAAACATATTTAACTATCTAACAATGTGTTGACAGCTCCGTGCCCCTCTTTCTCTGCAGCGCATTTTGACTTCGAGCTCCTTCAGCAGCCTCTGTTAGTGTTGCAAAGGTCTTCTCTGTGGTATCCAATTTAATTTTCACTTCTGCCAGGTACAGACATTTCGCCTGCACTTTCTTTTTATTTTAGTTGTTTTATGATTTCGTGAACCTTAGCTCTTTTCTACATTGGGAGTGTAGTCTTGATTGAAGAAGATCCGTTTATCTTGGAAGAAGACCTGTCTCTGGCTCCATGCTTGCTCTATAATCTTATCTTTTATTGCTGCATTGAGGAACGTCACTATCATTCTTGAAGTAGCTGTTTCACAAACCTGACCGTATCCTTTCCTTCACTTCCTTTTGAGATCCATACATCTCAATCTGTTTTGGAGATCCTTGCACTTTGCTGAGAGATCCATATCGCGGTGAATCAAGTATTGCAAACCGCTTTCGTGTCACATGACTTTGAGCCATACTGACACTTTTCTTTTTATGTGTCTGGTTGGCTTGAGTTGCTAGCATTGGTGTTTAAGCTAGCTGGACTCTATGGTCTCTGTTTATCTTCTCTTCTTTTCCAGGTATCTTTAAGAGTTCTTTCTCTCACGGCTTTATGTATTTTGTTGTTTTCTTTATTTAACTGCCTATTACGTACAATAGCTACTTGTTTTCTCGTTGTCTGGCGGGCAACCATGACTTCACCTGAGGTTAATTAGTCAAACAATTACATTAAGACAATAATACACTGTCTTAAATAGAATAAAATTACTGAAAATATCAGTGAAAGTATGTATGTAGTGTATATAATAATATTTCTTAGCATTGAAAGTACTGTGTATGGATGAAAGGTGTTTTTAGGGTCTTAAAGCAACAGTTTAGACTAATGATATGGGGGGAAAACACGTACTCACTATGAGCTTACATAATCAAGCAAGGTTCATAATAAGAAATATGGTTATAAAATTATTATGGCTTCATGCCTGCATTGAAACAACAACACACTTTGAGCTTTTTTGACACAGAATCCTAGTGTTAACAAATACCTGCGTACGTGTGGACATAGCCTGACTCATCTAAGTAAAGCAGTTGCAGAATGAAACCATGGTCAGTATATCACACCAGTGATTCGACATCATGTGACTCTCACAGTTTTGCTTTAACACTCGGGCTATGGTACAAGTGAAGCTGCAGAAAACTCAAGATCTTCCTCCAGGAGTCTTCCTGAGCATCTGAATGAGCTTTAGTGTGTCCTCCCCACAGTAATATCACTGAAAAACACACAGTTACAGAGCTAACTAATAAAGCACAAAGCAGAAGATTTT
The DNA here is from genome assembly GCF_963969265.1 of Rhamphochromis sp. 'chilingali'. NCBI lineage: Eukaryota > Metazoa > Chordata > Actinopteri > Cichliformes > Cichlidae > Rhamphochromis > Rhamphochromis sp. 'chilingali'. The sequence goes on from NC_137934.1 coordinate 23,066,083, forward strand.
AGCAACCTGGTGTGTAAACATATTTTTAAGGGACCTCAAAATTCAAACCCTTGATTTTCAGGTGTACCTAATACAGGGAGTGCAGAACTATTAGGCAAATGAGTATTTTGTCCACATCATCCTCTTCATGCATGTTGTCTTACTCCAAGCTGTATAGGCTCGAAAGCCTACTACCAATTAAGCATATTAGGTGATGTGCATCTCTGTAATGAGAAGGGGTGTGGTCTAATAACATCAACACCCTATATCAGGTGTGCATAATTATTAGGCAACATCCTTTCCTTTGGCAAAATGGGTCAAAAGAAGGACTTGACAGGCTCAGAAAAGTCAAAAATAGTGAGATATCTTGCAGAGGGATGCAGCAGTCTCAAAATTGCAAAGCTTCTGAAGCGTGATCATCGAACAATCAAGCTTTTCATTCAAAATAGTCAACAGGGTCACAAGAAGCGTGTGGAAAAACCAAGGCGCAAAATAACTGCCCATGAACTGAGAAAAGTCAAGCGTGCAGCTGCCAAGATGCCACTTGCCACCAGTTTGGCCATATTTCAGAGCTGCAACATCACTGGAGTGCCCAAAAGCACAAGGTGTGCAATACTCAGAGACATGGCCAAGGTAAGAAAGGCTGAAAGACGACCACCACTGAACAAGACACACAAGCTGAAACGTCAAGACTGGGCCAAGAAATATCTCAAGACTGGTTTTTCTAAGGTTTTATGGACTGATGAAATGAGAGTGAGTCTTGATGGGCCAGATGGATGGGCCCGTGGCTGGATTGGTAAAGGGCAGAGAGCTCCAGTCCGACTCAGACGCCAGCAAGGTGGAGGTGGAGTACTGGTTTGGGCTGGTATCATCAAAGATGAGCTTGTGGGGCCTTTTCGGGTTGAGGATGGAGTCAAGCTCAACTCCCAGTCCTACTGCCAGTTTCTGGAAGACACCTTCTTCAAGCAGTGGTACAGGAAGAAGTCTGCATCCTTCAAGAAAAACATGATTTCCATGCAGGACAATGCTCCATCACACGCGTCCAAGTACTCCACAGCATGGCTGGCAAGAAAGGGTATAAAAGAAGAAAAACTAATGACATGGCCTCCTTGTTCACCTGATCTGAACCCCATTGAGAACCTGTGGTCCATCATCAAATGTGAGATTTACAAGGAGGGAAAACAGTACACCTCTCTGAACAGTGTCGGGGAGGCTGTGGTTGCTGCTGCACGCAATGTTGATGGTGAACAGATCAAAACACTGACAGAATCCATGGATGGCAGGCTTTTGAGTGTCCTTGCAAAGAAAGGTGGCTATATTGGTCGCTGATTTGTTTTTGAATGTCAGAAATGTATATTTGTGAATGTGGAGATGTTATATTGGTTTCACTGGTAAAAATAAATAATTGAAATGGGTATATATTTGTTTTTTGTTAAGTTGCCTAATAATTATGCACAGTAATAGTCACCTGCACACACAGATATCCCCCTAAAATAGCTAAAACTAAAAACTACTTCCAAAAACATTCAGCTTTGATATTAATGAGTTTTTTGGGTTCATTGAGAACATGGTTGTTGTTCAATAATAAAATTATTCCTCAAAAATACAACTTGCCTAATAATTCTGCACTCCCTGTATAGTGGTTACAACCAGAAATTCTTCCTGGAAGTCAGGTTGAAGTGTGTGTGAGTATGTGAGAGAGAGAAAGAAACTGACCCTTCTTTTTACTGTTTAGTATGATAAACTTCGTAGCTCTAAAATGAGGAGAGAATGGCGGCTCAATCAGGTGTCCAGCACCCGGATACGCTAATCTGCTCAGCAGGTGTTCCTTTCCACCTTCACGCAACAACCTGGCCACCTGTGGGTCAGAGGTCAACTTTAATTTTATGCTGACATCATCATTTAACAAAGTTCATATTCTGAAATTTTTATTGTTTTTGGAGTGTGAATACATCTTTTAAACCAATGCTCTTAGAACAGGGGTCTCAAACTTAAATGAGCTGTGGTCCATTGCTGGCACTGTCATCTCATTGGAGGGCCACTTTGGTGTTCAAGTAGAAAACAAACTTAAAAAAAAAAAAAAAACAAGAAACCACGCACAAATTTTTTATTTTTTTTTTAAATTTCAAATACTGTATAACAAACCATAAATTCGAATGTGAACGAAATATTCTTCCCCCCCCCCCTCACTCTTAACTAACTTTCATTAAACTACCAAATAAACAAACTGGTACTCTCTCTTAATGGCCAGACACGTGGCAGCACTTCTGCTATAATTTTGTTTGTATTTAACAAAATAAAAATGCGGAAATAAGTGTACGCATTAGTTTTGGACTACTAGTGAAAATAGTTTTCTTTACAAATAACTCTCTCACTGAACTAACACAGCCAGTCCCTCAACATGTTTGGGCTCTCTGCTCATATTGCCTTTATATTAAATAATGTTTTGCTTTTTAAAGAACCTTTTTTAATATTGCTTTCAACAAAAAACAAATTCTCCCTAACAAAAAAAAAAGTAACTTCAAAGGCCAAATTGCATTATATTTCTTCATGTCAATATACGGCCTGCAAGCAGGGATGACGTGGGCCATAAGTGGACCCCAGGCCACGGGTTTGAGACCCGTGTCTTAGAGCATCACTAACCTCCTCCGCTGTCTCCACTGTAGGCCAGTTCTGATCGTCACAGCCATTAACCAGCAGCATCGGGCAGTTAATTCTCCCCACCTGTCAACAAAGCAGATTTAAAAATCCCACAGGAACTAAGAGGTCCAACTCAGGTTTGGAGAGGTCATTAGGTCTACTGGTAGTATAATGCAGTATAATACAGCACTCACTTCCACGTTGTTTGAGGGGTCAGCGATAAGATCCAGAGCAAAACTTCTCCAGCTCATATAGTTGTTCTCATCGAAATGTGCCTTGTGAAAATGCCTATGATACATATTAGTAACAATAATTTGTATTATCATTAAATTTTCATGACAAACAGTCAACAGTACGTACTTGCTTAGTATTTTAAACCCGGCCTTCAGGGTGGTCCCAGGTGGGTGATAGTGATTGCTGCTGATGCAAACAATGCAGCGAGGCTGGAACACAATGATAAATCAAAACATTTGATGTTGCACATTGAATTAAAAGACCCAAAGACCAGCTTCCAACTTAGTTTTCAACAAAACATGGAATGTTTAAACCTCCTGGAATTGCCATTTTGACCATCTGCATTGAAGGTCTCTTTTATGTGCTTATTTTTGTCATACTGAAAAATGTAAATGTACATCTTTTTTTCTCAATTGCACAAAGTTAGCAGAACCCATATAGACACATTAATGGAAAATACTAAGCTGCACTTCAACCAAAAACTTTTCCACTCTTTTCCAACTGGGAACACAGCTGTGAACGGTCCCAGTGCAAGCTGGAGGTCATCAGGTGATGAAGCCAGAAGAACCACGTCACCTGCAAAAACCAGATGTGATCCTGACACCACTAAAAGGGAGTATGCCTGCCACTTGGTTCCACCTAGAATTTCTGTCCCATAAATTGAGACCAGAATTTGTGATAAAAGGCAGACCTGACTGACTTCAGGTCAAACTCTGAGTGAGTCCAACTTATTGTTGGAAAAAAAAACACCAAGCTCTCATTACAGTTGGGCAAGGACTGAACAGCCTGCAACAATCAGACAGAGATCCCAACCTCCTCAGGACATCCCAGGGCATATCCTCTCTAAGTCTACGAAACATGCAGACTGGTTGCGCAAACTCCCACAGACCCTCAAATGTCTTTAAGAGGATAAAGAGCTGGTCCACCCCAGGTTGACCTCTCCACGAGTTGTGAGCGAGTCGTCCCCCTCATTATCCGCCTCTGTTTTCTCTAAAGAAGGCGAGTAGGTGTGATTGAGATGACTGTTGAAATACTCCTTCGACTCCCGGACTGGGTCTCATGCATACTGTACACAGTGTGAGTACAGCATTGCTTCCCCTACTTGAGACACCTGATGGTTTTCTGGAACTGCTTCAAGACCAGTTGAAAGTTTTCCTCCATGGCTTCTAGGGCTGCACTCTGCTTGGCCTGCCAGCACTTGTCAGCTGCAGCAAGAGTTCTGGAAGATATCCAAGCTCGATAGCACTCTGTGGTGGTGCGTGGTCTGTGGTCCATGCGGATGGATGTAAAAATAAAGATGGCTCAAAACACGGATCTGTGGTCCTGTCGTGCCTTAACCCCACCACACTGGTGCCGAAACCCAGGATGCGGCATGACAGGCCCACAACAGAGCCAGGGAAGGGAGGAGCTGTCCCAGATGATCGCTGGCACGGCGGCTATCCAGCGGGAGCAGGCGGTGGAGGTGTGTCACCAGCAGGAAGAGCTGTGGGAACAGACCGAGCGCCACCTGAAAAGATGCCCCTGGGCACCACCTTGCGCGGAGCGGTGGAGCAGCTGCTCCAGCCAGAGACGATGGAGGAGCTGCGCGGGGAGACGGAGGTCCCCGTGTTAGGGGGACCTGCATGACCTGGGGCCGAGAGCGAGACACGGGCTGATGCCGGTCCAGCCGGCAGTGAGCAGGTGCTCACGGCTGTGCCTGCACGGTCATGCCAGTTCGCCAGGTGGCCGACCGCCGGGCCAGCGTTGCCGCTATAAGTGTGGCCGGCCTCCGGACCAGCATTGCCATCACCGCAGGAGACTTGGGCGGCCTCAGCAAAAGACACTGCCCTGTCGTTGGGTTGAGGCCGGTGGGGCGGGGGAAGTAGGTAGGTTCAGCTGGATGGCTCCCTGGCCTCAGTCGAGCGATGGGGTGTGTGGTGGGGCGTGGTCTGTGGTGCCTTGTGGACGCACCTGCAGATCACGCCTGCGGTGTTAAATCACGGAGAAGCAGGATTGAGAGGGTTGTTGTGGTGGTGGGACAAATGTAAAAATAAACATGGCTCAAAACACGGATCTGTGGTCCCGTCATGCCTTAATTCCACCACATACTCGTTCTCCAGCTCAATGGATTCCTTCCTCTCTGGTGTAAATCTGGTTCTGAGGAAACCACTATGACTGGTGCCAATGATTTTATGGGCAAAACTCTGTACAAATATCTTGGCAGTGACAATAAATGGAACATGGTCCACTCAGACTCTCTCAGACTCTGTATCCCCAGCCTCCCTCCTTAAGTTCTATCAGAGGTAGAAATTCAAGATCTTGAAGACTAGGGCCTTAGCTACATGCTTGCAACACACATTCAATATACAGGGAGCGCAGAATTATTAGGCAAGTTGTATTTTTGAGGAATAATTTTATTATTGAACAACAACCATGTTCTCAATGAACCCAAAAAACTCATTAATATCAAAGCTGAATGTTTTTGGAAGTAGTTTTTAGTTTTAGCTATTTTAGGGGGATATCTGTGTGTGCAGGTGACTATTACTGTGCATAATTATTAGGCAACTCAACAAAAAACAAATATATACCCATTTCAATTATTTATTTTTACCAGTGAAACCAATATAACATCTCCACATTCACAAATATACATTTCTGACATTCAAAAACAAGTCAGCGACCAATATAGCCACCTTTCTTTGCAAGGACACTCAAAAGCCTGCCATCCATGGATTCTGTCAGTGTTTTGATCTGTTCACCATCAACATTGCGTGCAGCAGCAACCACAGCCTCCCAGACACTGTTCAGAGAGGTGTACTGTTTTCCCTCCTTGTAAATCTCACATTTGATGATGGACCACAGGTTCTCAATGGGGTTCAGATCAGGTGAACAAGGTGGCCATGTCATTAGTTTTTCTTCTTTTATACCCTTTCTTGCCAGCCACGCTGTGGAGTACTTGGACGCGTGTGATGGAGCATTGTCCTGCATGAAAATCATGTTTTTCTTGAAGGATGCAGACTTCTTCCTGGACCACTGCTTGAAGAAGGTGTCTTCCAGAAACTGGCAGTAGGACTGGGAGTTGAGCTTGACTCCATCCTCAACCCGAAAAGGCCCCACAAGCTCATTTTTGATGATACCAGCCCAAACCAGTACTCCACCTCCACCTTGCTGGCGTCTGAGTCGGACTGGAGCTCTCTGCCCTTTACCAATCCAGCCACGGGCCCATCCATCTGGCCCATCAAGACTCACTCTCATTTCATCAGTCCATAAAACCTTAGAAAAACCAGTCTCGAGATATTTCTTGGCCCAGTCTTGACGTTTCAGCTTGTGTGTCTTGTTCAGTGGTGGTCGTCTTTCAGCCTTTCTTACCTTGGCCATGTCTCTGAGTATTGCACACCTTGTGCTTTTGGGCACTCCAGTGATGTTGCAGCTCTGAAATATGGCCAAACTGGTGGCAAGTGGCATCTTGGCAGCTGCACGCTTGACTTTTCTCAGTTCATGGGCAGTTATTTTGTGCCTTGGTTTTTCCACACGCTTCTTGCGACCCTGTTGACTATTTTGAACGAAACGCTTGATTGTTCGATGATCACGCTTCAGAAGCTTTGCAATTTTGAGACTGCTGCATCCCTCTGCAAGATATCTCACTATTTTTGACTTTTCAGAGCCTGTCAAGTCCTTCTTTTGACCCATTTTGCCAAAGGAAAGGACGTTGCCTAATAATTATGCACACCTGATATAGGGTGTTGATGTTATTAGACCACACCCCTTCTCATTACAGAGATGCACATCACTTAATATGCTTAATTGGTAGTAGGCTTTCGAGCCTATACAGCTTGGAGTAAGACAACATGCATGAAGAGGATGATGTGGACAAAATACTCATTTGCCTAATAATTCTGCACTCCCTGTATGTTTGGGCAGGCCAGGTCCATCAAGCATCGTCACTTTACACCTCATCTGCCCACATAAGTGCCAAATTCACCCAGTAGGACAATGGAGTGCCAAGATGGAGCACATTCCAGCACCTTATCCACCAGTCTAAGAAAAATTGTTATTAGGTGCAAACAGCAGTCAGGACCCACTAAACCGAGTAGAAAATAGTATACCCACACCTGCATGCTGCCTCTCACCAAGGGCAACTCCATAGTGAAAGAGTCGAGACCCTCTTCAGGATGCTAAAGACGGTCTCATTTCTGACTTTTCTGGTGGTTAAGAAGTTCAGGCTCCTTTCCTAACAGAGAAGCCACATCCTAAGTACCTACAGCCAGACTTTTCAAGTGGCGATCAGACCACCGGGGCCCTCACGCCTGACAGCCACCAAATCCACAGGACACCAAACTGTTACAAGAGACTGACAATCAGTTTCATCACTGTCAATCCACAATATCACTGCATCAAGAAGGAAGGAAATCTTACCCACCACGTTTACCTTAATAATGGTGCTGTAGGCTGTTAAGTTGAAGGCCACCATGGAGCCCAGGGAAATACCAAGAATTCCAACTCTGTCTGGTATCACTTGAGGATGGTTCCTAATAATGTTAAATGCTGTCTAATAGGAGAGTGATACTGGAAATTAATGAGATATTAAAACAAGGTTTTAATATGTATAAATTTACATTGTTTTAAAAAGTGTTACATGTCTAAAACGATAACTCAATATGAAGAATATGAATGAAATTGGAGTTAATTGAAAAAGGATCCGTTATTTTTTGCCTCATTTTATTCTATTTACTTATCTTTTCTCCTTGTTACTATGTGAAGTGGTATATTGCTGATTGTAAATTTGTTGTTTGGTTTGCGTTAGAACCGGAGATAAATGTTAGTTTGTTCCTTGATTTTTGGAGCCCACTTGTAATATAAATTGGATTGCAGATAGGGGGCAGGGTTTAAAAAGAATATTTTCTTCTTCCTGCTCCTTTTCAGGCATAGTTGCAGTGCTATACCGAGAGAAAGTGTGGTTGGTTTGTCTGAAAGAACTCTGTGGAAACTGTTGAACCAAGTGTGAAATAAATGAAATGTGTTAGATATTACGGCATTGAAGAAAAATTAGATTGAAAGATTTTTTTTTTATTATTATTTTTAATGATTTCACCCAGAGTTTAATTACTAATCATGTAAAACTGGAAGTGTAAGTAAAAAAAAAAAAAAAAAAAAAAAAAAAAAAAAAGGAAAAGTATTATTTGTCCAAAAAGACAAAACAAAAAACCCCATAAAACACATTAGTATGTAAATCGCACAAACCTCGAAGTACTTAAACTCTACATCTGCTGACAGGTGTTCAGACCTTAGGTAATCCAGCGAGAAAGAAACGTAACCACGAGATGCCAATAAGGCAGAGCGATACTCCAGCAGCCCTACACCGCCTCCCCACATGTCTAGCAGCGTAGGGAAGGGTCCAGGACCTGAGGGGAAAAAACAGAATCAAACACAGTATTTTAGTCAGTTTTTTCTACTCTTAGTTCTGTTTGTGTCACGGCTGGGGCAGCAGTCGTGTTGTGGAGTGAAAGGAGGACCCAAAATGCAGGCAGCCGACTGATGATATGAGTGAGGGTTTATTTACAGGTGACAGTGGCAGAAGAGACAACGAAGCATGAGAAAACAACTGAAGAAACCTAAACTGGGAGAACTAAATGACAAACCTGAGAGCATACAAAAGGGGTGTGGGGCAGAGAGCCGCAGAGACGGGAACGGAACACCATAGAACGCAGACGAGCCGACAATGAACACAGACCGACACCCACTAAATATACACACACACATCACAATAATCACACACAGGAGGGAAGAACAGCTGAACCCAATACACATGAGGACCGGAGGAGACAAGCTGAACACAATGACAACAGACACAGACTTTCAGAACAAAACAGGAAATCTAGAACCCGAACCGGACACAAGGGGGGAGGACACAGAATAACTAGAACAGAGAAAAATAATCACTAAACACAAAACGCCCAGGACCATGACAGTTTGATGTCAGGAAAAGAGGATATTCCTCATGTAGTAATTTCGGGGTCAGAAGTGTCACCCATCCATCACACAAAATCCAGATTATTAAAAAAAAAAAAAAAAAGAAGAAAAAAAGAAGTAGTAAATGTTTTATTTCCGGTGTACCTGGTGGTATAAACAGGGTCCCCTGCACTCCTTGCTTATTAATATCAATTCTCTTGACACCAGGAGCCATGTACCATCTCTCTGCGAGTGCTGATGCCAGAGGGGTCCGGTCCCTGAAGTCCTCGTGTCCACTGTGGACTGAGATGTTGACCAGCATTGGTGTGCACACGTTTATCTTCCTTAACCTGACCAGTAATGATACGAGTTATTGAACAGAATAAACAAAGGGTAGTCCACCCACACACACACACACACACACACACACACACACACACACTAGTCATGGTGTTAGTTAGTCATATGTCCTTCAATGCACAAAATTAAACAAATATCTATTACTCCTTTCTTTTCCCTGTACAGTGTTGCCAAGATGAGTATTGTAATTCCTTATTATGACATTACAGGCTGCTGTTTTTTTTTATGGAGACAGGATTTTTCTTAAACAAAGACTTTCACCGTTGGCTTTATGCAGCCTAATTATGTCTGTTGTTACCTCCCGAAAGGCGTACAAGTCAGTCCTTGTCATGCCGAAACTGGTATAATCGACATAAATATTGATGTGATAACTTAAGCTCCTTTACACGCCACGAGCTCGGCAAGATGACCACCGAATCCTTACCTGAGGCCTTCGCGGCTGCCTGGGACCGGCCGCATGCTCCACAGCAAGCCCATGGGCTCTTTTCCCGTATACGTGCCTCCAAAACTCAAATCCTCGGTAACTATAAGAAAATAAAAACCATTTTATTCCATTTGACTTGGTTTCATTTTTATTTCATATCTTTTTACATTACCAGTCCATCTGATTGTATCATAATTAACTCTTTCTAGTGTTTTCTTTTACTGTTTTTCATTTAGAGTTTTACTTACTTACTTTACTGATTAATACCACAGTAAAAAGTCTGTGAGCAGAGCTCACACTGACAATAATCAGTTACCATCTTAATTTCTTCCCCACCCTTTTTTAAATTAACAAAACAGGACAGCATATCTGTGCCAAGGACACAGAAGACTGACAAGAACAACACAACCTGGAAAACAATCACTGTAACAGGAGGATATCAACATATGGGATATAAGAATGAGTGTGCTGTGTGAGTGGGTTTAACTATATTCTGCCAGTGATCAAATGGGACAAACTAAAATCTCAGAATCGCTTCCAAACCATATCACAGAAATAGGATCCGGAAGATGGCCTTTACCAAAAATCAAAAATAGCCCCCATATCCTGAGAAAGACCCTGTTTATTAGGTGGCCATCGGTAAATTAATTTTCAGTGTTGTATATAATGTAAACGAAGTCAGTAGTTTGATCATCTGCCCATAGTCCTGCCCTTCCACCTCCTGGGATTCACGAATAGGACTTGATCAAGGTCACCCAGTGACACTTGTTAAGAGACTAGCAGGTGATACTCACCTTGAAGAGACACAGACACACACATACATCAATGTTGTGTGAAGGTACAATAAATGGATTTAAATATTCCCACAGCAATGAAAGCATCATAATTTCAGCAATTATTAATACAGCTACTACTACTACTAATAATAATAATAAACTTAGTATTTTAGTAGTACTCCCTAATTATGATACATGAGCATGATATTTTGAGTAATTGAAATCAAGCAATGTAACAAGTTAGTTTATTGATTATTAAGGTCCAGATGTGGTTCGGTTTTCAGTGGTTTTTATCTAAATCAAGGCAGACAGGGAAGGAATCTTCCAGGGTGCACAAGACTGTATTTGATGTTCTGTCACGGTGAATGTGCTGTGTGAAGGCAGGCAGGAAAGGACCCAAACGCATTACTCACAGACGCGGTAACTTGAACAAACAAACAAACCAAAAAAAAAAACCCACAGCTCTATTTGCTGGCAGGGGAAAAGCATACAAAACAAAACTATACTGGGAGATCGAAGTTCAGGAGGAAACACCAGGAGCGTAACACAGCAATGAGGGATGACACAACGCTGAACACTGGAGGATACTGTAGGAATGTTTAGCTGATTTAGAGTTTAGAAATGTGTTAACATAGAATCTAGAATTATTGTAGAGACACTGACACTGCCCTCAATGTAATAAAGGCCTGATTGTGTCATGAACTTAGAAGTAGATTTCTAGGAGACCCTCCCCCACTTGAACTGTGAGATTAAGACAAAAAGGAGTTAATGTTGAGTGGAAATTCCTCAGGCCATGCCTGGGTGGGAGTCTCAAAGTTTGTAACTAAATATCTTTGGTTTGGGAGGGAGATGGACTTTTATGGCCCTCAAGAAGGCACATACATAGAAATATACGCACATAGTGTTTTAACTGTCACGCACACACATCCACACGCACACTCACTCACGTGCACTCACACATACACACAAGTACGCGCATACACTCACTCACATGCACTCACATAGACATACGGGTACGCACACACACAGGCACTCACAGGCTTGTGCATACACACAGACACAGAGTTTGCAGCTTACCATGGGGTATGCAATTTATCATGGGGTCACTTCTACAAAACTGAGGGAAACGGACAAAGGGGTTGAGATCTGCAGAGGAGTTCCGGGGTCCTGTACATCTCCCTTCTAGAAGGTGTAATCAATAAGTGTAATCAATGAGTGTGGATTAATAAAAGTGTTGTAGATTGACTACTGAGTCCCCGGTGTTCTTTCTGGAGGCCTGAGGAATCTACGAACCGGGTAAAACTGTATTAAGGTAACAATACACACTATAAATACACAGACAAGAACATGAGGGAATGAGAAACAGGTGGGAACACAGCCGGGAGAAATAAGACCTAACGAGACAGAAGAAGCGAAACGAGTAGCATTGCCATAAGACATGGACCTTCAAAATAAAACAGAGAACAAGAAACAATTTACAAAGATGCAGACTAGACACTGAACCTTACCTGCACTAAACACGAGGGCACAATAACAAAACCTAAGAAGTAGGAATACAACCCGTAATGCTAAATCAAACCAAAACATAAGAACTCAAAATGCTGAGTCACAATGAGACAGAACTGTGACATGTTCTTTAAACAGCAGACAATTCAAAGAATCTAAGTCACCTATCTCCGCATTGATCATTAATGTAAACAGACAATGAGTTACACATAAATTCAGAAAGTACACTCCAAATTCAACAGTGCCTTTTTTGTATTAAAGAAAATCTAATAAAGCAGTTTTAGTGAAGTCATCAGCATCAACCAAGAAACACAAACTGCCAAAACCCCAAACTAAAACATCAGGTAAGCGTTTTAAAGCTTACTGAGGTAAAAAGAGTGAGAATCTCTTTAACCCTTGTATGGTGTTCGGGTCTGTGAGACCCGTGTTCAGTTTTTTTCAAAAGAAAAATTAAACAATTAATTATTTTTTCACGTGTAAATGTGTTGTGTCTTTCCACTCACTCCACTTGATTATAACTGATTTATTTATAACATTTTATATAAAAGAAAAACGAGAAGCACATTAATTCATAAATGTGATCTAACAAAGGTAAAGGGAAAAAATTAACCATGTTTGCTGTTCATATGTCTTGTAATTGGGATGAAGTAAACATCTGTTGAGTAATTTAACATAAAATTGTTTGATAGTGTTAATTTGGAAAGCCAAAACTCTAGCGGGTCCACCAGACCCATGAACACTGGCTGAATAACAAAAATACGAACACCACACAAGGGTTAAGCATGATGAGCAGGACAGGAAGTTGCTCACATAGGGAGTCGAGTTCACATTCCAATAAAAACTGTCCAACACAAACATTTTTAGCTTGTTCACCCTCCAAAGACCAGCTCTGAGACAGCATCCTAAGTCAGTGGTGACCCACCTGATACGACGCCTCTGTGGTCGCTGACGTAGTGACCATATGCCTCCCAGTCGTCCTTGTCCTCAGAGTGGTGGAGGGAGTGGAGGGTTACCGGACATCCTGGAGGAAGATTCTCCACCAACACTTGAAATTTCTCATCAACCAAAGCCCGACTCGGGGTGATGGAGAGGATCGGAGGAACCGCCTGTGTCATGGCTGAGAGCAGTCTGTGGAGAGAAACCGTGACAGGTGAGTAACAGTGACAGGTCGGTCCGTCAGTGACGTTCAGGTCTAAGCTGAATTAAAAGCACAGATTTAGATGCAAACACACAGACAAAAAAGCCGTTTTATTTGGTTTTTAATCAGATGTTAATTTTATTTCTAGTTGTTTTGCATCAACTCACAATAAAGGCGTGTGTGTGTGTGTGTGTGTGTGTTATGAACAAAGTTAACTTTCTGGGATTTCTTAACATGGATAATAAGGCATGTATCGAGCCATTACACCTTGTTGTTTTGGATTATTTTAGCTTTCGTTTACAAATCATATGGCACACATTAGCAACCTTTGCTGTCATTTATACATGTATTTAAGTATTTGTGTATGTAGTAACTGTATCTCAAAAGAAGAAAGGACAACCCCTGCGTCTGTCCAGGAAAATGATTATGAATCTATAATGGTTAGTGCCATGTGAGGATGCAGCTGAAAGAAATATCTGGCTCAGGAGGCGGTCTACCACGTCAAATTGAGCTACCTGTAGCAGGCGAGTGTACACTCCTGTAGCAGTGGCCTGGTCACACTCCACATAATCCCTCTGATAAACCTCTCATTCGTATTATCTCAGTTCCTGGCAGGCAAAAATAAAAATGTCCAAACTTCAGCTGCAGCTGGTACTCAAGGTCAGCAGCCTGGCTCTGCCGCTGATGCAGTTACCCCCTTTAATAAACAGACATGAAACCACGCCTCCTTTCAGCAACTCTGATGATTTGTGATCTGGTGCTGTCTAAAAACCTCAGTGTCACTATCCTGCGTTTTTTTTGACCCAGCATTTTGAGTTTTAGTGTATTTTGATGTTTATGGTTTATGTTTAAGTCCATTAAGGTTTTCTAAGTCCATTTCTATTATGCCTAGGTTGCTGTTATAGTTCTTTGTTATTAGATTCCCCTTGTGTCTTCAACCCCTGTGTTAAGTCTTCCTCGCCCTTCATGTGTTTCATGTCTGCATGTCTTGTGTTGTCAAGTTCTTGTTGTCATGTCTGCGTCTCATTATGTTTCCTGTTTTATTTTGATGAGATCTTGTGTTTCTACGCTCAAATGTGTTTAGTTTTACTCTCCCCCTGTTCATTCATATCAGGTTTTTCCCCCATGTGTTTCCACTTCCGCTGATCACCTCATGTGTGCATTTAGTCTGTGTGTTTCCAGTCATTCGTCGTCAGGACGTCTGCCAAGTTCACGTCATGTTTCCAGTTTTTTTCCATGTATCCATGCCTGGTCCCATGTTCAAGGTTTCTTTGTTTTTCAGTCTTAGTTCACCCAGTTTAGGTTATTGTTTAGTTTGTCTTCTTTTTTAAATAAACGGCTCGTTTGCCACACTCAAGTTTTGTTTTGTCTCTTCGTGTGTTGCTGTTGGGTCCACCTCCTCAGTCCACACAGTCAGCTTTGCAGCTAGACTGTGACACAGAGGTCTCAGCCCCTCTGTGTACATGTATTCAGGATTCAGCTCATTTGCAGAATTTTGAATTTGTGTTCATGTTTGTTTTTTATTAATTTGTAGCCAAAAAAGACACATTTTGTGGATATTTATGGGCTCAAATTGCGGTCATAAATATTTTGTACTTCAGATGCATATTTGTGAACTGTGTTTTGTGACCTTGTAAACCAAAATATCTGAAAAAGTTATGTTTGTGCATTTATAGATGAGAATTTGTGTGTGTGTGTGTGTGTGTAGAAAGATTTGTTTGTAAAAAGTATTTATACAAGTTACAATTTTTTTTTTGTTAAGGTCTGGTTACAGATACAAAGCAAAAAACTGTGTAAAACTCTGTGCTCAGGTTTCCTGGTTGTGTGTGGATTTCAATATGAGTACGAATTTTGACCTAATTGTGTGGATGCCCTCAAAGGCATCCACACAACTAGAAGTTAAGACATGAGGCTTGTGCCAATATATCTTCAGACACTCCTGATGCTCACAATTCAAGAATATATTTCTCACCTATTACCGTTCTGAGATGAGTTAGACTTGTTTGAGGGTAGGAAATTTGTTCTTCGCTCAGATTTCATCAGATTTAAAACTCTGGAAATGAGGCACTTTTTTCTCTCATCATATCTTTTTGATGGATTTCCACAGAGCCCTGAAAATTTCCATGACTGTTTACCAAAGCCTGCTGTTTCTTACGGTGAAAGAATGATTTTGATGCTCCATAGAGATTTAGAGTTACAAAACATTGTTTGAGGGCATGTCAAGGCAGTTTTTGCTTCACCTCTACTTAGTTACAGTGTTTTACAAGTCATATATCTTTAACAATTTATATTTTATCTCTGAATTATGAAGACCTGAAGATTCCCCCCATCTCTTCTGAACAAAACGATGTCTAAATGTCCATTCTAGCCCCTACGGTTAGGAAATTATGGCCATTTGTTCGAGGGGAATCCTGAATGTCAGAAATACACTGAAGAAAACTCATACCTCTCTCTGTGTCTGTGTGTGTAAGGGCTGACTACAGCAGGTGCAGCTAATTCAACTGACCTACATATACCAAGCCCAGACTCTCAACAGCTCCTGTTCACTTTACGCTCTGTGTATGTGTGTCTGTGTATCAATATTTCTCCCATGTTAAAGTATTACTCCTCCATAATAGTATTTCTGCTAAATCAAAGTACTTCTACTACATTTTAGTACTTCTGCTCAATCATAGTATTTTTGCTAAATCATAGTATTTCCAGAAGAATTCTGGTAGCAGATCTAAGTGCTCGGACAGGAGTGTGTAACTTGAGAAGCTCATTGAGGTAGCTTGGTGCCAAGTTATTAATGGTTTTGTAGGTGAAAAGTAACATTTTAAATTGAATGCGGTATTTAATTGGAAGTCAGTGCAAGCCAGCGAGAACAGGAGTGATGGAAGAAAACTTCCTGCTACCTGTCAAAAGGCGTGCCGCCGCATTCTGGACAGTCTGCAATCTAACGAGAAGGGTGGAGGAAAGGCCAATGTAAAGAGAGTTGCAGTAGTCCAACCTGGAAGTCCCGAATGCGTGAATGAGTTTTTCCAAGTCAGTGTGCGGAATATAGCGCTTAGCCTTAGAAATGAGGCGCAGCTGATTAAAACTAGACCTCACAACAGCAGACACTTGCTTGTCAAATTTAAGCGAGCTATCCAGTAGTATGCCCAAATTACTGGCATAATCAGAAGGAGAGCTAGCAAAAGGCATCAGAGCAGCGCACAGTTGGTCGCAGGGGATTTTACTATCAAACACCACGATCTCCGTTTTCTTTTCGTTCAGGACAAGAGAATTACTCTTGAACCAACCTTTAACCTCACGCATGCATTCATGAAAATAGTGAAAAGACATAGCAAGATGGTCAGTAATCTCAAAATAAATCTGTATATCATCAGCATAGCAATGAAAGGCAATATTATACTTCTCAAAAATTGCTCCAAGAGGGAGCAGATATAGCGAAAAGAGAATAGGGCCTAATACAGATCCTTGAGGCACACCACAGCGTACAGGTACCGAGGAAGATGAGAAGTTGCCCAAATTAACCGAAAAAGACCTGTCAGCAAGATAGGATTTAAACCAGTTGAGGGCAGTGCCTCTTATACCCACAGTATGCTCAAGTCTTAGTAGAAGAATGTTATGATCAACCATATATAAAGCAGAGGAAAGGTCCAATAAAACCAGGACCACAGAGCGTCCAGAGTCAGTGCTTACAAATAGGTCATTGAGAACTCTAAGCAAGGCCGTTTCAGTGCTGTGCCGTGGCTTAAAGGCAGACTGAAATTTCTCTGCAATGTTGTTCGCGTCTAAGTATGCCTGAAGCTGAGAAAGAACTAGTCGCTCCAGGATCTTGGACAGAAACGGAAGCTTAGAGATTGGTCGATAGTTCAAAAGATCATAACAATCAAGATTCTTCTTTTTCAGAATAGGCTGGACTACAGCATGCTTAAAGGCCAGTGGGACAGATCCAGAGAGTAGAGAAAAATTCATTAAGAACAGAATGCTCGGTCCAATTACATCAAAGCAGCCCTTAACAATGCGTGATGGGAGAATATCAAACACAGCATTGGTGTTTTTTAGTTGATCAACCAGCTGCTTCAGAGTCGAAAGCGACACGGGCTCAAATTGATGAAAAGTTGAATTACACTCAGAGGAAAAGACAGGATAAGATGTAGACGAAGAGGAAAGCTTAAGGGATGAAACCTTATCTAAAAAAAAGAATTTGAAAATGCTCACAAAGAGCTTGTGAATACAGTAAAGGCATATCAGGACCGGGATTAACAACAGAATTAAAAATTTTAAATAGCATACGGGGGTTGTGACAATTAGCCAAAATGACTTTGGAAAGAAAAGATGCCTTAGCCATTCTAGCAGCAGTTTGAAACTGTGAGCAGCTGGTCCGTAACATATCATAAGAAACCTGAAGTTTATCTTTTTTCCACCTCCTCTCATCACGGCGACAGACACGTCGTAAGGCACGTGTAGTATCGTTTAGCCAGCAATGAGAGTAGGTTCTAGGGCGCTTCATTTTGATGGGAGCAACAGAATCAAGAATAAAAGAACAAACAGATAACAGGATATTAGCACAACCATCAACCGAACAGAGAGAACAGTCGTCAGGTACAGTCAAATCAGAGGTAGATGAAAATAATGATAGCAAAATATCAGCATAACCATCAGATGAGCGAACTGAGCAGCAGTCAGGAATTATAGGTGCCAAATCTAAAAAAGACACAGCAAACTTTGACAAAGCTTCAGAGCTGAGTACGCGTTTATTTACCTCTTTTCAGCACATAGTTTTACTTCTTCTGCTCTTTTCAGCAGATTCCACTACAAGGCATCCACAGCATTTTCGCAGGAAATGCAAATTTTTCTAGTTTTTATTCCTTTCAGCTGATTGACCAATGTCATGTCAATCACAAATTTAACCGTCCAATCAGAGAACAGATGGGTTTGACCGTCGGAGGGGTGATTTTTCTGTCACACTTCACAGATTGTGTTGATTGCTGCACATCAACAGCTAAGCTGTGTGTCTCTGTGTTAATTTTGTTTCTCTTTATGGTATGTATTTGGCACTTTACTTTTGTTGCACTCTGGTACTCTGGCCGCGGCGCGGCAGTAGTACGCAGCGGCCACTCCGGAGCCAAAGTGGTGCTGCATTGTTTATTGTTTACGTTTTTGTGTGTAGCGTGTTTATTTTGCACTATGTATGGATATCGTCGCAATTGGTGTCGGTGTCCGTGCATACAACAGCCAGACACTTTTCAACCTAAATAACCCGGTTGACGACATCCAGGATGGGCTGCGGGAAACGCTGCGTGAACTCTGCTTGCTCCGCGAACCAGGCCTCGAAGCCTCGGCGTTGCCTGATGTCGGTGGCCGGAGGTGGGGACATCGGAAGCGTTGCGCGAGGAAGCGGAAGCGCGGCAAGCGGGCGGGAGTCTGTGATAGGCTAAAAACAAACCCTAGCCGGTGTTCCAGATCTACTGGCGTTTAGATCAACTGGCGTTGGTCGAACAGATGTGTGGCAGTCTTGCGTTTCAGGAGCTGCTACCGACAAACCAGCAAAAAAACGCCAAATGTGGCATCTGTGACACTTGTGAGGTTATGTCAAACACACTCCGTCAGTCTTGATGCTGTTGAACAACAAAATGTTTAAAAATGTGGCGAGTTTACCTGGTGATATCCTCATGCGCGACGCGATCGCGAAAACAGCAAACAATTAACACCACGCCGATGTTGTTCACAGGACAGCAAGAGTAAACGATCGGGAGACTCTTGTCGTCGTTATCGTTCCCCTCGCACGGTTTATTTCTCCGAATTCAGCGTTTTTGCTTCACAACTACAGCGAGCAGTTTACTTTGCACTAACATGGACTCGAGTCAACCAGCGCCACCTCTGGCCAAGTGCCACAGCCTACAGCCAGATCAACCTGTGACACACATCTGCACCACGTTTGAATTCGTGTCATGCACATTTGTACCTTTCAATTGTGTCTGTTTGTGCGTCATGCAAATAAACCTTTGAAAAGAATGAAATGACACTAATATTTCACTAGTGTTGTAACATCACATGTTGTTAGTGTAGTCTGCCTGTGTCTTTTCTCTGCGAACAAACATTGTAGAGTTGGTTGTTATATACAGTATGGTTACTCCTAATGATCATTTGTAAGGAGATGGCAGTTACTGTGAATGTACAGCGGGTGATTAGTAATAAACAGTCAGACAATGACTCTGAAAATCTCATTCAGTCTTGCAGATTGAATGCACCTTCTGTGGAAAGTGGTACCACACAGTGTGTGTGGACTTCCCCTGTGCAGAAGGCGACTACAAATGTTGTGGGTGCTACATAAACAGAAACAAATGATCCCTGTTGTCTTTGCTTACTGATTGTTTTCAGTGTTGACAATCCACATTGCCGGGATTGTATCTGTCAACATGTTTGTGGGTAGATCTGGATGTACCAGGGGTTAGTGCAGCCACTCAGCCTCTACTCAATGTGATCATAGCAGCAGGTGCAGATGTGTCACAAATTAATCTAGTAGTAGGCTATGGTACTTGGCCACAGGTGGCAGCAGTGGACTCCATTGGAGACTGCTCCAGCTGCTGTGTGATAGTGGATCTGCTACAAATTGAAGATCATAAGCAAGTTTTGGAAATTAACCCTTGTATTAAGTTGAAGAACAAACAATTGACATTGATTTTGTTGCAGGTCATTTTGACCCGTACTGTGTAAATCCACTCAGAATTATCCAAAAACTGCAATAAAACAATAGCAACTTTATTTTCCATTAGATAAACATGTAGAACACAGACATACAACAGTTAGACTTTCCATAACTATTTTAGGAACAATTTGGTTTTTCGTTCTTACAAACACATTTCTTTTGAACTTGCCCAACGTTCTCAGTTTCTCAATGCTCAACATTTTCTATTTTGTCCACATGATGGACAGAATGTAACTGTGTGCTTTCTGCAGATGTACTTCTTGCATTTCTCACAAAAAGTGCTTGTTTTCAAACAGGAACCTTCCTAACTAAGATTTAAAACAAAGGATTTCTACGTCTCCTCCAGTCTCACAAACAGATGACAAACCAAGCGACACACCTGAGTCACTGACTTTCTTAAATCCACTCACTCTCACTGGCTGTTTATTACTAATGACCTGCGGTAGCGCTCTTTCCTAAACTGTGGGTGTAAAAGTCTATTGCGGAATGAGCTGCTCAGTACTCATACAGTGTCATGCAGGGGGTGGATGGTGTTGTCCATGATGGATGTTAGCTTAGATAACATGCTCTCCTCCCCAACCCGCTCAATGGACTTCAGCGGACAGTCCAGGACAGACTTAGCCCTCTTGACCAGTTTATTAAGTTTCCCCCTGTCCCTCTCTGCCATTCCAACACTCCAGCAGACCACAGCAGAAAAAATAAGAGATGCCACCACAGTGTCGTGAAATGTCCTTAGAAGAGTCCTGGATCTCAGCCGCCGTAGCAGGTGGAGACAACTTAGACCCTTACATCAAGAACATCTCTTTAAACAATGAAGCTTTAGTACTGCCTATAGGACACAATGCTGTTTGTGTCTCTTACAACACATAAAAACTGTAAAATAACTGTCCTATAAAATAGTAATTGTTTTTACTACACTGTAAAATGTAATATTGTGTTTAATTAAAAATATTAAATAGGCTGAACTCAATTTTTATCAATTTGTTATTAGAACTCGATTTAAATAAGTTACCAGTACTTTTTATGCAAAAATGCTGATAAACTCAATTTATTTGAGTTGTCTTAACTTAGAAAAACTAAGTAAGCTGGAAGTTTACTTTTAAGATATTTTCAGGCAAGAATGTAGCTGTGTAAAGTTCAAATATCTCCTCGATTTATCAAGACATCACATATTTGCAAAAATGCTCCGACGTTTTCAGAGACGTCCATTTTTTTCATGCTTTGTGGCAGCTTTTGAACATCTGTGGCATCTATTAATGCCAAATCTAGCCTTTATTTAACAACATAAGCAAACTCTATGTTACAATAATTGCACAGCCATTAAGGATCAAATCGGTTTCTGAAAAATGTTCTGTTTTTTCTCCCTCTGCTTGCTTCTTACTGTCTTTGAGGCTCGGGACCAGCACTCCTGTTGTTGGACAGAAAGACATCAACTCAGTGGTAAGTATTTTTGTTTTCCAATATATTAGCAACTGTCAGTGACATTTATATTAATCAGGCTGGACTTTAATCATACTTTAGATCAGCCTGTTTTACTTATTGTTTTATTTGTGCTTTGGTTTGGGGAAGTTGTTTCTTTACTGATCTTTTCCTGTCTTCTGTTATTAGACTTGAGATATGACTGCACTAGGCTGTTGCTGGTGACTCCAGTTAATTCTACAAGACATGCTGTGTAAGTAAACAAACAACAACAGTTTGGTCTGCATTTCTTGAAAGATCACATCCCCCAAACTTAGTTTAGAGGGTCAATCATTTTGCACATCATTAGAATGAAAGTTATTGGCCATGTTTGCATAGCCCTTTTTAAAATGATGCTTTCATGACATTATTGTTTGTTGGGTGGTGGTCACGGCTATCCAGACTGACAATTGGGACATTGAATGTCACCTCGCCGGTGGGGAGGGAGCCTGAGATTGTGTAAATTGGAGTCTGTTTTATACCAAATGCAGAAAAAAATGTTTTAAGAAAGCAATTAAGTTCATGTTCCAAAAAATATGATGGCTTGCTTGCAGGACAACAGGAGAGATGAGACCTCCGTCACAGATGGTGTGGTCACCATCTGTGACCTGTGCTGCAGGTTCAAGCTCATTGCATCTCCAACCCACATCCACTGCCACTGTACTTAAGGGAAGTTAAAGACTTTCTTCTGCACCTACATTTGGATCACCTCGATCCATGACAGTCACTCAGGCAGTAATGCCTGAACTGGAAACAAGCCATCCTTAAAATATTACAACATTCCAGCTCATGTGTTGGAATGAAAAACAAATGTGTTGTTTAAATCAGAGACTGCACTTGTGACAGAACAACAAATATTTTATTTTGATTATATAAGTAATGTAAGCACAAAACAAACTTGTGGTAGGCCTAAACTTATTTTCAGAATAATTACACCTGAGACTTTGTTCATTGTAAGATTATAACAGTGATGGCAATATAATTGTTTGTTGTTCAGCAGAACAGTGTCCAGTATGTTGGCTGTTATACTTTGTTGTGCTTGAAAATAAAAGTTGGGCTGATTTTAACATCATTACAAAAAGTTTTGTTAATTATTTTTAATCATATTCAGGTTACCACAAATTGTTTTTTCATTTAGTTGAACTTGAAATGTTTGTCAGTAGGTAAACAATTAGTATTGTACAGCCAGAAATATCAAGTTATTCTTAATACTGCAGACTTGCAATGTGTAAGTTGTTCTAACAGTCATCTTAAGTAAGCTTTACTTAGTTTTTTTTGAGGCAACGAATTTCCTTAATTTTTTTGAGTTCTGGGAACTAACAAGGCTGTACAGTGTACTCAAAATGAGTAAGTTGCCCTAACTTGGTCATCTTACGTAACCTTGATCCAATTTTCTTGAGTTCTGGGAACAAATGAGCTTGTACAGAGTACTCAAATAAGTTGTCCTAATTTAGTCATTTTTAGCTAAGCTTTACTCAATTTTTTTGAGGCAACGAGTTTCCTCAATTTTTTTGAGTTCTGGGAACTAATTAGACACTCGAAAGAGTGACCTTTATCCTTAAGATGCAGATGGACTGCTGAGTCTTGTCCTGTGGAGGTGGCTCTTCTATGTTGTGCCATGCGCTTGTGAACCAGTTTTTGTCTGAGCGTGTTGCAGCGACGAATGCCCAGACCTCTACATTGGAGAGACCAAACAGCCACTTCACAAGCGCATGGCACAACATAGAAGAGCCACCTCCACAGGACAAGACTCAGCAGTCCATCTGCATCTTAAGGATAAAGGACACTCTTTCTAGGATGCCAATGTTCACATTTTGGACAGAGAGGACAGATGGTTTGAAAGAGGAGTGAAAGAAGCCATCTATGTCCACTGTGAGCGACCATCTTTGAACAGAGGCGGTGGTTTACGACACCAACTCTCTTCCATCTATAATCCAGTTTTGAGATCCCTTCCCAGACGCCTTAACTCACATCCTGGGCCATCTGATCTCAGGAATTCGCATGATAAGGTGAGGCCAGGTTTCACAATGAACTCACCCGAAACTCTGGCTGATTGGGACCCACACCCAGTTTCACACCTTGACTCAGGCGATTAGAGGATCATCAGGGGGTCCTTTTGTCCCTCTGTGGGGGGAAACTCCCACTAGGTTTATATCTGGAACTCTCCACCATTTGACCTTAGAACTGAAGAAGCTTCTCAGATGAGAGGTGAAACGTCTTCAAGTAACTTAAAGAAGTCCAGACGCTTTTCTTTGCAAGCTCCTTTGACTACGATGACCTGGATGACTGAGAACCTTCACAGACATATACAATAGGATAAAAATAGAATACAAATGCTATATACAACTGAGTAAAAATACAACTTTGTCAAAAAAGAGTATTGCACTTAGTCTTATTGCACATGTGTGGGTTTGTGTGTGTTTGATCAGCAGCAAAAGTCTTTGTTGTGGAGTCTGACAGCAGTGGGGAGGAAAGACCTGCAAAATCTCTCCGTCCCACACCGTGGGTGCAGCAGCCTGCCACTGAAGGAGCTCCTCAGTACTGTCAGAGTCTCCAGCATGGGGTGGGAGAGGTTGTCCAACAGGAATGACAGCTTAGCCACCATTCTCCTGTCACTCACCACCTCCACTGGGTCCAGAGCGCATCCTAGAACAGAGCTGGCCCTTCTGATCAGCCTGTTCAGTCTCTTCCTATCCCAGCAGAGATGTTGCCACCCCAGCAGACCACACCATAAAAGATGGCTGAGGCCACCACAGAGTCATAGAAGGTCTTCAGGAGTGGGCTCTTCACTCCAAAAGACCTGAGTCTCTGCAGCAGGTACAGCCTGCTCTGCCCTTACCTGTAGAGGGCGTCTGAATTATGAGTCCAGTCCAGTTTGTTGTTCAGATGAACACCAAGGTACCTGTAGCTGTCCACAGCCTCAATGTCCATACCTTAAAAGCCTAGATAAAAGCCTCTTATTCCCGTCATAGGGGGACACAAATATAACCCTGTCCTGATTAAAGAATGGTCATTGCGCATGGAGAGTGCCCGCATGAGATATAAATTGAACATTAACTGCAGTTCTCAATCATTCCACAGGGTGACATTACAACATAAAGAAACAGTGATAAGCAGACACTTTGCAAGGGTTGACAGCCAACTAAGCTGCCTCTGCACTGTATACATGGTTGTAAATGCTGTTCTGTAAATGTCCTAAGCAGACATGATCTGTAGTTTAATTCTGGCTGCAGAATATCCGTGAATAAAAAGATGAAATAAAATACAGATTGAGTAGGTGCGTGAGTGTGAAACAGAAGGGGTGGAGGACTCTCTGTGTGTACAAGGACAGAACAGTTCAAATACACTAATGATCCAGAGGGACACACAGGGGTGATGCTGGACTCTACATCATGTCTGACAGTGGAGTTGTTCACAGAGCAGTTCACTCTGCAGCACTGAAAATCATCTGCACATCGTCCCATTCATCTGTCAGACACTGAAGAATGAGTCCTTCCACTATAACAGAATTGATATGTGAATCAAGTGTTTCCATAGGGACTCTTCATCAGCCGTCAGTCAGTAAGACAGCACATCCAGTGCAGAAAGCAGGAGAGGAGTCGGGGAGGAGCTGTGTAGTGTAGCCAGCTTCCTTTTCAGCTCTGAATGTTAAAAGGAAGTTCAGTCATGTTGGACTGAACTTAGTAAGCTAAATGCTCACACTTGCAGAGATTTTTAGCATCAAATCTGCAGATGTCATTCAAGTCCACAGTGGAAATAAATCACGAGACTCCTGAAACACTTTAGTGATGGATTATCTATGTTCACCTGAAAGAAACAGCTTCTGTGAGGTGATGACTCCTCTGTCAGTCACTTCTGGATGAAGCTCTGCTCTCCACTCAACCTCCCAGTAACATGGCCCAGTCAGAGCAATGCTACTTCAACATCATCAAGACACAGCTTATCCTCTCTTGGCACACACGCTGTCTTGTTTACCAAAATGACTTCACTCTGCAGAAAAAAACAACATATTTTCTAACTGATTGTTTACAGATATTGACAGTCATCACCATCTCCTGTCTGTCAGTAATGCAGAATGTCCAATATGAAGCAGGGACCTGATTAATGTTCAGAGCAAGAGTGGACCATTTCCTGTTGTTCCACTAAAACAGAGTCTTCATGTGTTCATAATAGGGCTGTCAACATTAATGCGGATTAATCCGTCATCACGATTAACGTGATTAAAATATTTAACACAATTAACCCATCTGGAATAACTCAAAATCCCTGAAATGTCTCTGTCAATGCATTTCGGGCAGTTTCTCCAAAGTTTGTCCATTCTGCACTCCAGATAGGTTAACCCTAGAACACTATCGCTATAAATAGTAACACGATCACTAATGCCGGGTGATTTTTACCCGATATAATTTAACCAATGAAAAGTAATCAAATATATCAAAATATGACAACACATGACAAATTAGAGTGGTCTTCTTTTACTTTTAACTGTGCCATGTCTAACAAAATGAAAAATAGAACTCCTAAAACAAAATAATGACTCTGGAAAGCTGGTCTTTGGTCCACCCATTCCTGGGACATTTGAGACTTCCCTGGTGATGGCACAGGCTCCTCGACACGCAAACAGCTGCAGGGGGGAGAAATCATGTAAATGTATTTTCTCGGGTGTAAATCACCCAGCGATAGTGTTCTAGGGTTAAACATGTTAAAATTTTAAGCTCATTAACCGTGATGATGCGTTAACGTTGACAGCCCTAGTTTATAAACATATCTGATTCTGAAATATCAGCTGACTAATAAACATGGATGCTGTTACTGAACTGAAAGCACTGACAAGACAGATGTATAAATATGTTTCCTGGAACTTGGCAGAATTTGTGCTCTCTATGAGTATTAAATGGTTACTAAATGCAATTTTGGTTCTCTGAAATAAGAGCCACTGATTTGCAGGCTTTAGTCAGAGTGATTCCAGAACTGTGACAGAGATGAAACTGACAAGTTGTATAGTGTTGAAAAAACAAGCAATGGCTTGGACATGTGCAGAGGATAGTGGATATATTGGAGGCTTCAGGTTTGCAGGAAACACTGGGTCTTTGCTTTCATAAAACTCTGTTTAGGAAAATATTACTGGAGCACCACTCCAACCTTCTACTGACCTCAGATCCTAAGATCCAGTCTACACTGTGGACTCTTCAGAAACCCCAACAGCTGCTGCACATCTAAATTCTGCAACTTGTTGTAGCTCAGGTCAAGATGTTTCATATGAGAGGGGTTGGACTTGAGAGCAGAGACCAGAGCAGCACAGCTGATCACTGACAAACCGCAACGATACAATCTGAATAAAAAGTAAAACATATAAATAAAATCATTTATAATCTAATCAGATCTCCTGAGTCAACCTATAACCTGTATGCCCAGTTGTAAGTGGCTATTGTATAAGAATCCTCCCAAAACTCTGTAATTATTAAATTACCAAATGTATGGTGCATAGATGTGAAAACACTCTAAGTATGTTATCACTGCTGACGAAAAATTGAAGAGGGTGAGCAGAAGTCACATGCTTCTAATCAAATACGTTTGATTAACTGATTATCAGTTTGTGGTGTCATGAAGTACTGTGCTTCAAATTTTGGACCCAGTATATAGGACACAGGGGACACGGTTCAAATACATAGGCAGCTGTATTGCTGGAACTCAAAGGAACAAAATACCAAAATACAAAACTGGGGCAAGGCAAGAGCCGAGGAAATTCGAACACACAAGGCACACAGCATGAAGGAGGACACGACAATAAACTGAGGGAGACACGAGATAATGAGGGAGGATGAAATAGGTGGCAGGACAATTGGGATCAATCAGAAGACACTGGAAGTAAAACTGAATTTTAAAAAAGGGACAAAAAAAAACTGTCAAAATAAAACAGGAAATAACTAACATGGAGACACAGACACAACCCTACAAACTTGACACAAGAACAGAAAGGTAAACAAGCATGGACCAGACCAGACCGACTTTACAAATGAGATACTAAGGACAAAACACAGAGACAAGACTAAGACAGAAAAGACACGTAAGGGAACAAACACCATAAAGCTAGCAAAAAAAAAAAAAAAAAAAAAAAAAAAATGGTCAACTCAGCTTTTACAGGTCTGTGTGTGTGTGTGTGTGTGTGTGTGTGTGTGTGTGTGTGTGTGTGCTGATCAATCAGTGTTAATGGGGGATGTGTTTTAAGATGGCGCCTGTGTGTTTGGCATGCCGTCAACCGCTCCTTTTTATTTGTTTGATTGTATTGTTTTTAGCGAATGTTGTGCAACATGTCAGTTCAACACTGTCGTATGATCGCCAGACTTTATTGGAAAGCGGCTTATCCACCAAAGTTTCAGTTTGGTTTGGTAAAGATAGCCAGGGTTTTCTGCCTCCCTACCTGGAAGCAGTACCATTGCGCTGGCATCCCCTACCACTGCCACCAGATATGCGGAAATGACGCAGGAGACGGGGTACCCGTGGAGGTCGCCTCGTTAAGCTGAGAATCCAGATTTCTTAGCTTCCTCACGATCTACGCTCTGTTCGTCAATCTTTTCCACGACTCTTGGTACCATCGCGTACACTGGATCCTGTGGATTCCTGGTTGGTCTCCGTTGTCGGCTCTATCGGGAGCAGCCCTGTTAAATCATTCCCTCTTCGGCATCTGTGTTGGAGGGGAATGGACCGATCAAACCTTTGATTGGTGGATCTGGTTGTCACTGCCGCGGAGGTCTCCGAACCAGCTCCCCTCAGGTTGGGTTTAATAAATGCCAGATCGGTGGCGAATAAGACCTTCATCCTGAAGGATTTCTTTTCTTCCCATGCATTGGATTTCCTCTGTTTGACTGAAACCTGGAGTTCACCCGGTGAGTTAAGCATTTTTTCTGAACTGCTGCCCGCCAGCTGTGCTTATTTTAGCGCTCCGAGAGCTTCTGGTCATGGCGGGGGGTTAGCTGTTGTTTTTAAATGACACTTTGAGTTTAAGCAACTATCCTCATGGACACGCCACACCAGCTTTGAACTTTGCCTGTGTGAACTTGGCCACTCGCCTTCATTGCTGTGTGCAATAGTTTATCGGCCTCCTAAATATAACAAGGAGTTTTTATCTGAGTTTTCGGAGTTTCTCGCTGACTGTGCATCCCGGTATGACCAGGTCCTGCTACTCGGTGATTTTAATATACACGTCTGTTGCCCAGGGAAGCCCCTGGCTAAGGAATTCATGGACCTGGTGAATTCTTTTAATCTTGTTCAATCTGTTAAAGGTGCCACTCAAGAACGTGGTCACACATTGGATTTGGTGTTATCATATGGGTTATCTGTCTGTAACTTACATGTGGAGGATGCTGTATTCTCTGACCATATGCCCATTTTATTTGACGTTGTTCCTCTTAGTCCTGTTGTTAAACGGGTTGCACCTATGCAATGCTATCGTACCTTCGGCTCAGATACTGCTGAGGATTTTTCAACACTATTTGAACAACTTGTGTCCAGTCCCTCTGAGTCGTCCTCCGTAGATGGATTACTCTCTCATCTGGGCTCTGTTTGTAAATCTGCCCTTGATGTTGTTGCACCTCTAAGACTCAGGCAGTGTAAACCCAAGGCCAGCCCTTGGCTAACCGATTTTACTCGAGCCATTAGAAGAGAATGTAGGAGATGTGAAAGACGATGGAAAAAGGACAGGCTGTGCGTTTCTCTGGAAGCTCTTAAGACGAGTTGGAAAGCTTATCAGAGGGCAGTAAAGACCGCCAAAAACTCCTATTTTTCACAACTTATTGCTGTTAATTCACATAACCCTTGTGTTCTGTATAATACCATTAATTCTGTACTGAATGCAGAGGATCATGTTCTTTTGCAATCTTCAGAGGTTACGTGTAATAGGTTTCTTAATTTCTTTGTGGATAAGGTTGCCAGTTTGAGACCCTCCACTTTATCTTCTGTTGGCCCGGCTGTGCATGTTCCCTGTTTAAATTTGCTTATTGCTTTCCAACCGATTGTTCTACCTGAACTAGAGAAGCTTGTGTTAAGTGCTAAACCATGTGGTTCTCCGAATGATGTCGTTCCACCGCGTTTTCTGAAAGAGGTGTTTCCTACTGTTGGACCACATATTTTAAACATAATCAATACCAGCCTCTTGTCAGGTCAAGTACCAAGTGAGTTTAAGCATGCAGTTATTCATCCCTTACTTAAGAAGCCAGGCTCAGATATTTCAGTAATGTCAAATTTTAAACCCATCTCTAAACTTCCTTTTCTGAGTAAGATCTTGGAAAAGGTTGTTCACACTCAGCTGATGGATTATCCAAACAACTCTCATATGTTTGAAGTTTTTCAGTCCGGCTTTAGGACGTTTCATAGCACAGAGACAGCTCTCATAAAGGTTATGAACGATATTCTGGTAGCGACGGACTGTGGTAAACACGTAGTGCTTATACTACTAGATATGACTGCTGCATTTGACACAGTGGATCATGACCTGCTGATCTCTCGTTTACAGCATTGTGTGGGCATTTCTGGCTTTGCACTCCTGTGGATAAAATCATACCTCTCAAACAGGAGCTTCTGTGTTAAGTTGGGCTCGTCATCATCCTCTGTGGCCCCTCTACCATGGGGTGTACCACAGGGATCTATTCTTGGGCCATTACTGTTTTCATTGTATCTCCTGCCACTGGGTGCGATCTTTCGTAAACATAAAGTTTCATTTCATCTATATGCTGATGATTGCCAGCTTTATTTTCCTTTCAGTCATTCTGATAGCTCCCAAATTAGACTCCTGCTTGATTGCCTTAGTGATGTTAAGTCATGGATGGCTCAAAACTTTTTAAATTTTAACGAACGTAAAACGGAAGTAATTTTGTTTGGCCCGAATCGTTCCTCTGATATCCCTGATGTTGACCTTGCTGCTCTGACCCCTCACCTGAAGAGCTCAATTACCAATCTTGGGTTAAAAATCGACTCTGCACTTACCCTTGATGGCCACATGAATGGGGTGGTGAAATCGTCATTCTATCAACTCAGGCGTCTGTCGAAGGTTAAACCTTTTCTTTCAAGGCGTGACTTGGAGACTGTTATCCACGCTTTTATAACCTCATGCTTGGATTATTGTAACTCCCTTTTAATAGGGGTTGGACCGGGCACTCTGACATGCCTGCAACTAGTACAGAATGCTGCGGCACGGTTTTTATCTGGTAAAAGGAAATTTGAGCACATTACTCCGGTTCTGGCCTCCCTGCACTGGCTTCCAATTGAATTTAGGATTCATTTTAAAGTTCTTTTATTGGTTTTTAAATCTTTAAATGGTCTGGCAATCTGTCTGATTTGCTGAAGCCCTATGTCCCCACTCGTTCGCTCCGGTCAGCTGAGCAGCTGTTGCTCTCAGTCCCCAAACCACGGTTGAAACTGAGAGGAGACCGAGCGTTCTCTATTGTGGCTCCTAAGCTTTGGAATAATCTTCCTCTTCACATTAGGCAATCGACATCAGTGCTGGTTTTTAAATCCAGATTGAAAACGCATTTTCATTCACTGGCTTTTGATTCAGTGGTTGACTGACTTGTATCTTATTGTTTTTGCTATGTTTATTATTTTATCGTATTTATTATTCTTATGGTATCTATTATGTTTCTGTTGTTCAGCACTTTGGTCAGCCTTGTGTGTTTTAAAAGTGCTATATAAATAAACGATGATGATGATGATGATGATGATGATGATGATGATGAAATTATCAGACACTACTGTGATGTTGCACTGAATTAAATAAAATAAATGCTAGCATTTCACCGGACATCCTCAAAATATATTAGAATACATTGTGAAAAGAAAAATTTTTCAGATCATATATTGGGAGCGAAAGGGTGAGTGAGAGAGAGGTAAGTAAACTGACCTCAGAGTCTCCAATCTGCAGTGTGGACTCTGAAGAAAATCACATAAGTGTTTCACTCCTGAATCTTGCAGCTTGTTGAGACTCAAGTCCAAATATTTCAGATGGGAGTGGTTGGACTTGAGAGCGGACACCAAAGCAGCACAGCTGACGTCTGACAAACTGCAATCCCATAAACTGAATAAAGAATTATTTATAATCCAATCAGATGTGTTTAAGTGTTAAATGTGCATCTCAACATTAGTACGTGCTGATGAACAAACCTATCTCTAAAACGAGTAGTGACTTGGTCTGTGTTGTTAGTTCTATCATTGTGTATAATTATCGTCATGTCAGACTTCTACACACATCATCTAAATGTCAGTATAGTATTCAATAACCTGTTCATATCAACACAGTTACTATGCCTCCACTGCAGCTCAGAAGCAAAACGCTGTGTAAACACTAGGGATGGGTACCGGTGTCCGGTGCCATGATGGCACCGGTTCTGACATAAACGGTAGCAACCAGACCGAAAAGCAGCGCACATTTTGGTGCTTTATTTCGGTGCTTTTTTTTCCTGAGCTGTGATACACTTCTAGCCAATCATTTTACGTTTCCGAGGATAGTAGGCGGGCCCAGGTATGTACGTTCTTTTAGAGCAGAGCTACAGATTAAAAATGTCCAAGGCGAAGCGGTCAAAAGTCTGGCTGTACTTCACAGCAAAATATGCAAACTCAGCAGCCTGCAACAAGTGCTTTAAGCTGATACTGTGATACTGTCAAAGGAGGTAACACCTCAAATCCGATGAAACACCTGGCGACGCATAGCGGTTTTTTTAAAAGCCCAGAAATGCGCCGTATTTGATAGCTTGCTGCGAGACCTCACACTGAGCACATCTACTGTGGGTGGGTTGCCTGTTATGCAACATCCCCCAAAAACACGAAGAGGAGAGTCCTGGCCCCTAGCCCTGCCAGTGTAGCAGAAATGATGATGGATGATGATGGCAGCAGCCGTTCTTCTCTGCATGAGTAGCTTAATGTTGTTCGTGTGTAATTTACGTTGAGTAGGCTAACCACGTTATTACATTAATGCATGTAAGGTGAACTAGCAAACATCATCATAGCTACATGCGGCTGTCCTCTTGTTTGATGGCAGATACTCCCTTCACCCTGGCCAAAAAGGCTAAAATGACCAAAGAAAAAGTGGAAAACAGTTAAACATGAGAGGTTTAGGACAAAGTTTGTGTTTTTTCCATTGTTTAAGCACTGCTTCCAGCCAAGAGCGATTCCATATATGCCCTATAGCTGCAGAAAAAGCTAACATTGTTATCTTTTTACAAAAAACAGCTGAAAATGAGAGGTTTATGGACCAATTTTGTGTTCTCCATTCTTTAAGCACCGGTTTGAGCACCGGCACCGTTTCAAAAGTACCGATTTGGCACCGGTATCGGATAAAACCTAAACGATACCCATCCCTAGTAAACACCAAAAAAAAAACACACATGATGAGCCAATTTTGAAGGTATTTCACATCTGCTACAGGAACAAGTGGTCTTCAGCTGTCTCTTGTCATTTTTTGTGTGTGTATGTGTGTGTGTGTCCTGGAATTGCAAAACTCAATTCAATTATGCACCTATGCACCTACATCCACTAAAATTCAAGTCCTGGACACCCAAACCTCAAGGCTCATATAATTGGCATTAATTATGGAGCTCCTCCTGGTTCTGTGATGGGACCAAATGTATTTGCATTATGCATTCTTCCCTTAGGCAGTATTATTAGAAGGCATAGAATACATTTGCATTGCTATGTTGGGGTGATACTCAACTTTATCTGTCTATCTGTCAACAAAAACAGACAAACACACCAATTAATTAAACTGAAGAAATGTAAAGGTATAAGGACCTGGATCACCTCCAATTTACTGCTTCTAAATTAAGATAAAACTGTGGTTATTGTATGTGGGCCTAAAAATCATAGGAACATGTTTTCAAGTTTTTCATTCAGTGGGAATGAAACACATATTGTGATGACTCTATGGGTCTTCATATTTTAATGTAAAGCAGCTTGAGTTCACTATTGTTGTGATCTGGCACTATGTGAATAAAACAGAATTGAAATTAAATTGAATATTGACATTCAAATTATTACAATATGTTCAAAATAAAAAACAGTCTTGATGAACTGACCTTAGAGTCTCCAGCCTACAGTTTGCACTCTCTAGGCCAGTAAACAGCTGCTTCAAAGCTAAATCAGGGAGTTTGGCTCCACTCAGGTCCAGCCCTGTTAGATGGGAGGGACTGGACTTCAGAGCTGATGCGACAATTTCACAGTGACTTTCTGAGAGTTCACAGCTAGAAAGCCTGTGATGGAAAATATATCACCACACATGTTATAAAGTGGACAAATGAGTTTTCCTCCATTTGATGAGAAACACTTGAAAAATTTCCAGCTTCATCTACATAAGTGGAACATTTAGAGTCTGTTGTCCAAACAGTATAGAAATTAAACTAAAATTAAACTAACTGAACATCATCAGATTCAATATTAGCACAATTTAAAATTGCTGTAACTGAACCATTACTTAAAATCAGTTACTTATTCCGCTTGTGGTAGCTAACTATAATTTGAATTTGAAAGACAGAGATCCTCTCTACTTTTAAGACTAGCCTTTAAAATGTACTTTTTGTTTTGCAAGGGCTGGATGAGGTGGCCCTGAACCATCACTTTGTTATTCTTCTATCATCTCATGCTGGGAATTTTCCATAATGAACTCTTTTGCAAGCGCCTGGGTATGAGATAGGCCACCATGAACTACTCAAAGATGCAAGTAGGTCAGACAATGTAAGACTGACAGTGGCAATGTGGCTATTCTAGCAGGCAGGAAATCAGACAGAATGACCATGAGAAGCTAGAAAAGTACTGTCAAAAGATCTTGTCAATTTCTGCAGGATGAGTCTTTCTCTCATGTAATCGGTACTTTAGAACATAGATTTGAGCACAAATTATTTTTTGATGATAACTATATCTGGTCTTACCGTGCCTTTCTGCAGTTTCTTATAGCTGGAATAAGTCTTCGTTGTCCCTCCTTTGATGTATTATACTTATTCAGGTCCAGGTCATCCAGAACCTCCTCTGACATCTGGAGCATGTAGGCCAGAGCTGAGCAATGGATGTCAGATAGTTCCTTCTCTGATCTGTTTTCTGATTTCAGGAACTCTTGGATCTCCTGATGTACTGAGAAGTCATTCATCTCCATCAAACAATGAAAGATGTTGATACTTCTATCAGGAGAGATTTTATCACTCTTCATCTTCTTCAGATTATTGATGACTCTCTGGATAATTTCTGGACTGTACTCCATCTTATTGAGCAGACCTCCTAAGAGTCTCTGGTTGTAGTCTAGTGACAGGCCATGAAGAAAGCGGACAAATAGATCCAGTTGGCCATTCTTACTTTGGAGAGATTTCTGCATGACAGTGGAAAGAAAGTCCTCTTGAAAATAGATGGGCATACCATCATCAAAATCATCAGTAAATAAATCTGGAAAATCATTCCTCAGAAACTTCTCCAGCACCTCTTCCTTCCTGTTGCTGTAACAGTGGAACATGTAGACAGCAGCCAGAAACTCCTGAATGCTCAGATGAACAAAGCAGTAGACTGGTTTCTTGAAGATCGCACACTCTCTTTTTAAGATCTCTGTACAAATGCCTGAGTACACTGAGGCCTCTGTGACATTCAGACCACACTGCTCCAGGTCTTCTTGGTAAAATAGGATGTTTCCTTTCTCCAGATGTTCAAAGGCCAGCCGCCCCAGCTTCAGGAGAACATCCCTGTCAGCCTGCATCAGCTCCTGTGGACTCGTCTCATGTCCCTCGTGGTATTTGTGCTTCTTTCTCTTTGTCTGAACGAGCAGGAAGTGTGAGTACATGTCAGTCAGGGTCTTGGGCAGCTCTCCTCTCTCCTCTGTAGTCAACATGTGCTCCAGAACCGTAGCAGTGATCCAGCAGAACACAGGGATTCTACACATGATGTGGAGGCTCCTGGATGTCTTCATGTGGGAGATGATTCTGCTGGACAGCTCTTCATCACTGAATCTGCTCGTGAAGTACTCCTCCTTCTGGGCGTCAGTGAAACCTCGTACTTCTGTTACCCTGTCAACACATATAGTAGGGATCTGACTGGATGCTGCAGGTCGGGAAGTTATCCAGACGAGAGCCAAGGGAAGCAGATTCCCCTCGATGAGGTTTGTCAGCAGCTCGCTGACTGATGACTTCTGTGTGACATTAGACACAAGCTTCCTGTTGGTGAAATCCAATGAAAGTCTGGTTTCATCCAGGCCGTCAAATATGAACAAAAGTTTACAGACAGCGAGCTTCTCTGCTGTGACCTTCTGTAATGCTGGATGGAAAACATGGAGCAGCTCTAGAAGACTGTACTGCTCATCTGTGATCACGTTCAGCTCCCTGAATGAAAGCAGAATCACCACACTGATGTCTTGGTTCTCCAAACCTTCTCCCCAGTCCAGAGTGAACTTCTGTACTGAGAAGGTTTTTCCAATGCCGGCAATGCCATTTGTTAGAACAACTCTAATGGGTCTCTGTTGGTCAGCCAAAGCTTTAAAGATGTCCTGGCACCTGATTGGAGTGTCATTGATGGTCTTGGAAGCTGTCTCCAGCTGCCTCACCTCATGTTGGGTATGAACTTCTTCACTCTGTCCCTCTGTGATGTAAAGTTCAGTGTAGATCCTGTTGAGCAGAGTCCCACTTCCTGTTTCATCACTTCCTTCAGTCACATGTTCACATCTCCTCCTTAGACTGATTTTATGTTCATCTAATACCTCCTGCAGACCAACATCTGCTAAAAGAAAGAAAAACAATAATGCTAAATAGATAGAAAACTCTTTAATACCCATCACAATAAGAAGTCCAGGCTTTAGATGTTCAGTCGTACTTTGAGCACAACCTCTCTGACTGGCGGTCTGCAGTCTGGACCTGCATCCAAACTGTGGACACAAGGAGTCTCTCCCTTGTCTGCAGAACCAGTGTCTACAATTGGTAGAGACTGGATCCTTCAGGATGTCCTGACACAAAGCACAGTAGGACAGCTGCTCCTCCACACTAACATGACTCTTCTCTCTGTGGACATGAAGGAAAAAATATTCTGACCAGAAAAATACACAGTAAAGTCAGAAATATAAATATAATTAAAATATAAATATAATTATATAAATATAATTACTCAGTTCAGCAGAAACAGTCTCTTACTTTTTGTCTAAGGTTGCGGGTTCTTCACTGAAGTCTGGATTATGCTCTTTGGACCAATCACTCTTCGCAGACACACAGCTAGATTCTGCAGATGATGTGATGTGTATGTGGTGTTGATCTCTGGAAACACAAACAAAGCATAAACAAACTAAACCCCCCCCAAAACCCTTGTCATTCATGGACATAAAATGTTTTTTGTTGTTTGTTTTTTTTCATGGCAGCTTTTGAGACAGTTTTGGGTTTTGCCATGAAACTAGGCTGAGCAGTCAGGCCACTGTGATTAAGAGAGGATTTAAGAAGTGCTCACTTGTAACTTCCTGATTGCATCACATTCAAAAGCACAGACTATTGACTCAAACATGGGCTGCAGGTAGTCCAACTTTTCCAAAATGGCACATTATTACATCCCATTGCCATAAGGGTTGCTTAGTCTCCCAGCACAGTCTCAAGTGTATGAAGGTCCAGCAGACAGGCAATTAATCTAGGAGTAAGTTAAACAGAGCCGTAGAATGTCCTTACCAAACAATTGTCTCTAACCAAAAAATTAGAAACAGACTTTATGAGGGTGACCTGACGGCCTGACATCCTCTAGTGGGATCTGTGCTTCTTGCCCAGCACCATGAATGATGCTGGTGCAATGGCTGCTGGGTTCCTCCTGGTCTACAACAATGTCCAACCGCATGTGCCCAGGGTATGCAACTATTACTGGAGGAACTGGCTGACCCCCACGGTTGCCTGACCTGAATCTAATAAAATATCTCCTGGACATTGTCAGGGTTCCTGGGTCAGTGACCCAGTGTTTTCAGTTTTGTTCATGTTCAGTTTATTTTGCCACTTCCATGTGCTCACTTCCTGCTTTTCCTGCTTGTCTTGTGTCATTAGCCAGATTATGTTCAGCTGTGTACTCACCGGTCTCTCATTATCATCCTCATCAGTCTGTGTATTTAAGCCCTCTGTTTCTACTCGTTCACTGTCGTGTCATTGATGTTATGTTGTCCTTCCCGTGTGTTCCCTCAGTTCAGTCCGCCATTCAGTTGTCCAGCCAGTCAGTGTCCGTTCACCCACTCCTTATAATAAACCTCACCTACCTGCCAGTCCTGCGTTTGGGTTCTTTCTTCCTCGCCTCCACACAACGCCTGACAGAATGACACGACCCGTGCCACGAAGACACAATTGGAACCCAGCGGACTCGGACCTCTACGAGCGGCAGGAGGTAGCGCTCTCCTTGTGGGCGGAAAAGCTCAAGGAGAGACAGCGGCTCTTCGTGGAGCGAGAGCACGTCTTCGAGGGTACTCGCTTGGCTCTGGGCGGGCCTTGGAGACACCGCGTTCACCCACCTGCTACCTCCCATGCACCGGAGCATCTGCCGCGGAGTGTGGGCGTTTCACGCCGTGCTTCGGCCGCTCCCTCTCTCGCCACTTCGCTCCTCGCTCACACACCCGCCGCCTCATTCGCCGGACCTCCACCATCGCCACGGCACAGCGGCTACGCCTCACACCTCGGCTCAACGGAGGCTACCGCACCAGAGGCTCTGCTGTTTACCCCGGCTGCTTCCTCTTCCCGGAGAAAGCGGCGCACACGCCGCCATAAAACGGACTACTTTCAGCCACTCCCGATGGTGAGCTCCAGTGACTGTTTTTCGCACTCGCCATCTGATTATTCACTTAAAACGCACAATAGACTCACTTCTGATTCATGGGGAGTCTCCCTCCTAGACGAGGACGTGGACTGGGAAGAGTTTTTCTGCTCTGCTCCAAAGACTGTAAATAGTGGTGGCAGAAAAACCAGAACAATCCCCAATTAACCTGCCAGTAACACACACACCGTCACTATTTCCACACCCGTTACTCAGCCATTTCCCACCAGCACGGCGGCCCAGATTCGGCCTTCCCCTTCAGCCGTTTCACCTCCTCTGATGGCTAGGGCCCAGTCTACACCCACACCAGTGCCAGCTCCCAGGAGGAGGGCAGCTGCGACCCAGTCTACCTCCACACCCGCTTCTGTTTCTCAGGTGGGGGTGACTGGTGTCCAGCCACCTCCCGTGCCTGTCCCAGCACCCAGGCTGAGGGCAGCCCGAATCCAACCTGACCATCCCAGAGGCCTAGCTGAGGCTCTCCAGCCAGTGCCCTCATGCTCCAGAGGCTCGGAAGAGCTAGCCTGCTTACTCATCAGCCCACCACTTCATCCACCACCTGATCCAGCCTTTCACGCACTAGCTTTATCCCTGGTTAGGCTGGCTGAAGTGTCCCCTGCTCAGGCACCAGCTTTACTAGCCCAGGCTGTAGCTTTATCTCCCTCATTTGTCATGGTCCTGGGCCATGTTGGCCCAGTGTTCTTAGTTTTCTTGTATGTTTGTATTTTGTTCCTTATTTAGGCCATGTTTTCTGAGTCATGTTTCCCCAGCCCGTTATGTCTGTGTTTTCCCCGTGCTCTCTCTCCTCCTGTCTGAACCTCTGTGCACTTCCTGTTTACTTTGTGACTCTCACGCCTGTACATGTCATGTTCAGTTCACCCCGCCCTGTCTCGTTATGATTATCAGTGTCACCTGTGTTCCCCATGTGTTCCCACTTTCCTCGTTAACCCTCTGTGTATTTCTGTCTGCGTCTCCCTCTGTTCGGCGTCGCGTTCTCCCTCATGTTGTGTGTTATTCTCCCCGTGGTTCGGTTCCTTGTACATCTCATGCTTTAGTTTTCCCAGTTTTAGTTTATTTTGTATTGCTTCTCGTGGCCAGCAATAAAGCTGTGTTTTTTGAGTTTATCCCCGTGTCTGTGAATCTGCATCTTGGGTCCTTCTCCTGCCTGCCACACAACGAACCATGACAGAAGAACGCGACCGCGACATGGACCCAGCAGTTCACAACCCCTCCGCGGACCTCCAGGACGACTTGGTCTACACGGTGGAATACCACTGTGAGGAATGGGCGACGCTACCTAGAGGCGAATACCGGGAGACCGTAGCCGTCCGTCTTCAGCGGATGGTGTCCGGGCTCCCGTGGCTATTCGGCGCGCTGCGCCCCCACATCCGGGACTTTCTTGTGTCCGCCGTGGGCATCCGTCCGGGGCAGCTGTCGCAGAAAGAACCGGAAACGGTCAAGATCGGGACCATGGGGCTCACCACCGTTACGCCGCCTGTTCGCTTCTCATCGGCTTCTACATCTTCGCCACCGCCTGTCTACACTACGTGGCGCACGGAGATGCCGGAGGCCAGCGACTTCGGTGAAGAGGAGCGGCAGCAGGTGTTACGGGCGTATCGGGAGGACGAGCTCCGTTGGAAGCCCTGGCTTATCACCGAGGAGGATTCGCGGCCCGGCTCAGCTCCTCCCCCATCCCGGAGAAAACGGCGTTCACGCCGCCGACACCCACCGCCACAGCCAGACACCGAGACTTCTGAGTTGCCAGCTGTGGTGAGTGGAAGGGACAAACAGGAGTTTCCTGACTCTGGGACTGTTTATTCCGGAGCTGTGTTTTTTCGCTTAGCTGCCCAGCCAGAAGCGCTAGCTCTGTCTCCTGTATCCTCGCTAGCACAGTCGTTGACTCCACCACAAGCTCCGTTTTCACCCCTACCACCACTTCAGTCTCCTTCAGTTCAGTCTGCCACTCAGCTACCTCCTCAGTTAGCCTTAGCTCGGTTTTCCCCAGCGCAGCCTCCCTTAGCACAGTCATCCACTCAATCACCAGTTCCACTTTCCCCCCAACTATCGCAGCTACTCCCAGCTCAGTCAGCTCCCTCGCAGCCCTTCACAGCTCAGTCAGCTCCCTCGCAGCCCTTCACAGCTCAGTTAGCTCCCTCGCAGCCCTTCACAGCTCAGTTAGCTCCCTCGCAGCCCCCCTCAGTTCAGTTTCCCGTGTCCCCCTCAGTTCAGTGTCCCGTGTCCCCCTCAGTTCAGTGTCCCGTGTCCCCCTCAGTTCAGTGTCCCGTGTCCCCCTCAGTTCAGTGTCCAGTGTCCCCCTCAGTTCAGTGTCCAGTGTCCCCCTCAGTTCAGTTTCCAGTATCCCCAGTGCCACTTTCAGTTCAGGCCCCCGTAGCTCCAGAGTCACCTTCAGCGCAGGCCCCAGTAGCTCCAGTGCCGCCTGTAGCGCAGGCCCCAGTAGCTCCAGTGCCGCCTGTAGCGCAGGCCCCAGTAGCTCCAGTGCCGCCTGTAGCGCAGGCGCCAGTAGCTCCAGTGCCGCCTGTAGCACAGGCGCCAGTAGCTCCAGTAGCCCAGTCCCCGATAGCAGCACGGTCCGCTGGTCAGCTTAACATTCAGCCAGGGGTCCCAAATCTCCCTGGCTCTGCATCAGCTCCTGCTGGGAGCTCGGATGAGCTCATCCAGGACTCCGCGGCTCCCACGCCGCCATCTACCTCATCAGCTGGGGGGTCCGAGGGGCCCGTTCAGCCTCCCGTCTCCGCTGGAGGGTCCGAGGGGCCCGTTCAGCCTCCCGTCTCCGCTGGAGGGTCCGAGGGGCCCATTCAGCCTCCCGTCTCCGCTGGAGGGCCCGAGGAGCCCGTCCAGCAACCTTCCACGTCGGCTGGGGGTTCAGGAGAACCGCACCAGCCTCATGCCACGTCTGCTGGGGGGCCCGAGCCGCCCGTCCAGCACCATGCCACATCAGCTGGAGGGCCCGAGGAGCCCATCCAGCCACCTTCTGCTTCTGCTCCTCCTGGTCCAGCTCCAGCCCGTGCTTCGTCAGCCTGTGCTTCGTCTGCTGCAGCTCCAGCCTGTGCTTCGTCTGGCGCAGCTCCAGCCTCCGAGTCTTCGTCTGGCGCAGCTCCAGCCTCCGAGTCTTCGTCTGGCGCAGCTCCAGCCTCCGAGTCTTCGTCTGGCGCAGCTCCAGCCTCCGAGTCTTCGTCTGGTTCAGCTTCAGCCTCCGAGTCTTCGTCTGGTTCAGCTTCAGCCTGTGCTTCGCCTGGTCCGGCCCCCGCATCGCCACCGTCTGGTCCTGCCTCGTCTGGTCCTGCCTCGACTGGTCCTGCCTCGACTGGTCCTGTGCCCACCAGGCCATGGCCAGCACGCCTGAGACTGGAGAGCCGCCGCCGCTGCCTTCCGCGCGGTCGGCCCCCTGAACTGCTCCGTCGTCGTCTCCTTCGCCACCGTCGCTGCCTTCCGCGCGGTCGGCCCCCTGAACTGCTCCGTCGTCTCCTTCGCCGCCGCCGCTGCCTTCCGAGTGGTCGGCCCCCTGAACTGCTCCGTCGTCGTCTCCTTCGCCGTCGCCGCTGCCTTCCGCACGGCCGGCC
Organism: Rhamphochromis sp. 'chilingali'; assembly: GCF_963969265.1. Taxonomy (NCBI): domain Eukaryota; kingdom Metazoa; phylum Chordata; class Actinopteri; order Cichliformes; family Cichlidae; genus Rhamphochromis; species Rhamphochromis sp. 'chilingali'. The sequence goes on from NC_137934.1 coordinate 23,107,577, forward strand.
TCCGGACCAGCTCTGTCACCTGTGCCACCCACCTGGTCGGCCCCCCGACCGTGTGACCCGTGAACTCTTGTGCCTGTGGGCTCTGGGTCGGCCCCCTGAACTTTATTTGGACTGTGGTCATGTGCTCCTGTGTCTTCTGTTGTTTGTTTTTGTTTCCCGTTCTGGTCCCTCCGTCCTGGTCCCCCGCCTCCCGCCCTGGGTGGGTTGTTTTCTGTTTTTGTTTTGTTTCTCGGGTTTGGGCTGTCGGGGGCCAGCCCTTGAGGGGGGGGGGTACTGTCATGGTCCTGGGCCATGTTGGCCCAGTGTTCTTAGTTTTCTTGTATGTTTGTATTTTGTTCCTTATTTAGGCCATGTTTTCTGAGTTGCCCTGTTGTGTTGTTCCCTAAGTGTTTTCCCTTCATGGCTTTTACCCCCTGTGTGCCCCTCTGTGTATCTGTGAGCCCTCGTCTCTCCTTATGTTTTATTCCATGTTTCCCCTGCCCATTATGTCTAAGTTCTCCCCGTGCTCTCTCTCCCCCCCTGTGTGCCCTCTGTGTATTTATGAGCCCTCGTCTCCCTTTGTGGTTGTTTCATGTTTCCCCAGCCCGTTATGTCTGTGTTTTCCCCGTGCTCTCTCTCCTCCTGTCTGAACCTCTGTGCACTTCCTGTTTACTTTGTGACTCTCACGCCTGTACATGTCATGTTCAGTTCACCCCGCCCTGTCTCGTTATGATTATCAGTGTCACCTGTGTTCCCCATGTGTTCCCACTTTCCTCGTTAACCCTCTGTGTATTTCTGTCTGCGTCTCCCTCTGTTCGGCGTCGCGTTCTCCCTCATGTTGTGTGTTATTCTCCCCGTGGTTCGGTTCCTTGTACATCTCATGCTTTAGTTTTCCCAGTTTTAGTTTATTTTGTATTGCTTCTCGTGGCCAGCAATAAAGCTGTGTTTTTTGAGTTTATCCCCGTGTCTGTGAATCTGCATCTTGGGTCCTTCTCCTGCCTGCCACACAACGAACCATGACATCATTAGCTCAGTCTATAGCTCAGCCATCAGCTGTACCAACCTCAGCTCAGCCATTAGCCTCACCGACCTCTGTTTATCCGTTAGTCTCCTCAGTCCAGGCAGTTCACTCACCTGCCCTCCAGTCCCCTGTGGTTCAGTCTCCTCCTGCCCTCCAGTCTGCTCCTGTCCAGTCTGTAGTCCAGTCAGTCCAGTCTGTAGTCCAGTCAGTCCAGTCTGCTCCTGTCCAGTCTGTAGTCCAGTCTGCCCCTGTCCAGTCTGTAGTCCAGTCAGTCCAGTCTGCTCCTGTCCAGTCTGTAGTCCGTTCTGCTCCTGTCCAGTTTGTAGTCCATTCTGCCCCTGTCCAGTCTGTAGTCCAGTCAGTCCAGTCTGCTCCTGTTCAGTCTGTAGTCCAGTCGCCTCCTGTCTCCCAGTCGCCCGTCCACCATCCCGTTCAGTTCCCGGACCTGCAGCCACAGCACCCAGAGCCAGCTGTGAGCTCTCCTGCTCCTCAGCCAGGGGTTTCCGCACCCGCTGGCCCGGCCGCTCTTCAGCCAGGGGTTTCCGCACCCGCTGGCCCGGCCGCTCTTCAGCCAGGGGTTCCTGCACCCGCTGGCCCGGCCGCTCCTCAGCCAGAGGCTTCCGCGCCTACTGGCCCTGCCTGTCTCCAGCCAGAGGCTTCCGCGCCGCCTGGTCCGGCATCAGACTCAGCCGCTGCCTCGCCTGGTCCGGCATCAGACTCAGCCGCTGCCTCGCCTGGTCCAGCCTCAGCCTCTGCTTCGCCTGGTCCAGCCTCAGCCTCAGCTTCAGCTTCGCCTGGTCCGGCCTCGGCTTCTGCTTCGCCTGGTCCAGCCTCAGCTTCGCCTGGTCCGGCCTCGGCTTCTGCTTCTGCTTCGCCTGGTCCAGCCTCAGCTTCGCCTGGTCCAGCCTCAGCTTTGCCTTTTCCTGTGTCAGCTCGTCTTGTGTCATTAGCCAGATTATGTTCAGCTGTGTACTCACCGGTCTCTCATTATCATCCTCATCAGTCTGTGTATTTAAGCCCTCTGTTTCTACTCGTTCACTGTCATGTCATTGATGTTATGTTGTCCTTCCCGTGTGTTCCCTCAGTTCAGTCCGCCATTCAGTTGTCCAGCCAGTCAGTGCCCCTTCACCCACTCCTTATAATAAACCTCACCTACCTGCCAGTCCTGCGTTTGGGTTCCTTCTTCCTCGCCTCCATACAACGCCTGACAGACATTATGTTTTGGTTCATCTTGGATCACCAGGTTGCACCTCAGACTGTCCAGGAGCTTAGTGATGCCCCAGTCTAAATCTGGGACCAGATTCTCAATGACAACATACATCATCTCATTAGGAGCATGCCCTTACGTTGGTATTTGGCCTGCATGAAGCACATGGGAGCCACATAAACTATTTAGTACCAGTTTTAGTTGCAGCAATGACATTTTGGTGAAATAAACAAGCCTGCCACAAAACATTTCACTTTAAATTTCAGGGTGTCTTTGAATTCAGCCCTCTGTATGTTGATCATTTCCATTTCCATCAAACAATGTTTCATTCCTAACATATTACCCAGTCCATAACAGTATACTGTAGATATCCAGCATCATTCTTTCCCTATTGAGATCTAATGTGTTTTCCAAGTGTTACTTTTATTGAGCAGTGAGCAGTGTGTACTTCTAACATCAGCATCTGTTTATCTAAAGTTCAGCTTTTGCCATTATATTGTGACCAGTTCTTTTCAGGGAGATGACTTCATGGTCTTTGGTGGGTAAACACATTAGAAAGCAGTTGGATATAGTAAAGAGCATCAGTAGGTTTGAATGACTTTGTTTGTTCAATAGAAAAAGGTTAAAAATCAGAAAGTGGGTTAATCTGACACAATTAAACAGCATTTAGTTTTGTCTTCCTATGAAATGAATTATCTTCAGTTTGATCTACAGACAGAAAGTATCTCTTACTTAGTGTCTGAGGGTCTAGGTTCAGTGTTGAACACTGGAGGCTGAGCTTTGGACCAGTCACTCTTTATAGATAGACAGCTGGATCCTGGATACTCTGCTCTGTAATCCTCTTGATGCAGATCCCTCATTTTCAGTGCATCTGAGAGAACCCGGCAACACTGAAAGACAAAAACTTCACACCTAGAACAGGAAGTAACACACACATACACACTGCAGACAGGAGTCTAGAGTGTAATAAACCAAGCTGACAATTCTCATAAATGAGCAGATCCTTATTTTCTCTTGCAGTCCACGGAGAAACAGCAGACTCCACGTTTATTTTCCTCCACCATGCTCCTGTGTATGTTATGTCACAAGCGTGTGTACCAAATGTGCTACAGGTACAAAGATGTTCAGAATTGAGGCACATCTTTTCATTCAAAAACAATTGTTTATGATTATTCTTACACCATATAAATGCACAATAACAATTACCTTCTTTCCCTCCTTGAGCTCCATTTCTGTAAAATGAAGTTTGAACTCTAAATACTTTCACTATTGAGCAGAAAACCACTTCCTGCCATCTCAATTTTCAGGAAATCACATGCATGCATTACTGTACACGAGAACTGTTTATTACCGAACAAAGCCACGCAGTTACAGCAAGTCTGCCACACAGAAAATGGATGAATATTTTTCTTGGTTTTATGGAAACTCAGAACCTGTAGAGTTACTTGGAGATCCTGTGATACACCACCTAAATGGTTTTCTCACTTATCATTTGGAGATTTTCTTTGATCCCTCACTGACACTGAATCTTTTGTAAAAACAAACAAACAAACAAACAAACAAACAAACAAACAAACAAAAAAAGCAATAATTGAAAAAAAATAGGAGTAGAAATGACATACACTATAGGTAAAATGTCAGCTATTCTGGTGGTTAACATGGACTAAGGTCAGTAAAGTGAAAACTGTTGCAGTTTTTAGCGCTACAGTCGTGGATGTTTATGCTGCTAGCAGTGTTGGGAAGGTTACTTTTAAAATGTATTCCATTACAGAATACAGAATACATGCCCCAAAATGTATTCTGTAACGTATTCCGTTACGTTACTCAATGACAGTAACGTATTCTGAATACTTTGGATTACTTAATATATTATCATGCTTTTTACAACAACGTGAATGTGCTATTGCTGTGTGATTTATTACTATTACTGAAGGTCCGCGACTCCGAACTGTAGTAAAGGGACCTCTGACTAATACGGCGGGGTCCCTGTCGGCTCGTAGCCGAAAAATAGCTTTACTTTGTTGGGGGGGTCAACTTTTCTTGCGAGAGACAGAGAGAGGCGTTGAAAGGCTGCTCCAACGGAACTTAGTGTTTTCGGAGGAAAACACGAACACGGTGTACAGTCGAGTCTTAATAGCTTACTTACAACTGGGCTCGTGAGACACTCTTCTTGGCTGAAGTGGTTATTATTATATTTACATGCTTCCAGCTCCCATTTTTCCTCGATGACAACTCGTACCTTTCCGCTCCCCTTTTTCTCTCTCCCTCCTCGCGCTCACAGACCCATAACGTGTATGGCAGTCCATTCTCCCTGCAACACGGACTACACTGCCCATGATGCTACATTCTTTAGAGCTATGCTTGTAGCATTCTGCCTGTTAGCTTAGCACAACAACAACAACAACAACGAAAAGGCGCTCTCTCACCCAGGAAACACACAGTCGCAGAGAGAGAGAGAGAGCGTCGCCCTGTAACCATGGCAACCGTAGCGCTGCCGCCTGGAACAACAGAACATAGCTGTCAAACAAAACCCAAACAGTCCTGACCCGCGACAAAATGGAACAGGAAAGTACCGCAGTGTAATCCATTTATTTCAACAAAGTAACTATATTCTGAATACCACCTTTTTAAACGGTAACTGTAACGGAATACAGTTATTCATATTTTGTATTTTAAATACGTAACGGCGGTACATGTATTCCGTTACTCCCCAACACTGGCTGCTAGCCTGCTAGCCTAAAGTTCACATGAAGACTACACCTTTGAGTTGAGGGATAGTGGTGGGGCACCAATGTTAGCAATACCTGAGTGCGCTTAGAAGAAAGTTACCTGCTCTCTGTGAATCTAATGTGACTAAAAATTTACCTGTTTGGGGATTACATTCAACAATTTCCTAACATGTACAGTTCAGAGACTTGTTCAGAGAATGATACTTTTTATAAATGTTGTTATAAGTTTACAGTCCTAAACAGCCTGTCACTTATGGAATCTGAGCTGTCTGGGTTAGACGTTAACAACTTGATCAGTGATTGTTCTCCTGTCATGGTGATCTGTCCTCTAAGGCTGAAATGGTTCTGATTCTGGACTGAACTAAAAGCCTTTGAGGTCTTCCAGTGGCTTCGGGAAGTTGTGGTTCCTCTTCCCTTTTCTGCATCTGTGGCCACAGCAGCTGAGGGTTGAAGGTTTCCCGGAGAGTTTGAAATCTGCCCTGACAAGCTGGAAATTTATTCCCCTTCGGCGTTTTTGCAGTAAGGCTGAAGCAGCTGAAGGAGCATGTGAGACAGTATACATTCTCTCTGTATGGTGGCTAGATCATTCGGATCTCGTATTGTCTGAATATTTTTGTCATTTTCTTGTTCTGGCTCGACTGCATGAACTGTCCTATCTTGCGGACTGAGATAGGTCTAAATAAGGCTTAAGGAGACAGCTTGACCTATCACAGTCCCCCGCTCAGGGAGTGCCCCTTTCCCTCTGAAAGAGCAGGAAATTTCAGGCCAGGGCTTGGAGCTCTGAGCAGTTTGACATGCACACTTCCCTCTTCTCGTAAGAGTCAGCTGGGCACTTGTTAAACAGTGCTCTCTGGTGGCCAACTGCCTGCAGTACAAAGATATTCAATGAGAGTGGTTAAGAAAGGACACACATTTAAAGCTTATTTCCTTTTTGTTCCTCAGGCTGTGTAAAGAGTGACTGTTAACCATCAAAATGTTAGACCTAAAAAATTTATCAATTTGATGAAGTCATGGCTCAGACATCATAACAGGCCTCTGGATACTTACATGGAAATCTATCTACACATGAGCTTAAGCAGCCAGAAAGAAATAGAAATGACTGTGAACTCTACTTCTGTTTGTAGCTCGTCTTCTGTCTCGATATTTGCATGTTTCTGTCACTGAATGACAGACAATTAATCACAAAAACTGTCATCTCAAGGCACTTTATATTCTAAGCTGGAGACCTTACAATAATACAGAGAAAGCCCCAACAATCAGATGACCTCCTATGAACAAGCACTCGGTGACAGTGGGAAGTAAAAACCTTTAACCTTTTAACAGGAAGAAACCTCGGGCAGAAGCAGGCTCAGGGAGGGGCAACCATCTGAACAACCGGTTGGGCTTTAAGACAAGCAGAGACAGGACAAAAACACACTTTGGGAGAAAGAGCCAGCGATGATTAATTATTATTTATGATTAATAATTAAATGCAGTAATGGTGTGGAAAGAGCTGAGTGTCTGTGAAAACCAGGGGTGTCTGTGCTGCTCTTTTATTTTTGTAAGTCATTGATGTTTACATCAGAAAAATCAAACATGACAAAAACAAGAGACCCACAAGAAAATGTAGAATAAAAAAAATTCTCTTTCTAAATATTTAAAATGCTGTTTTATTTATTTGTGTGTGTGTGTGTGTGTGTGTGTGTGTGTGTGTGTGTGTGTGTGTGTGTGTGTACAAAAACACTGAGTGGAGTAAGATAAATGAGTCCACATTGTTTAAAAAAAAAAATAATTGCTTTATGAAAAAAACCAAAATGATTGCTGCAGCTTTTTTCAAGGCGACTTCAGGCTAAAATGAGTTGTTGGCATGTGTGAGTTTTCTTTTGAGTCCATGCTTGAATGCCACTGACTGCATAACCCTCATTTCTTTTCTTAAAAATGGGAGGAGCTTTTTTTCCTTAAAACATTTTTATAAAAGTTCTAAAAGTTTAGCGGGACTTTTAAAAATAAAAATAAGATAAAAGTGTTGGAAATATATATAGAAAACACATTTAAAACTCAAAATGTAAACTTTGAATTCAAATAATTAAACTTTTAATTTTTAGTAGTCCTGGCTGCACCAGTTCTCTTTTGGAGAGATTTGAGCTTCACTTTCACATCCCTTATCTTTTGTATGTAATGAACATGAACTTCTGCATTCTTAACATGTCACAAAAATAATGATTTCTGATAAAAGTTGATTCTAAATGAAAGCCACAAGTCAAATCTTGGAAAACTGAAAACATTTCTTAACTTCAAAGCAAGAACAACTAAGATAAATAAACAGTAGCATAAGAACAATGTTTATGTATCAGAAAAGCTGTGGCATTTTTCGGGTTTTCACTGATCTTAAAGGAACAAGTCAGAACTCCTTACAGAGCTGTAAGGCACTTTGGACACAAACCTCAAACTCACGTTAAAATTCAAGAAAAACAAAACTAACAGGACTCCTGGAACTTCCACGCAAAGCCAGCAATAAAGGAACAGTGCATCTTTCTGTGTCTAATATGGTGGAGGGTTGTACAGCTCCTCGTATTTTGGTGGCGATGTGGAGAGGACAGTGGGAACTGTGAGCAGGATGGGGGGTCTGTTGGGATAACGCATCTGGTGGATCATTGCCGAGGACAGAATTGTGCCGAGCAGCTGCAGGGGACACAGAAAGGAGAGTTAAAAATCAGCTGCTCTGCAGGCTTAAAAATCTTAAATTGATAACATGGAAATTCAACTCAGTTTTCTTTATATAGCACCAAATCACAACAACAGTCTCCTCAGGGTGTTTCATGTTGTCAGCTAAAGGCCCAACAATAATACAAAAAAATCAGATCATTCTGTACGAGCAAGAACTTCGAGACTGTAGAAAGGAAAAGGTCTCGAATTTAAAGAGAAATGAGAACTGAACTCAGAGTCAAGATTTTCAGCTAAAATAGATTCTGGCTCTGAGAAATATCAGATTTAGATTTATGGCGCTGGCACGGCTGGCAGCCTTAACCCAATTTCCCTCGGGATGAATAAAGTATTATCAATCAATCAATCAACACGTGCGCGCGCACACACAATGAAACAATTCTATTTTTATATCAAAATAATCATATTTATCTTTTTCTGGGACTTGGTGAAAGTTCATTCTCCAACTAACACAAACATTTCCTTCTGGTTTCTCGTTGCTTTTATTTGATTGGCTCCCCACCCACTCGTTCTTCAAACAGAAGCTTTGATGAACAACTTGGTTTGGCTTCTCTGCCTGAGATAATGATACAATATTTTATGTTATTATTTTATTGTTTCCTGCAAAGACCTGGATTGGTACACATGATTATAGGCTACTTGTGGCTTAGTCATGGGTCCTACAGTGTTTTATTGTTTCGCGTATCTTTCAGGTGACTCCATAATATGACTCGCATTCCAGAAAGTACAGAGTACTTACTGTGTACTTGCCTCATTGTTTCCTGCAAAACCTGACTTGTTGCCTGCAAATTGCATGCAAGTACAGGGTACTTGAGCCGTATTTGCAGGTTGTGTTATAAAGTGCTACCAAAAACTGAACAACTAGATGTATTATACACGCAATGACCTCATTATTTGAAACTTTTCCATGTTTACTATGAGCGGCCACCTCAGGAACAGGAATTCCAGGTGTATTTGGTTAGAATGAAACCGAACTGAGAACATTTTACTGAACTCACTTAAACTAAAAAATAGTTTTGACTGAAATTTCATCACAGAAATGTTTCTTTTTATTGTCACAGATCAAATGCTGATCTTCTGGAGCATGTGGCATTTTCAAGTATTTGAAACATGATTTTAGGACTTCATGATCATTTTTAAAGAGAAACAGTTTCGGTTATTATTTTGTAAATCAAAAATAACAGTGACTGATGTAAACGTGACACTCCCCATCAAGACAAAAGCTAAATGACTGGCCATTTGTTTTTTCAGTTTTAAAGGATCATTACAGATCACATGGTAAATAATAATGGATTGGATTTATATAGCGCTTTTCAAGGCACCCAAAGCACTTTACAATACCACTATTCATTCACTCTAACATTCACACACTGGTGGAGGCAGCTACAGTTGTAGCCACAGCTGCCCTCAGGCAGACTGACAGAAGCGAGGCTGCCATATTGCGCCATCGGCCCCTCTGGCCAACACCAGTAGGCAAGTAGGGTAAAGTGTCTTGCCCAAGGACACAACGACCAGGACAGAGAGCCCAGGGATCGAACCGGCAACCTTCCGGTTACAGATGCGATTCCCAACCCCCTGAGACACGGTCGCCCTATATAATGCATCATAAGTCTTACCTAAAGATCAAACCACTTTAGACAAACCACATCCTGCAATTTCACCATATTTAAAATCTAAAAAAATCCCCATCCACTACTCTGAATACTTTACTGCTATATTAAACTACTTTCTTAAAAAATGATATTGAATCAGATTTTTTTTTTTTGAGTGCTGCCATTAGTAACTGAAACAGGACATTTACTCTGTGGAAACCTTGTCTTTAAATAGCTAACAATACTCACTGCCAGAATAGCCAGAGTGAAGAAGACTCCGAGTACGATGTCAAAACCCAGCAGGAAGTAGTGCATTATTATGGGGAAGCAGGTCTAAACACAGACAAAAAATAAAGTTAGGGTTATAGTTTCTGTAAATCAGCTGATGAAATCAAGAAACATTTTTCAAAATAAAGCCGAGTCACTCACTTGGGTGTAGATGGATGTTGATCTCTCCATTAAAGACTGGAAAGATAGAAAAATTAAAAGATATGACTAACCGAGTTACATTTAATAGAAGTGAAGCTGTGTGTGTTGATACTCACTCTGTAGCCAACAGTCTGACACTTGCCCTCTTCCTCCTCCTCCAGGTTGCATTTACAGGATTCAGGAATGTTGTTCCAGTCTTTGTAGCTGAACAGACCACAGCAGTGAAACTAAAATAAACCAGAAGAAACAGGAGGGTTATAGTTGACTGGCACAGATGAGATGGAGAACGATTCTTTTAAAAGTGTGAGAGAGTGTTAAAAGACACTGTCCAGGACATTTCCATCTCCTGCTGTTATGATTAACTGTAATCTATACAACCCATATAATCCAGTCTATGTAATCTGGTCTGTTGGACAGCTCTGGAAAAAGTGAAGGGGGCAGAAATTCTGGACTTTTAATTGTCTCCTCCGTGGTCGTTCATATTTTTCAGCATCTACAGAAATCTCAGTTAAAACAGAAAATATATAAATCTATAACCAGTCGAGATGCGTTCATGAAACCGCACATCTTACAGTGAGACAGAGATGAAATGTGTCATTAAACTTCTTTACACTGACAGAAAGGATAGTTTCTTCAGACCAAAGCTTGCTGTATGTTGACCTCAATGCAAAAATATGTTTGGCACCTCTGATTTACATTGTGCCGCAAGAGAGGAAGTTGAAACTTCTGCTTTTTACCGAGATTCAAAGTAGAGCTATGGTTTTGATTCTAAAGGGAAGTCAGATACACATATCATTGTCACGGTCCTGGGTCTGTGACCCAGTGTTTTCTGTTTTGTATGGTTAATCTTTGATTTCATGATGTACAGTGGGGCAAAAAAGTATTTAGTCAGCCACCAATTTGTTCAAGTTCCCCCACTTAAAATGATGACAGAGGTCAGTAATTTGCACCAGAGGTACACTTCAACTGTGAGAGACAGAATGTGGAAAAAAAAAAAAAAAAAAAAAAAAATCCATGAATCCACATGGTAGGATTTGTAAAGAATTTATTCGTAAATCAGGGTGGAAAATAAGTATTTGGTCAATAACAAAAATACAACTCAATACTTTGTAACATAACCTTTGTTGGCAATAACAGAGGTCAAACGTTTACTATAGGTCTTTACCAGGTTTGCACACACAGTAGCTGGTATTTTGGCCCATTCCTCCATGCAGATCTTCTCGAGAGCAGTGATGTTTTGGGGCTGTCGCCGAGCAACACGGACTTTCAACTCCCGCCACAGATTTTCTGTGGGGTTGAGGTCTGGAGACTGGCTAGGCCACTCCAGGACTTTCAAATGCTTCTTACGGAGCCACTCCTTTGTTGCCCGGGCGGTGTGTTTTGGATCATTGTCATGTTGGAAGACCCAGCCTCGTTTCATCTTCAAAGTTCTCACTGATGGAAGGAGGTTTTGGCTCAAAATCTCACGATACATGGCCCCATTCATTCTGTCCTTAACACGGATCAGTCGTCCTGTCCCCTTGGCAGAAAAACAGCCCCATAGCATGATGTTTCCACCCCCATGCTTCACAGTAGGTATGGTGTTCTTGGGATGCAACTCAGTATTCTTCTTCCTCCAAACACGACGAGTTGAGTTTATACCAAAAAGTTCTACTTTGGTTTCATCTGACCACATGGCATTCTCCCAATCCTCTGCTGTATCATCCATGTGCTCTCTGGCAAACTTCAGACGGACCTGGACATGCACTGGCTTCAGCAGAGGAACACGTCTGGCACTGCGGGATTTGATTCCCTGCCGTTGTAGTGTGTTACTGATGGTGACCTTTGTTACTTTGGTCCCAGCTCTCTGCAGGTCATTCACCAGGTCGACCCGTGTGGTTCTGGGATCTTTGCTCACCGTTCTCATGATCATTTTGACCCCACGGGATGAGATCTTGCGTGGAGCCCCAGATCGAGGGAGATTATCAGTGGTCTTGTATGTCTTCCATTTTCTGATGATTGCTCCCACAGTTGATTTTTTCACACCAAGCTGCTTGCCTATTGTAGATTCACTCTTCCCAGTCTGGTGCAGGTCTACAATACTTTTCCTGGTGTCCTTCGAAAGCTCTTTGGTCTTGGCCATGGCGGAGTTTGGAGTCTGACTGTTTGAGGCTGTGGACAGGTGTCTTTTATACAGATGATGAGTTCAAACAGGTGCCATTCATACAGGTAATGGGTGGGGGACAGAAAAGCTTCTTACAGAGGACGTTACAGGTCTGTGAGAGCCAGAGATTTTCCTTGTTTGAGGTGACCAAATACTTATTTTCCACCCTGATTTACGAATAAATTCTTTACAAATCCTACCATGTGAATTCATGGATTTTTTTTTTTTTCCACATTCTGTCTCTCACAGTTGAAGTGTACCTCTGGTGCAAATTACTGACCTCTGTCATCATTTTAAGTGGGGGAACTTGCACAATCGGTGGCTGACTAAATACTTTTTTGCCCCACTGTATCTTTGTTTATTCCTACGTTTTGGTTCTGTGTTATATTATACCTCTAAGTTCAGTCTATGTATTTCCTGTTTTGTTGTGAAGGTCCGTGTCTCATGTCAGTGTGTTTAGTTTTGTTTCCTCTGTCTAGTCATGTCCGATTACTCCCAGCTGTGTCCTCCTTCTGTGTCTCATTCTCTTGTTATCCTTGTGTCTGCCTCTGTTAGTTGCTGGTTCGTCTGTGTAAAAGCCATCCGTCATTCTGTGTATTTCCCTGCGTTGCTGTTTCTGTTAGTTTTTACCAGTTTAGGTTATTCTTAGGTTTTGTTTCATGCCTGTTACATTCCTGTCTGTTTTACCTACCATGTCAATAAAGCTCGCTCACATCAGAAGCTGCCTGCATCTGGGGTCCTACTTTCAACCTCACCTCACTGCAGACGTGACAATCATAGTCCTACTAGTGTAAAAAGTTTAAAGATTCAGTTACACCATTTCATGTGTTGCTTGCTTTTTTTTTTTTTTTTTTTTTTTTTTTTAAATATAAAAACAGGACAGTAAAATAAAGGAACACAGTTTACTGTCTTGGTAAAAGCATTTCCTGGCTCTTCACTTTGCATATCTTGATTTGCACTTCTCTTTGAGAATGCATCTGACAGCCAATAAGCAGCCTAAACTCAACCGGATGCCCTGTGTGGAATTACGGGAATGGAAAAACAGGTCTGACAACAAATGTTTGTGAGCTGGAAAGTCAACGGCTGCAATCTGAATGTAGCGAGCAAGAGGAAGCTCTTTTGTCAAAGCAACCAACCATGACTTTTCATACTTGGCAGTTAGTGCGTGGCTGCACGGTGTCTTCATGAGTAACACTGTCACGTAAAAAGAATTTCAGGCTCGATACTGATACTCAAGAAAATACACAACATGAGGACAAAATGACAGAATGAAAGGACACAGTTCTTATTTTATGTTTTAAATAAATGTTCAAACACTTCTGACTCTTTGACTCCTTATCAAACAGAGCTGGTATGTTAGGCTGTCACAGTTTCTGGTTGCTGGTACTTACTTTACTTCCTTTTGCTTCAATATAGGAAAAAAACTTTATAATTATGCTTTGCTATTAAATTAACACTATTTATCTATCAAAACTGAACAGACCACAGGAGTGAAACTAAAAAACCCCAGAAGAAACAGGAGGGTTATTGTTGACTGGCACAGATGAGATGGAGAACAGGATTGGCAGTCCTGACTGATGACAATGCCCCACAGTCAAACGATAACCTTTTATTATTTGCCATCACTTCTACACACTACCTTAACGATAACCTAATAGATAGCTAATGCGGCTAACTGCTAATAGCTAAAGTAGTTAAAGCTAATGCTAATGTTTAATAGCCACTACAACGAGTCTTCAACCTCAGTCTGCGACTGGGGAGAGTGCCCGCCCTATGGAAGACATCCTGCATCGTCCCGGTCCCCAAAAAGAACCAGCCCAATGAGCTGAATGACTTCCGACCGGTGGCACTGACGTCACATCTTATGAAGACTCTAGAGCGGCTCTTCCTCAACCTCCTCCGACCACAGGTACAACATGCCCAGGACCCACTACAGTTTGCATACAAGGCGGGTGTCGGAGTGGAGGATGCCATCCTGTACCTCCTACACAGAGCCCACTCACACCTGGATGGGGGAAAAGGCACGGTCAGGATCCTGTTTCTTGACTTTTCCAGTGCCTTTAATACCATCCGGCCCTGTATGCTTCAGGAAAAACTGAACAGGATGGAGGTGGACCCCTGCCTGGTGGCTTGGATCTCCGACTACCTCACCGACAGACCACAGTACGTCAGGCTGAAGGACATCACGTCTGACACTGTGGTCAGCAGCACAGGAGCACCACAGGGAACTGTGCTGTCCCCTCTTCTCTTCACCCTGTACACCTCTGACTTCTGCTACAACTCTGAATTATGCCACATTCAGAAGTTTGCAGACGACACAGCCATCATGGGGTGTATCTGGGATGATCAGGAAGAGGAGTACAGAAGTCTGGTGAGGAACTTTGTCGCATGGAGTCACACAAACCACCTGCAACTCAACACCTCAAAGACTAAGGAACTGGTTGTGGACTTCGGGAGGTCTAGAGCAGGTCCACTGCCGGTTCAGATAGAGGGGGAGGAGGTGGAGGTGGTCAACAAGTACAAGTACCTCGGGCTGTGGGTGGACAATAAACTGGACTGGTCATGCAACACAGAGCACCTGTATAAAAAAGCCCAAAGCCGACTGTACTTCCTCAGGAGGCTGAGGTCTTTTAACATCTGCAGGAAGCTCCTGAGGATGTTTTACCAGTCAGTGGTTGCTGGAGTACTTTTCTATGCTGTGGTGTGCTGGGGGAGCAGCACAGCAAAGAAGGACTCATCCAGGCTGGAGAAACTGATCAGGAGGGCTAGCTCTGTGGTCGGCATGAAGCTGGACACTCTGGTGACAGTGGCAGAGAAAAGGACATTAAAGAAACTGATGGACATTATGGACAATGCCAGGCATCCTCTGCACACGGCCATAAACAACCAGAAGAGTCTGTTCAGTGACAGGTTGCTTCTCCCAAAGACAAGAACTAACAGACTTAAAAACTCCTTTGTCCCACACGCCATCAGACTGTTTAACTCCTCTCTGGAGGGGAGAGGGAGGGGAAACAGGAGGACAAAGGAGGGGGGAACAACTAAGCTGTAGTGCCTCTTCACCTCACTGTGCAATACCTTTGTAAATAGTCAACGGTGCAATAGACTCAATACTTGAAATGTGCAATTCACTTGTATTTTTATTTTTATTCCTATTTATTCTATTTATCCCCTTCGTATATTTTATTTATATTGTCTCTGTATTTATATATATGTGTGTGTGTATAACTCTGTAACTTCTGTCGGTGCTGTGCTTTTTTGGAAATCGAATTTCCCAGAGGAACCCACCCGAGGGATTAATAAAGTTCTATCTAATCTAATCTAATCTAATACTTCAGCTTAAAAATGCTGACCTGACAAAATTCCTCAGAAACACCGGGTTGTCAGCTTCACCAAGTTGGTTGTGTTGCTGTTATTTTTTTAATTTTAGTACCATTTAGTATTCACGATTTGGATTGTTTTCCCTTCTCAACAACCCTACTAGCATTTTCACAATTTTGGCATTGAAGGGTACCATTAAGTTTTAGTTTCATGGAAATCCCAACCCAGCCTTTAATGGCACTCAGCTGGTTTGGATGTAAGAATAAAACATTAAATTGAACAAAAGAGAAATCCACAAAGTACATGAAGTATAAAACACAAGGCAGAGCTGAATATCTCACAATTTTCTGGATGTTGTCAGCCATGTTCTTCATATCCCTTGAGTTTTCATCCAAAGGCAGAAACATCCGAAACTTGTTCTCCATTATACCTTCAATCTGCAAACAAAATCGTCATCCATATTAGATATCACTTTTTGAAAATAACGTTGTTCTACCATTTTTTTTAGCCAGTGATTATTTATCTTGGTGATTATTTTGATACATAAAGTGACTAAAAGGGTTTCCAGCAGAGATATTTGTGCAAAAAGAATTGAAGTAATAACTGAAATATTTTAATATTACAGTTTAGACCTTATTAAATTATTTAAGGAACAGTTTAAATAAGATGAAAACCCTCCAAAGCTTGAGAGGATTAAACTGATGAAACTCAGCTTTACGTCACTTTTAGGCCTCATTTATAGTAATTTCACTAAAAACTATGTTGACATTTGGATTATTAAACGATGTTATTTGTCACTGCTGTTGTAACGCTGTAGTTTGCAAGTACTTTTCCTTGAAAAACAAAGCTAAACACTCTGTAGAGCTGATGTGGCAACCAGACACTCATGCGGTTGCAGGCTGTGAAAATGTGGTTATTTCAACTTTTTCAGAGGAAGCTGAAATTCCACTATGTCTTTAGCCACAGTGAACTCTTACACTTTCAACTGATGAAGTTGTTAGTTAGGTTATCATCTACAGTATTTTACTGAAGTTAAACACTGTCATTAAATATATGTTTATTTTAACAACCTTCCACCTTAGCTACATATACCAGGTACAATAAAACCATGTACAATAAAAATGAAAACCGAATACCTGATTAAACTTCTCTGCTGCTGTCAGCTCATGTAAACCTCTTTACATGTACCAGACACTGGTGAATCTCTTTAGGGCTGGGGGCAAGCTTAGTGTTCAGTTCTATCAACCCCTTTGCATCAAATTTTTATCTATTTGGCACAACATATGGGGAATTTTTGCATGGAAAGCACTCTGAAAATGCTCTACTTTCTGAAACTACGCAACACAACAACTGCCAATAAATGAATTATTGGAAATTTGATGGCTTTTAATTGTGTTTACTGGTGAATTTAGCTTCATCATGTTCACAGCATAAATAAAGGAGTGCCTGTATTTACATTTCCTATCATTAGACTCCAAAGCAGTGACAGGTGGGCCTTTACCTGTGGACGCATGATGGCAACCGGGACTGCATATTTGAACATCACCAGACATCCAAGGACCATACACACCAGGAACTGTGGGGAAGAACATGAAAACACTTAATCTGATGTATTTGGGGATTACTGACATTTCTCAACCCTGACCAGTTTCACTGTGAGGAAGAAGAAAAAAGATCATTTGACTCTCCAGGTTAAATCATAGAATATTTCTAAGATGGTTAATTTTGTAACATGTAAAAAGGAAGTAATTTTTATTCTTTCACAACTGTGCATGTGATCTACTTCAAGCTTTTCAACTGTTCTCATTTTACCTAAAAGCAGTTTTGCACTTTAACAGCAGTGCCTCCAGAACATGCTTTCAGCTCCAGTGTGCTCTGCACAGCAAGTCTATACTCACAGGGGGACACTTTCTGAAACAGTGATCTGTGTGTGTGTTAGTTACTCCTTGGGGTCATATTGGGTACAAACAGCAGTCTTTGGGGCTTAAAAATTAAGGGCTGAAGTATCAAAAGTTACAGTACTTCCGATGCCCACCTAAGGCTCCAGCAGTAAGTCGACATTTGGAATTTTTATTTTGAAGTTAGAGTATCCCAGAAGATCAGGTAATCTTTGTACTCACCACAATCAGGGCAACTCTGCTCTCTTTGTGGGCTCCATAGGCTCCCAGGATAGCCAGCACCATGATGATGGCGCCCATGATATAGAGGCTGAACAGACCACTGTCCCGACCCTCCAGCTACGGCCAAAAGCAGTAAATAAAAGTCAGATATGGCTTCAGAGTCACACCCATGAGTTAAACCTGTGTTTCAACAGCTTTGTTCTCACATTTCCTCCTTCTTGAATGCTGGTGGAGAACTGAGCCAGCACAGCGAGGCTGATGATGACGCCGCCAACAATCTAAATACAAAATAAAACTGATTGGTTAGAACTTTATGGACCACGACAACCGAAACAGCTGTGAACCAAAACTTTAGACAATAAAACTGCAGTTAGAACAGCAGTTCAGCAGTTTAGCTTTTCAAAAGTCTAAGTACAGCATTAAATTATTGATTATTTGATGAATAAAAAGACACCGATTCATTAATTTTTGATTTATTTATGAATCACTGTTGTGCTGAGGTTCAGGTTCAGCCTCGGGCTTGGGTTCATTCTTTGTGCAGGTATGAACAGGTATGTACAATCTGTTTGGATCAAGTCATCCAGTGCATTCCACAGATGTGTTGTAATACAGCGACATGAACAAAAAGATAAAAACCAAAGAATTCACAAAGCTTAAAAACCGCCCAGAAAAACGGGAAACTAGGTCATAGCTTAGAATTACTCGAATATGAGCAGCTATTTTGAAATACAGGTAACCACAGCCTAGCTAACGATCAGCTGGCCTACTTCCAAACAAATAAAGACTAAAGTAACAGAACTAAACAGAACTGAAACCAGTAAAACAAAGTCCACCAACCACCAACCCCAAGTGAAACAGTGACGCCTTCGAAGCTTATGTTGTGAGATGTGACGGTGTTGTGCCAAAAAGTGATTGTCTGCCAAAAACTGATTTCTGGCATTTGCCAAAAACTGATTGGTTGTATTTAAACTGCTATAAATAACTTGTTGATCTACAATATGTGAAACATATGTCAAATATATCCCTCATGAATTATATCAAGTCATCTTGACCAACAAACAACATTCCTGTAACAAGGTAGAAGCACAATCACTTTTTGGCAGTGACTTTTATGTATCCTTTATTTATGCAGTTTTAAAAAAAAATCTTGTTTGCTTTAAAAATGTCTCTTTTAAGAGTATTCTGGCCAAGAGGACAGCTGAAATCGCAACAAATACAAAAATAGTTCTGTAAACATATTTTACGTGGACAAAAGGAAGCTGATTGATTATAATTAAGTACAATAACACAGCTACAAAGATAATTGAGAAACAGGTAATTTTTTTAAATTGTGTATTTAACCCCTTTGCAATACCTGTTCACCGAAGTCTATTTAGCAACATACGTAACGATATTACACATAAAAAACACACGGAAACGTTTTTGGCACAACAACCCGGCACTGCGCACTTTAAATTACTGCTGGGACCAAACACGTTTTAGCTGCTGTTTGAAAATGAAGCTCAACTCACCGCGAAGAAGATGTTGAAGATGATGAAGGTGCGTTTAAGGCAGGTGTTGATCTGAGCCATATTTGCAGCTTGAGAGGGAAGAACACTTTTGAAGAAAACAGTTCTGTTTGTGGAGTCCACAGGAGCACCGACTGCTGCGGAGGAAGTGAGAGGAGATGGGCGGGTTGAGTTGCTTTTAAACTACCCCAGACGACAGCGGGCGGGAGTTCCAGTAAACCACGGAGCAGCAAGATGATACTTAACAGGAAGAGTCCGGGGCATTCCGGTGTTTGCCAAGACGGATCGGATTTAAACTGCTGTAAAGATTTGATAAGAATCGAAGAACAAATATATCCCTCATAAATGATAGCAAGTTATATTGGGCCACAGAGCCAGCAGAGCTGTGTTGATCTGGGACTGTAGACATTAAAAAAGTCCCCATAGGAGAGATGGTAGCTCATGAGATGATACTAAAATGCAAAGATTGGTGACAGCGCTTGGAACCGTAAGGCAACAGGTTAAAAAGAACTGCGAGAAATAAACTAGGCTCTGCCTGGGAATCACATTTTGCCTCTCTTCCTTCTTCCATCTCCTCTATCACTCTCCACTTGCTGTTCACCTGAGAGCAAGGCACAATTTGCTATTGCATTAATCTATTATTTAATTATCCACACTTAACAACTCTTGCACCTAATCCTTAATAAAGTAATGATAGAAAATGGGGGACACTAGCATAGGGCTCCAAATCTGGGACTCTCCACCATTTGCTCTTGGAACTGAAGAAGCTTCTCGGATGAGAGTCGAAACCTTTTCAAGAAAACTAACTAAGTCCAGATGCTTTCTAAGCTCATTAGACGATAGAAAATGTTAGAATGAAAAGATTGCATTTCTTAAATAAAAATTTGCCTCAAGAAAAGGGCACTTGGGGCACCCATCAGGAAAGGGGCAGGCGCTCAAGCCCCTTCCGCCCCCCACCAGCACGTGCCTGATGTGGAACACAGGTTATGTACGACCGCAACCATCCCCTCGTGATTATAACTTGCGCACCTACAAGGTTTTTTACGGTTCAATATGCGTTCGCAGTTCGTCATGGTGCCTTTAGGTGAACCTCTTAAATTCTGTAATCCAAACTGCAAGATCGCTTACAAGGCTTTTCTGGGGGGTTTATTTCCCTTTGCTGGGATAAACATATCTATAACCATTTTGGTGTTCCTGTTGATAAAGTTTATTATAATTTAATGCTAAAATCAATAAGGTAGCTTCTAAATATTTCATTTTTACCACCAAATTTCATTTTTTTTATTTAACACATCAACAGGACTGTTTGTAATAACCTTCATTTTTTACAAAAAATAAAATGAAAATGCAAAGTACACACTAATATACAGACATAGTTACACACTTCAAAGGATCTAACAACCAAGCGGTTATCAGCCGCCATTAATTATTAACCTCATATTCTTGTTCAGTTTGTCACAGCAGGCAAGCTGACAGTGATCATTTACGGATTTTTACAACTGCAACATTTTGAAATGATTACATCCTAGAAATCACTGCAGCATGAGCACAAATTCAAAGAAAAAATTTAAAACTTGTTTTCTGCAAACACCACCACACTGTTATTAAAAATGTTTTTGGATACACGTGTGGTTGTTTTCAAGTTATATGGCTGCAGTATTCCTGAATTTACGAGGTGCCCTTAAAGGCACCATGATGAATTGCGCTGGTATATTGAACCGTATAGGTGCGCAAATTATTCTGGTGTGACTGCGTGACCGGTCAATAAGAGAGAGTCATAAAGATATTTAATATTTCTATTTCTTTATGTTATACTCTTATCTTAAATCCTGTTCACTACAAACTATTTATCAATACAAGCAAATATATTAGGCATAACACACACACACACACACACACACACACACACACACACACACACACACACACACACACACACACACACACACACACACACACAAACGCAATGTTTTGGCACCAGGAGCAGCAGTGGAAAATTTCTGCTGCTGAGCCGGAGAGAAAAGCTGTATGGACGTTGTTGGGCTCACGTGCACGCAGTTTAAACATCCAGCTGTGACTCGTTTTGCTTCCAGGAGTTTTACTTTCGTTGGAAGAGAGAGAGAATTTATAAAAGCTTTCCCAGACCTTAAACATAAACAGCCGTATAGGCTGGTTTTTTTTTTTGAGTGTGTAAAAACAGTGCAGAAAAAAATCCACTGAGTCTGTGGTCATTGTTACACAATATGCAGCTTTGAGGAAAACAGACCAGTAATGAGAAAAGGAAATGATAAGTATTCTTGTCATTTTTATATTCTTTTGCTCTCCTTTTTCAAAATAACTGTTTTACTAATTGGCTACTTTTTCATGTACAGTAGCCTAAACACTTTTATTAATACACCATACTTGGGAATAACACGAGTTGACACAAAGTGCTTTTGTGGTTGCTGGCAGTTCATCAGACTATGTCTCGCTGTAGCAAATGAACTGTTAATAGTAAGAAAATATGGGAAAGAGAGGGGAAACCTGGAACTAAATACCAGAGCTGTCCTGTGAAATGGAATATGTGGGAGGACTCAACAGAGAAACTGACAAACACACACACTGAAACTAAGTCATGTGAACCTGACGCTGGGACTGGGGATAAAGAGATAACTAACACAACAAAACAAAAAATCAAGAACTATAAATAACAAACTAAGAAACTAGAACATTAATTATTTTAACCTTTCAAAGAAATAAATACCAAGTCCAGAACAAAACTCAAAATGCTGAGTCAAAGACTCAGAACCATGACAGCTCTCCCTTAACTCCAGCTCGCCCTCAAAGCGGTGAGGGGGCGGGAGATACGAAGCTCAGCACAGAGGAAAGATTACAAACAGATTGAATTTGCTTATCTGATATTTAATCATATATATATATTTTCTGTCACCAAACAACATCTGAAGGTTCCTTTTTTATTTATTTTTTTATTCCACAGATATGATATTACTGATATATGATATATTACCCTTCTATCCCCAGTGTATATGTAGCCTGTGTCCATTCCCTCTGTCTTTATCAGGTCATGTCCCATTAGATTAATTGATTGATTTAGTATAGGTGGTTTAGACTAACACCAGCTCTATAACTGAAAGTTGTGAGGAGGGTTTGAGGCTGAAGGCGTCTTCTCTGGCGTGTCGTCCAGCAGCTCGTAGGCAGGTGGCTGGTCCATCCACTGGCAGTTCAACCTGATGCTCGTGTTATACATCTGATAGATCAGCAGTGATGACAGCACCATGCCGAAGAGCTACACACAAACAACAGTTAATAAAGACTGACACGATGATGTTTGTCACTCATGCACTCTGTGTCACGATCCTGGGTCTTAGGACCCAGTGTTTTGAGTTCTAGTTCATTTTGATGTTTATAGTATGTTTAGCTCATTAGGCCTCCTATGTTCATTTGCTTATTAGTTCCCCCTTGTGTTTCAACCCATGTTAAGTCTCCCCTGCCCTTCATGTCTCTCTGTGCCCCCTCTGTTCTGTTTATTGTGTGTCTTTGCATGTTTGAGTTTCTTGTTTTGTCACCCTGCATTGTGCATTATGTTCTCATGGTTGGTCTTTTGTTACTCCCTCTAGTCTAGTCTCTTGTGTTCAAAGCTGAGTATTTCCCTCTGTGTATTTTGGTTCTTAGACCTCTGCCTTATGGTTTGTCTCTGTTTCTTAGTTGCTGTCTCCACTGTGTCTAGTTCGCGTCTCTGTGTGATACTTCCTGTTTTACTTTGAAGGTCCATGCCTCATGTGAGTGTTTCTAGTTTTGCGTCTCTGTCTCGTCCAGTCCTGATTTCTCCCAGCTGTGCTCTCCTTCTGTGTCTCATTCCCTCCTTATCCCTCTGTGTATTTAAGCTCTGTGTTTCTCTTTGTCAGTGTCGTAGTTTCCCTCATAGCTGTGTGATTTTTCCCTGTGGCTCCTCGTGCTTTAGTCTCCCCAGTTTAAGTTTAGTACTGTTTTTTGTGTTTCACTTTATGCCAGCATTAAAGCTGTGTTTTTGAGTTTACGTTTCGTCTCCGTGAGTTTGCGTTTGGGTCCTTCTCCTGCCTGCCACACAGCTGAACCATGACACTCTGTGGTGAAGATGAGTTTACCCAAGCTAAAGGATCATAGCAGGAAAAAGTTTACTATTCCAGTGCTGAAAAGTTGGTGTATTTCCAAAGTTCTGAATCAGCTCTTTCTTTAAAAAAAACATTCTCTGTAAATATTTCTAAGTATTTGTTAAGAGCACACATCATTCAGCATTACCTGGGCTGTCAGAGATGTGGACATAAATCATTTCAAAATGCTTTTTTACGTTTTTGGAGGAGATTTAAATACAAGGCAAGAAAACATTAAAAAAGCAGAGCTATGGTGACATAACACATTTTACTTTAATGAATAACTCACTGTTAGAACAAAGAGACCAAAGATCACGCCCAGGGTGATGTTGGCATTTCTTACAACCCTGCTGCTGATGATGGGAAAGCAGGGCTGAAGACAGAGAGACAAACACATATAAACTCTGACTGCAGTGACAGGAAAAGGAATTTTTTTCAGTGGATCAGGAAACAGATAACACTTACCTCCATTATTTCATAATCACATATCTGTTAAAACTTCTTTAAAATTGTCAGAGAGAGCATTGGCCTTGATGTGAACGTTGAAGGTATACACTTTTTATATGTTCACACCTGTGTATCAAGTGATAACTTTAATTTTAGCATTTAGCAGCTCTCACCTGTGTGAAGACAGACTTCTTCTGCCAGAAAAGGTTCAACAGGAAGTTCTAAAAACACAGGAAACAAACTCAGGAGTCATTTTGTTTGTCTTTCAGTTGGAACCATTTCAGAAAGCGTCAACAGCTCACATGAAACTGAGTTAATACAATAACTCTGCAAGTTATTAGTGTCTCAGCTTCTTTTACTCACTGTGTAGCTGACTGTCTGACATTCCTCTACATCCTGTTTGCACAGGCAGGAATCAGGGATGCTGTTCTCCCAGTCTTTGTAGCCAAACAGACCACAGCAGTGCAACTAAACACGGACGGGAAGAAGAGCTACAAGCTGCAGTGTTATTTACACCACACAGTGCAGAACAAACCACACAGAACTCGGTGCTGGTGACTGCTGCCACATCAAAAATAATACTGAATAATACAGAGCATATCTTGTGGAAGTCAGAAATCTTAAAGCTCTGGCTTTCCTTTTGCTCCTGGACTCAAAGTATTGTGCTATACTGCCTGACAGTGTGATAGGTGCTTACTGATGTCTGTAGTCTTTCAACCTGATCCCTGATGTCACCTGAAGCCTGATCCAGTGGCAAAAGCAAACGAAACCTTTCCTCCATCACATGCCCCAACTGAAAAATCACACAGGAGTGTGTTTATTAGTTCATAATAATCTATAAAACATCAAACAACCTGCATTTGATGACATTTTACTCAAATTAAAATTGTGCATGTCTGCTCAAAACTAGTGGAAACAAAAGCAATCAATACTAGGGTAGACAAAGAAAAGAAATCAATGCTAAAATTACTATTGGTCTGGATACTCATTTGGATCAGTATCAGTGCCGCAGACAGACAGTTCATCCTGACCTCACCACCAGCTGAAGCTGACTTTCATAACAGCGAATAACTCTTTATGATGAATTTTAAGAGGTCAGTAAAGCTCCCATCTCAACAGCACTCAACAGTTATCAGTAACCAATGTTCCCTCTAAGCTGCGCGCATGCGCAATTGCGCACTGCTGGCACGGTCTCTGTGCACAGAAAATCTGCGTTGCGCACAAAAAAAACAAACTATCCTGAACTGAAATTAAAATAAATACGTTAACAATTCATTCTGTTCTGCAGTGTTAGTCAGTAAGTGACTGGCTGCTCCAGTATGGGATTAGAATGATGCCACCTTATCCCATAGTCTAGCCAATGCATTCACATACGCAGCTAATCAACGTTGACAGGCTATGACAGCATCCTTATGTTCCCACACCGGTGTTTTAGCTAGCAAAGCGGCGTGGCTGATGTGGAGTGAAGCCACGTTAATGACAACGTGTACAACCATTTTAGATGTGAGCAGGACAGATGGAACAATTGACGGAAAAAGTGTGGACTTTATACCAGTTTTTAAATTGTGTTGATAGGCCACGTAAAACCATAGTTATGATAAAAATATATGCAATGTTTGTTTTTTTTCTTGAATACTTTCGTTGTTTATATTTACTGCGGGAAGAAACGGTAAAAACAGTGTTTTATAAGGAAAGCGATCGAAAGCCCTCTCCGCCTGTGAGCAAAAACAAAACCACCCCCTTGCGCCCCTCGCTTTTCCTATTGGTAGAAAAATGTACCATGTCGACTAATCAAAAAATGATATGGCAACATGGCATTTAGATGTTTAGGAAGGGGGAAGTTTTAGGAGTGACGGCGGTGTTTTGAGATGTGAGAGATTTGTGATGTTTAGCGCAAATCTTGTGTAGTTAGTGTGTAGTGTAGTCAATAGTTCTGTTGTGTGTGTCAGAACAATGAGGCGACTGCTGAATGTTACAGGTGTTACAGGAGTGATACATGGCCTGCCTGCATTTGGTAAATGGCCTGCATTTGTATAGCGCTTTTCTAGTCCATAGGACCCCAAAGCGCTTTACACTACATTCAGTCATCCACCCATTCACACACACATTCACACACTGGCGATGGCAAGCTACATTGTAGCCACAGCTGCCCTGGGGCGCACTGACAGAGGTGAGGCTGCCGGACACAGGCGCCACCGGGCCCTCTGACCACCACCAGTAGGCAAACATGGGGTTAGTATCTTGCCCAAGGATATTTGGCATGCAGCCAGGATGCAGCCTGGGATCGAACCACCAACCTTCTGATTACATCTCCTGTTGTCAGGCCTGCAGGTATCAGGCTGCAGAGCATCCTGACCAACTGTATAACAGTCTGGTATGGGAACTGCTCTGCCTCGGACCGAAAGGCGTTGCAGAGGGTCGTGAAAACTGCCCAGCGCATCGCCAGAGCACCACTTCCTGCCATAAAAGACATCTACAGGAAGCGGTGTCTGAAAAGGGCTGGGAAAATCATCAAAGACCCCAGTCACCCATCACATGGACTCTTCACCCTCCTGCCCTCTGGGAGGCGCCACAGGAGCCTCCGGACTAAGACCACCAGGTACCGGAACAGCTTCTTCCCCACAGCTGTCAGACTCCTGAACTCTGCCTCCTGACATCTGACCCACGTTAAACTCATGGACTGAACATACACACACCCACAATGGACAACTGTACCCTCAAACACACAATAATAACATGGACTGAACCACCACTCACAACCACCAGCACTTTAGCCTCTGTAGAAACTATCCACATATCTCACTTATCTTAACTGCACTACTGTATAGCTCTGTGTAAATAATCATTCTGTACATTCGATAATCTTTAATCCTACAACTGTTTACAACTTGCACAGTTCCCATTTCTGTATAACTGTATATCTCAGATTCTGTAAAGTTATTTATTTCATATTCTGTATAGTTTTTCATATTTATATCCTGTTCATAGCCTGTACATAGCTTGTACTCACTACAGCCTGTACATACTTATAGTTATAGAATATTCACAACATACTTCATACCGTGTACATTATAACATACCATAATAGACCCATTTCTGTAATATACTCACATATCTATATTATTGCTAATATATGTTGTAATATATCTATATCACTAAAGCACTTCTGGATGGATGCAAACTGCATTTTGTTGCCCTGTACCTGTGCATGTGCAATGACAATAAAGTTGAATTCTATTCTATTCTATTCTATTCTATTCTATTCTATTCTATTCTATTCTATTCTGTTGTTCTCCTTTATCTTATAGTGGAGAGAAATTATGTTTTGGAGTGGCACAAATAATTTGTGTGGCATCAAATTTGATACAGAACACCTGATTGTTCTGTAAATAGTTTGACATTAAATAAATAGCTGCAAAACACTTTGTTTTTTGCAAAACTCACTGTTTTGAAGAAGTAATTATATAATTAATTGCCCAACATTGGTCTTTAAATAATGTATTTTGCAGACAGAGAGTTACAGGACTCTCTCCCAGACCACAGACTCATAATACAAGTCAGAGCTTCATAAAAACAAAACAAAACAAAGTTGTGTTTTTCTGGACTCTTCAGCTATCGTGTGCTTTGCTGCAAACTCTAGCCATCATTGTTTTTAAGATTTTGATGGAGCTTACCTCTCAGCCCCTTTGCATTTTCATTTGCAGAGGAAACGATAAAATCATTCAAATGTTTTGATCAGTAGAACACCAGGCTGTCTGAAGTAGAACAGAATATCTGAAACTCCCCTTTAAAACAAATAGCAGCTTAATGTGACTGTAGAACGTGAAATTATATCCCTGTGCCTCTGAACAGATCATGTTCTAGCTTCAGACTGTCATAAAATTTACATGTTCAGATTGTTTGTATTGATTTATTTACTAGCTCTGTAGAGATGTGAATGTCAATAACTCAAAAATCCCGACTCATTGTGTGTCTTTACTGTTCTCTCTCTCATACCTTTCATCTTCTTAGAAAGAAAACAGAACAATTTCCCCCTTTTAAAATCCAGTTACTCACCAAAAAGAAGACGTTGAAGCCGAAGAAGAAATGTCTGAGAGAAGGGCTGACCTGACTCATGCTGCTGTATGATGAAGCATAAATGCATCAACACGTACTGTGATTCTGCATCCAGCGGTGGTTGGAAAAAGTGATAGTGCAAATGAATCTTGGAAAGCAAGAGAGAAGGGCAGGGCTTCCTGTAGAAGCTTCCTGTAGATTAGAAAGCTAATGAATTATTTGTCATGATGTGCTGTGCAGGCAGACAGGATTGGACCCAAACGCAGGACTAATAGAGGCAAAATGTGAACTCAAAAGTAGCTTTATTGCTGACCATGGCAAACCAAACAGAAACCCAATCTGGGAAGCTAGAACGAAAACACACAAGTAAACACCAGGAGAGACACAGCGGGGGACTAATGTTAACAACATGACAAAGGGAATTGGAGACAGGAGGAAGAAATTAGAGCTGACGAAACAAGGACAAGTAAAACTAGACTCACTGCACATAGGACTGGGACTATCAAAATAAAACAGGAAACAAGAGATAATTTACAAAGACGCAGACTTGATACTATTTTTTTTTTTTTTGCCTGTCCCGTTTGGCTCTTTTGCCATCAGAATTGTTGTCTAAAGGCAAAGAAAGATGCCCAACGGATTTACTTTACCAGATTGACCATCCCAGCCTTGCCGTAATGGTCCATTTGATTCACCTTTTATTGTTTATTTTATTTTCACTTACTGAATACGGGACAGACTTGACTGGGGGAAAGAAGGGGAGAAAGAAAGAGGGAAAGAGAAACAGCTGAGAAGAGGGACGGGGGAGAAGGGCAAAAAACAAAAACCAACAGAATGAGCAGGGGAAAAAAAAAGAAATAAAAAATGCATATATCAATCACCTGGATCACCTGCTGAGAAAGAAAAAAGAAAACAAGCAGAAGAGAACAAGAGTAATAGAATAAACAGCATCACAATGATATATGGGAATATGACAGTGAATACTAAATATTAAACATTATTGTGCAGCACATAAGATCAACAGAACAGTGTGCTTTGAGGTAGGAGCCAAAAAGGGTGTAGTTTGTGGGTGTGATCACCTGTGTGTACACCTGTGAGCATGGACGCGCTTGTTTTTTTAAAAGGTTCCTTCATGTAATGATCTGCTAGAGGGTGTGGGGGGGCCACAGCCCCGTCCTCCAGGGCATGAAGCAGGTATGGAGGAGATCAAAACTCCAGACATCCAGAGGCCCCCAGAACACAAGAGACCAAGGAAGACCAACAGAGGGGCAGCCGCGCCACTGTCCCAGAAAGAGCTGAGGAGAGTCCCAGATGAGGGCTCACTCAGCAGCCGCGGAGCAGAAGCCAGGGGGAGTTGCAGTGACGCGCCCGTGAGCTCCGCCGGCAGCCAGCCGTGCCTGAGTGACCGAGCCCCAGGCCGAGAGGCCGGGGGCACCCCACCTCCGAAGTGGCCCGAGCGAGCCCCAGGCTCCAGGCCCCGATAAGCGGCCGCCAAGGAGTGAGCCGGTGTGTACCTGGACGCCCACCCCCGGACACAAAGAACCACCAACGCACCGACACCTGAGGGAGTCCGCCACTGGCAGGGGAAGTGGTGGTAGGGGGAGATAGGCCTCCAAACCTTGGAGGGCCTGAGATGTCCCCAGAGAGGTGGCGCCTGACACCCAACCTGACATATAGACACAGAAATACAGGCACACACATATACAAACATCCATTCCCACCCTCATGCTCTCATATGCACTTACTCCACACTCAACCAACGTGGAGACAGACATAAAGAGACGCTGTACACACGATCACACTCCCCAAGCGTACTCTACAAACCGGGTCTAGGTACCCTTACCCCTGGAGCAGACTTGATACTAAACTAAAAGGGACACATGGACAAAACCTACGAACTAGAAATCACCAAACAAAGAACTAGAGTGCTAGAACGACAGAGAAAGAAACCTAAACACTAATAGTGATAACAATGATAAAAATCAAAACATCAAATCAGAACACAAGTCATTTACAGCAAAGAAACCATAGAACAACAATAATAACAAACAAAACACTGGGTCACCGACCCAGGACCGTGACACTATTAAATATTAATAAAGAGACATCAGCACGGTCGAACAAAAACAAGAACAAAATTCATTGTGTTTTCTTAACATTCGTTTTTTTGAACAGGGTTTTTGTGATTGTGGTTTCTGAAATACTGAGTTTTCTTAAAATTTGGTGCATGAGCATAAATTTGATTTTCGAAAATGTTTTTTTTAAATGTACTTTACTTTTTTTTTTTTTTTTGCCTGTCCCGTTTGGCTCTTTTGCCATCAGAATTGTTGTCTAAAGGCAAAGAGAGATGCCCAACGGATTTACTTTACCAAATTGACCATCCCAGCCTTGCCATAATGGTCCATTTGATTCACCTTTTATTGTTTATTTTATTTTCACTTACTGAATATGGGACAGACTTGACTGGGGAAAAGAAGGGGAGAAAGAAAGAGGGAAAGAGAAACAGCTGAGAAGAGGGACGGGGGAGAAGGGCAAAAGACAAAAACCAACAGAATGAGCAGAAAAAAAAAAAGAAATAAAAAATGCATATATCAATCACCTGGATCACCTGCTGAGAAAGAAAAAAGAAAACAAACAGAAGAGAACAAGAGTAATAGAATAAACAACATCACAATGATATATGGGAATATGACAGTGAATACTAAACATTAAACATTATTGTGCAGCACATAAGATCAACAGAACACAGTGTGCTTTGAGGTAGGAGCCAAAAAGGGTGTAGTTTGTGGGTGTGATCACCCATGTGTACACCTGTGAGCATGGACGCGTTTGTTTTTTGTTTTTTAAAAGGTTCCTTCATGTAATGATCTGCTAGAGGGTGTGGGGGGGCCACAGCCCCGTCCTCCAGGGCGTGAAGCAGGTATGGAGGAGATCAAAACTCCAGACATCCAGAGGCCCCCAGAACACAAGAGACCAAGGAAGACCAACAGAGGGGCAGCCGCGCCACTGTCCCAGAAAGAGCTGAGGAGAGTCCCAGATGGGGGCTCACTCAGCAGCCGCGGAGCAGAAGCCAGGGGGAGTTGCAGTGACGCGCCCGTGAGCTCCGTCGGCAGCCAGCCGTGCCTGAGTGACCGAGCCCCAGGCCGAGAGGCCGGGGGCACCCCACCTCCGAAGTGGCCCGAGCAAGCCCCAGGCTCCAGGCCCCGATAAGCGGCCGCCAAGGAGTGAGCCGGTGTGTACCCGGACGCCCATCCCCGGACACAAAGAACCACCAACGCACCGATGTCTGAGGGAGTCCGCCACTGGCAAGGGAAGTGGTGGGAGGGGGAGATAGGCCTCCATACCTTGGAGGGCCTAAGATGTCCCCAGAGAGGTGGCGCCTGACACCCAACCTGACATATAGACACAGAAATACAGGCACACACATATACAAACATCCATTCCCACCCTCATGCTCTCATATGCACTTACTCCACACTCAACCAACGTGGAGACAGACATAAAGAGACGCTGTACACACGATCACACTCCCCAAGCGTACTCTAAGCCCCGGGTCTAGGTACCCTTGCCCCTGGAGGGGGGGAACTGCACCCAGACCCAGGTGGTGTTACCCTTTTCCCTGCGGTGGGAGGAGGCAGACCGCCCCGACTCCGCAGCAGCAGGGAGGCCCCACACTCCAGACCGCAGTCGGACGGCCAACTCCTCCTCCTAGCCCCCCCGCTCCAGCAGGTCGCAGAGAATGGGGGTGAGAGAAGACTCCAAACCTCCCTCCACCCGCTCATTGTAGTGTTGATGCATGTGTGTTCTAAGGTGCATTTAAAACCCAGGAGGGCATGGAGCTACCTGCCAGAGAGCAGCAGGTAAGCGCATGGTCCCTCCTGCTGGCCCTCAATGTCTACGTGTATTTAACATTGAGAGGTGGGCAACGATGCCAGGGGTGGGGTGTACACCCTGATGGTACTTTGGATTCCGTGTATCGTGCCCACCCCCAAGATCCTATATGTATGTGTAATGAGAGTGTGAGTAATGTGAATGTCTAAGTTGTGGGATAAAATTGAGGCAGAGGCAGCCAGAAGGGGACGGGGGTGGGGGGGGGGGGGGGGGGGGGCCTCCTCTGCACCCTGGTGACATACCCCTACTCCAAGGTCCTGCATGTGTGGGTGGTTGTGGTGGAGCGGGAAGAGGGAGGCAGCTGGAGATGGGGAGGGAAGGAAGGGAGGGGCAAGTGACCCCTCCCTGGGGCCAGCTCCCCCGCTGACCCCAGTAGGCACCCCCATACTCCGCGACCCACCAGGGAAAGGGGGCCCAGGCCCATCCAGACCGGGGCCCAGAAAGGCAGCGCCTCCCGGCCCCACAGAGCCCAGGACAGTCCACCCAACCCCACCACAGAGAAAACTGCACCCACCCCACCATCCACTCTTCTTCCAGACTACATAAGACAATAAACACCCAGGCTGAGATCTTCCTCCACCTCTCTTGTATCTCCCCCTCCTGTAGAGAGAGCCCCTGAGGAGAGGAAAGCTCCTGCAAGATGTGACAATCTTCCCCACCAGTTGAAGAGCCCCCCAGGTGGCTCGATGCACCGGCGGCACCCCGCTCCAGGGCTGGGCCCCCATGCACCCACCCGCCCACAACCCCGGCAACACACCAACCAGGACCCAACCCCCCGAGGCCCGGCCTGGGCCCCAGCCCAGAGACGGAGCGCCCCCAGAACCTCACGCCCATCCCGGACCCACCCAGGGGCAGCCAGGCTACCAGGTCAGTAACCCACGTCCGTCAGCACAGACCCTCCCCTAGTCCCGCTGCACGCAGCCGCGAGGAAACAGTCACCTGAGAGCCAACAGAGCCCCTAACCGGACATGACCGCTACCCCGGGTTGAGACCCCCAAGGAAAATGCCTCCAGGGAACCCCCCGACGCCCTAAGCCTGTCCCTACCCCCACACCAATCACAACAGTGAAGGCGGGACCAAACTATGACCCCCCACCCCCACTAGGTGATGGAGCTGATCAAAGGAGCCCAGAGCAATTGATCTGATGTGGTGGCAGAGACTGTATCAAGACTAATGTAATCTAATAGATAATTTCTATATTGGTTAGAATTAAGATTATTTTTATTTTTCCAGTTCATGAGGACTGTTTTCTTGGCTATGCATAGGGCAGTGAAGATCATATGGGCTATATTCTTTTCTGAAGTGACATTATCTAAGCTGCCCAACAAACACACTAAGGGGGAAGTTGGAATGTTACATTTCAGACACTTTGATAAGTCTTCACATATCTCGCGCCAAAACTTCTGAACTGGTGGACAGAACCAAAGAGCGTGGATATAATTGTCCGGTGAATTGGTTTGGCAGTGTGAGCAGTTGTTGGTAGACGTAAAGCCCATCTTGAACATCCGATGACCTGTATAGTGCACTCTATGTAATATTTTGTATTGAATTAATTGAAGACTGGGATTTCTAATTAGATGAAAGGTTTTTAAGCAAATCTGAGACCAGAAGTTTAGGGCTAAGTTAACTGATAAATCCGCTTCCCATTTTGCAATAGGAAGTGATATTGATTCATCTCTTTTATTGATTCATCTGTTTACTTTTTTTTATTGTTTTATGTCCAGAAATGTGGTTTTCTAATAATACATGTAAAATTAGAATTCCTGCTTCGTCTGCTGTCAGTTATCGTTTTGTAAATGATGACCACAGAAAGTAAAAAAATCTAGTTTTATCTTGCCTGTGCTGATGATGGAGTGGACAAAAGGATCTGCACAAATACATAGAAAATCAACATGAGGACTTTGGAATCATTTGTCTTTCACTCTGGCTGCTTTAGTTCTCTGTAGAGAAGTTTACAGCATCCAGATGGCTGTTATGGCTGTCTGACTGATCCATGACTTCACCTGAGTTTTTCAGCCTTGACCCTTTTCTACACCTTGATTATTGCATGTCAGTTTGTCCAGGAGAGAGCACCCCAGCAAACAGGTTTCCTATTTTCTTCCTGGGTTACTGAAAATAATGGACCATCTGCACAAAAGAGCATCAAGTCAGTTCAAAGCAAAAAAGCAGCACATGAGTGCTAAACTCCTCCACCACAGGAGGTACAATGATCTGGCAGCAACTAAGGCCAACCTTCAGCCTAAATAGTCCATCCATCCATCCATCCATCCATCCATCCATCCATCTTCATCCGCTTTATCCGAGGCCGGGTCACGGGGGCAGCAGCCTAAGCAAAGAGGCCCAGACCTCCTTCTCCCCAGCCACCTCCTCCAGCTTATCCGGGGGAACACCAAGGCATTCCCAGGCCAGCCGAGAGATATAATCTCTCCAGCGTGTCCTGGGTCTGCCCCGGGGCCTCCTCCCGGTGGGACATGCCTGGAACACCTCACCCAGGAGGCGCCCAGGGGGCATCCTTCTCAGATGCCCGAACCACCTCAACTGGCTCCTTTCGATGTGGAGCAGCAGCTGCTCTACTCTGAGCCCCTCCCGGATGGCCGAACTTCTCACCCTATCTCTAAGGGAGAGGCCAGCCACCTTTCGGAGGAAGCTCATTTCTGCCGCTTGTATCCGCGATCTCGTTCTTTCGGTCACTACCCACAGCTCGTGGCCATAGGTGAGGGTAGGGACGTAGATCAACCGGTAAATTGAGAGCTTCGCTTTTACACTCAGCTCCCTCTTCACCACGATGGACCGGTGCAGCGTCTGCATTACTGCAGCTGCAGCCCCAATCCGTCTGTCGATCTCCGGCTCCCTTCTCCCATCACTCGCGAACAAGACCCCGAGATACTTGAACTCCTCCACTTGGGGCAGGAACTCATCCCCGACCCGGAGTGGGCACTCCACCCTTTTCCGGCTGAGAACCATGGCCTCAGATTTGGAGGTGCTGATCCTCATTCCCACTACTTCACACTCGGCTGCGAACCGTTCCAGTGCGAGCTGGAGGCCCTCACCCGATGAAGCCAACAGAACCACATCATCCGCAAAAATCAGAGATGAGATTCTGAGGCCACCAAAGCGAAAGCCCTCCGCCACTTGGCTGCGCCTAGAAATCCTGTCCATAAAAATTATGAACAGAACCGGAGACAAAGGGCAGCCCTGGCGGAGCCCATCACCCACCGGGAACGAGCCCGACTTACTTGCAATGGTTGTATAGGGATCGAATGGCCCGTAGCAATGGGCCAGACACCCCATACTCCCGCAACACCTCCCACAGGACACCCCGAGGGACACGGTCGAATGCCTTCTCCAAGTCCACAAAACACATGTAGACTGGTTGGGCAAACTCCCATGCACCCTCAAGTATAAAGAGCTGGTCCAGTGTTCCATGACCAGGACGAAAACCGCATCGTTCCTCCTGTATCCGAGGTTCGACTAGCGGACGAACTCTCCTTTCCAGCACCCTGGCATAGACTTTCCCAGGGAGGCTGAGGAGTGTGATCCCCCTGTAGTTGGAACACACCCTCCGGTCCCCCTTCTTAAAGATGGGGACCACCACCCCGGTCTGCCAGTCCACAGGTACTGCCCCTGATCTCCACGCAACATTGCAGAGGCGTGTCAACCAATTTTCTCAGTCGACGTCAGCAGCGCTCCGCCAGCACTATACACAGTGCAGGTAGAGCACCGCTTTCCCCTCCTGAGACGCCTGACGGTTTGCCAGAATCTCTTCGAGGCAGTCCAAAAGTCTTTTTCCATGGCCTCTCCGAACTCCTCCCACACCTGAGTTTTTGCTTCAGCCACTGCCTAAATAGTAGCTAAGGTAATTATCACATTGCATACAGGTGAATGATTCTCCATCTGCTTCCAGGTATAAAGGAAAGAAATGTAGATGAGCCATGAGAAGGTTGCTAGAGACATGTCGACCCCACAGACAGAGGAGAGAAAGAGAGTAACAAATGTTAAACTTGGAAAAAACGAACTCAACTGAAATCTCTTTACTTTAATCTGAATTTGATCAAATTTTCCAACACAGCCAGACTTTGACGAGGAGGCTTTGATGCAGGGTTTCCACTCACCTGACAAACACTCTGTCCCACAGCAAGGCAGCTCAACTCACTAGGCAATATTTACTTTTAAGGGAATAGTATTATATTTGAAATTCATTTTGTTTTCTGTGTTCTTTTTAAATGTACTATAAGAAGTTTGTAGTGCAGTAAAAACATCATGGTCCTGGGTTTTGGGTTTTGGACTGAGGATGCCTTCTGATTTCTTATTTATTATTTGATGTTCTATTTTGTTCTTGCTTTGTTTCTTAGTTCATTGTTTCATATATCCCTATTTCAGTTAATATCCTGCTTAGGATTATTTGGCTTATTATGTTTGTTATTTAAACAAAGAGAGGCAGGCACTCCTATCTCTTTAAGAAGCTGATCCATTGCTTGCAGACAGGAAAGCTGCCATGTGATATCTGGGAAATTGCTCGGGGGAGTGTTACTGTGCGTTTATGTGGTGTGTCGACTGACCACTGTGTAACTGGCGCCATAACTCTGTGTGTAATCTAGGCAATCCAGCTGACTATCTAAGAAGAGGGACTGGTACTAAAAAAGTCCTCCAGTCTTCAGCAGTGAGGTGGACCCTCACACACAAAGTAAGTTCCTGTTTCTGCTGTAAAGTGAGATGAAACTGAGTCATGCACTAGGATGAAAAATACCATCTGTTAGATATGCTTCTCTGAACCATTTCATTTGCAGTAACACATCTAAAAAACTGCAGTCCTCACCTGCCTTAGTTAACGTCAAAACTCACGAATCAACAATAATGTCAAATAGAAAACCTTATTGTCCAAAAAGAACACATGGTTTCAAAGAAAGACAACCATTCGGCATCACAATGGGTCCAAGGGTTTCATCACCTAATGGTAGTGTTGGTGCCAGTGCCTAGCCTGGAGGGGTCTGCTTGTCCCTGAGTGGATATGCCTCTCCAGACTGACCCAAGACCAAACTGGTCATGAACGATGTAACAGGCAGCATAACATTCTCCAAAGCTTCTCCAGACCAGTCAGTTACATGTGCTCATGGTGAACATTCTCTCACCTCTGAAAAGCACAGGGCGCAAGTGGTAGACCTGGTGCTCTATTCTGGTCTTCTGTCAAAAATGCCAATCGATCTCCATGGTGCTGGGCAGTGAGCACAGGGGCCACTAGAGGACATCAGGCCCTCAGGTCACCCTCCTGACATCCTTTCCTGATTTTCTGGTGAGAGACAGTGACATAAGCGGCCTGTTGGAGGTGATTTTGCAGGGCCCTGTTACTACAATGCTAATCCTGTTATACCAATCATGCTGATGGGTTAAGGACCTTCTACGGCCCGTCCAGCTCTTCCAGTGTAACTTCCTATCTTCTGGACTCTCTTCCATGCTCTTGAGGCTGTGCCAGGAGACACAGTAAACCTTAAACAGTGCCATGTATTGATGTGGTATCTTGGCAGAGGTGGACTACCTGTGCAACTTCTGTATGGTCCAGATATAACCTCATGTTACCAGTAATGGGCCAACTGGGTCTTTACCTCACAATATAAAGCAGCTTGAGGCCAGTGTTGTTGTGATTTGGTGCTATATAAATAACACAGCCCAAATGTCAAACTATTGGAAAAACAGTCAGAAAAGATGAGGAGGGAAAAATGTCATGTTGCCTCCACCTGTTTTGGGGATTGACTCATTGTTGCTCCTCTAATGCACTTGTTAATTTCATAAACACCAAAGTAGCTGAAACTGATTAACAAGCTCCTCTGCTATCTAACTGACCACATCAATATCCCAGAAGTTTAACTTACTTGAAGCTGTACTTGGAGTAAAAAATATTCCTGTATTTCTTTTTCAGTAATTATATATCTGACCTGATATTTCAGGAGACAGATCACTCAAGGGAAGGAGGAGCTGTGTCTACTGTTGTGTCAGCACTTGACTCCGCCCATTTGTCTTGAAGCTCATACACAACCGTGAACATGATTTAGAATTCAAATATCAAATGTGATGATGTTCAGGGCCTCAGCCTCATAAACATGACACTGACAGAGCATCATCTCAGTGCCCAACAACAGGAATATACACAAGAACAATGGGGATTTATTCTGTGTTTGTGTTTCCAGACATCAGCAGCACAACCACAGAGCAGAGTCTCCAGGATGTCTATGTAGAGTTAAAATCCAGGTTTTAATATTGAACCTGAACCCTCAAACCCAATGTGAAAGACTGTTTGTCCTTAATCAATCTGATGCTCAGCTAGCAATAGGAAAAATATGTTTTCATAAAAAACAAACTTATTAGTGCACCAATATTTCACGGCAGGAAAGAATTTAGGAATCATTTAGAACCTGTCAGGTTAAATTGTGAATTATAGTCCCAACAGAGAAAACAGTGGTTGGAATTTTGATCTTGTTATCTTTATATGTAGGATATGTCTGCAATGACCTCTTATAATTATTGATTTCATCAATAATTATGTTTCATCCTGCATTGTGATTCTGACACTTACTAGCCCATGACCTCCGATTAGCATATAGTCTTAGGGTGCACAACGTGGAGTGAAACCAGGAGCTTGTGTTTTTCTTCTGTGGTGTTTGTGGGCTCCACTTATATATTGAGGGAGCTTTCCTTAATGAGCTGATGCAGGTTATTAGTCGGGGGCTGGATGGGACCAGTCCCTTCGGATTCTTGATGCTTGGAGATCAAGACTATCTGGCCTTCATTTAGCAGTTCTGGGTTCATCTCACCCATTAGTGAGCTCATTTATCTGTGCTGCCAGACGCTCATGGAGTGTCATCATGTCCCAGCATCTTCACTGATTTATCCATTAACTTTTTACAGTGTAACACCATCACCATTTTTAATTTTGTGATGAATTTTCAGTCAATGTACATCAATCAAATTGCATGGCACAATTCGGAGTGCATTGTTTTGTTATTTATTTATTTTGGATGTCAATTTGTCATGTTTTAACAATGTGATCTTTTATGGTAACATGTTTTCATGTCATATTCAGCATCAACATTTTTCTTTGTTGTCTGTCTGGAGTATAATGTGTAATATTGTCAATGCCCCTGGGATGTTCATGGCCAGTCGCCTAGCTTGAGACCTCAGAATTAGGGAGATATTCAAAAGGGCTGTTGGGGGGTGGGGGGTATACATATACATATATATACAAAAAACTTTTGTTTACAATGTTTATTTATTTGAAAAAAATGAGTTAAATGTCACCGTTATTATTGTCTAGCCAGAACCAGCGGGGGTGTACAAATTCAGAGGCTTCGTCCACCTGAGGACCTTGCCTTCGCGGTCTAATTGGGACGGATTTTCGGGATTGGGACTGAAATTCGGGATTCTCCCCGAAAAATCGGGAGGGTTGGCATGTATGCTTGGGGGTCACTCTACCAAGTGCTCCGATTACCACTGGGACCACTGTTAACTTCACCCTTCATACATAGGGAGAGGAAACAAACAAGCAAAAGATGGCACAACAGATAGAAACGCAGGTTTGTCCTCTAACTCATCTGGATTGCCGAATATCAACATGCATTTGACTGTGCCAAGTCTCTCCTCTCTCCTCTCCAGCACCCCTGTACTGGCTGCTCCTGACTTCAGCAGGGCCTTCAGGCTGGAAGTGGATGCAAGCACTACTGGCACTGGGGCAGTACTGCTACAGGATGGAGTTGATGGCATCAGTCACCTAGTTTCCTACTTCTCAGCTGAGTTCAAACCTCACCAACTTAACTACTCCACCATTGAGAATTAAACACTAGCCATGTTGCTTACTTTGCAGCATTTTGACTTTTACATAGGGTCAACCACAACTCCTGTTATGGTATACCCATATGGAAAAGATATATATAAATTTTATAAAGTTTGTATCTGTCTTGTGTGAAACTTGTATAAAAAGCATATAAGTGTGAAAACAGATATAAGATCCCTTAAAAAATTATATAAAGAAACTTGTATGTTTTGGATACTTACTAAAACAATGTATGAAAGTAATGCGAAAGTGGCCACTTTCATGAGTAAATCATGTAAGCCTTATATGGTTTACTCATGAAAGTGGCCACTTTCATGAGTAATCACATATAAGTTTTT
Source organism: Rhamphochromis sp. 'chilingali' (assembly GCF_963969265.1). NCBI lineage: Eukaryota > Metazoa > Chordata > Actinopteri > Cichliformes > Cichlidae > Rhamphochromis > Rhamphochromis sp. 'chilingali'. The sequence continues at coordinate 23,147,007 of NC_137934.1, forward strand.
ACTATTTCTTTTCTGTATGGGTATACCGAGCATAACCCTTTGATATTCCTGAAGCACATGTACAACCACAGCCAGAGATTGATGAGGTGGGCTTTGCTTGCTCAAGAATACAATCTAGACTTCAGACATAAGAGAGGTGTGGACAATGTAATAGTTGATGCACTTTCAGGGTGTAGCGTTAACCTCCCTGATGAACATGGTGGTATGTGTTAAAAGAATGTCTGTTTTACTTTATGTAAAATTTTATGTGGGGGTGTTGTGGTCACTGACCTCTGGTGGCTCTCCCTATGTGAGAGAGCTTTTTCTCATTTCTCCCTCTGCTGTATTCCAGCTCTGCCTCATGAGCCGCAGCTGACATGTGTTGCAGCTCATCAGCCATGGCATAAAGACTGCGTCTCTAACCGCCACACCCCTTCTTCTCCCTCCCCTTTTTGCCTGAGCTGTTAGCTGCAGTGGTTTAGGCAGCGGGCTGTAGCTGCGTGTGGGAATTTATGAAACTTGGCGTAACTTTGGTTTTTCTTTCAGTGAGTAATGGTATGCCTTTACTGAGATAATTGTGAACCACAGCAGATAGGGGTTCTTTGCCATTTTTGTTTTGACTGTTTCTCCTGTTTTGTGGCTAGACAAGGAGCACAGCCATTGTATTTTGTTTTCTGATAGAGAGATCTTGGTTTGTCTTTTAGTTAGAAAGGAGGTGTTTTGTTTGTTGTTTTGGCCTTGAAGACCCTGACGCGTAGAGCTTCCCTGTGTTTATTTTTGGGCCTAATTAGTTCTGTGAAATAAACCATGTTTTAATCACATCGACTTTGTGGTCGTAAATAGTTTTCATTACACTTTGTGTTGCCCCCAACCCAGTACTACTTCATTTCTAAGTGGGGTGTAACAATGAGAAGCAAGCTGAGTTTACCAAGTTAATAATAAAACCTTTACTACTTGTGTTCATATGTGTGCTATTTAAAAAAAAAAAAAAAAAAAAAAAAAAAAGAGGTGATCATATCGCTTTAAGAAGCTCAATTATGACTTGCACACAACAATGTAGTCATGTGATGTGAGGGAGGAAAGAAGAGCTGCTCAATAGGAAACTGCTCAGTAAGTTCTGACTACATGCCATAGTCAACAGAACAGGAAGATTGTCTAAGAAGAATGACTGTTACAAAAACCATCCACTCTTCAGCAGTGTAAGGTCCTGCTTGCAATGAAAAGTTACATGAAGGTGAGTCATGTACAAGGAAGAAAGCACGCTGCTGTTTTTGTTAGATCAGCGTCACTAAAACTGTTAACAGTTATTAAAAGATTCACACATGGTTGTGGTAGTCTGACGGTCTGGGGAGGCTTTGCTGCTTCAGGAACTGCACAACTTGCTGTAACTGGGAGCAAAATTTATCATTCTACCATTTTTTTAAAATTCTGAAGTGCAGTGTTCAGCCATCAGTTCATGCCACCTCTAAAGGGCTACAAATTTAATGTCACCGAGTGAGATGCTTTGGCATGATCTTAAAGGGGCCATTCATCCTTAAAACTTTCCAATGATGCTGAAATAAAGAAAATCATAATTTAAAACCTGCAATTTATGTTTATTCTGGTTACATTTATATAATTATAAAATTTGTTGTAGCTGAAATAATTAAGTGTCACAAATATACCCCTCCCCACCCAGGAAGGGGCAAATAATTTTTCATGACACTGTTTCTATTCAAATGACTTTATGCTTAAATTCTTCAATAGGCATGATAACATCAGAATTGGTGTGATAGAGATTTTAGTATTGTCTAAGCACTTTACAGGTTCAGAGTTTAAATGTAGTATTTGCACAGTGAAGAATATCACTTGTTGAATAGTAAAATAAAACAGCTGTTTTTTCAAACACAGCAGCGTGTGTGTGTGCAGAAAGATCGGACAAGAGAACTGTGCCTTCTGCTCTGCCAGCACTTCATTTTGACTGCCCATCTTCAAAACACAAGTTCCTGCATAGCCATAATCAGGACTTAGGATTTAAATGCCACACTTGATCATGTTCAGAGCCTCAGCCTCATGAACCCAACCATGATAGAGTCATCTCAATGTCCAAGCAACAGGAACATATACAAGAACAATGTGGGATTTATTCAATGTTCCTGTTTCCAGAGGTGAGCAACAGAGACAGAGAGCAGAGTCTCCAGGATGTCTATGGAGAGTGAGCAGCCCAAAGATCCTAATCCACATTTGAGTACTGAACTTGAACCTTCAAATACAAGGTTAGAGACTTTTTGTTCTTAATGGATCTGATGGTCAGCTCACAATGGAGAGAACAATGTTTTCATTAAGGACAGCAATTGTGCACAGATCAGTTTAAATTATGAATTAGAGAAGTCAGAACTGGTACAACAGTGGTCGCAATGGGATCTTCTCACTTTTGTTTATAGGATATATTAATACTCTCCATCCAAGTTTGGGGTTTACTGCCCTGAGTGTTCCAGTTATGAGGACCTCTGGTGCCTTCACTTTTCACATCTTCTTTAGCTCATGTCTCAGCCTTTGCTGTTTCTCAAGCTTCTCATTCTCCTTCGTCTTGATGTTGCTATCACTCGGTATAGCTACATCTATCACTACAGGCTTCTTTCTCTGCTTGTCCATCTATGTGCGGTTGATTGCCGTCACCAGATTGCTTTTCTGTATCTGAAAGTCTCACAGGATCTTATTCATTCTCACCCACCATCTTAACCTTGGGACAAGCACATACTCTGCACAGATGTTCCTGTATACTCTGTATGTATGCACTACCTGCTAGCATCTTGCACTCAGCTGTTATGTGCTGGATTATCTCAAGGGCATCTCTATACAGCCTGCATTTGGGTTTTTTGCTGGTGTGGTAGACCACAGCCTCTATTGATCTCAGACCCAGAGCTCGTTCCTGTGCTGCCACAATTACTGCTTCTGTGCCATCTATGATAGTTTCTCTCCTTGCTCCTTTTATTTTACAGGTTCATGCTACCTGAGGTATTCACAAAATATGCGATAATTTGTGGCCATCTTTCTGATGTACTCATGGCTCTTTCTCGTTTCATCCTGGATAGTAGTTCTGACACTCACTAGTCGCTGGCCTCCTTCTTTCCACTTGGTGTATAGTCTCAGGGTGCTGGATTTTGCACGTAACCCTTCAGGGGCTTTCTAGTCTTATTGTCAGTGGTGTCTATTTTCTTCTATGGCCAGCTTATTGTCCAAGCAGGGCATCTGATAACCAGCAGGGTGTAGCTGTCCATTATTCTTCCCATTAAGCTAACGTCTCAGGACTTGCCTTACGCTTCAAAGGTATAGCCTGTGGGATTCCACGGTACTTATAACTATCCTCATTTTCTGCAATGTAATGCTTCTGGTAGTACAATCCTCTCAGTTCTGACTAACTTACTTCTCCTTATTACTACTTTAATGGTTTCTGATATTGTTGCTCCTAGTGGTGGGGATCAACAAATCAATGTCTCATTCACTCCTGGCAAACAGCTTGATGTCATCCATGTAGAGATGGTGGCTGATCCATGACCAGTCTTGTTAATGATCTGGCTGAGGGCTATCAGGACTATCCAGAACAGCAGTGGGGATAGAGCATATCTTTGTAAATGGTGATAACTAGTGATGGCCCGCTTGAAGCTGGCGCTCCGGAGCGTGTGTCGAAA